>NW_019154098.1:5926493-6337897 GCF_002288905.1 Enhydra lutris kenyoni | reverse complement strand
TTTTTTTTTTTTTTTTTTTTTTTTTTTTTTTCATTTTCTGCACAAGAAAACTGTGATTCAGGGAACTGATTTGCTCATAGTTGTGCAGGGCTTATCCTGTCTCTTTGCCTTTTAACCTGAGCAATGGTCCAGTACCCAGTCCATACAAGCCCAGTGTCCTCAATGTTTCTCCCCCCTTGTGTGTTCTGGGAGGCTCTCTCCTCTATCTGGGTACCTCCCCTTTCTGAAATGCTCAGTGCTTCAGATTCTGCTGACTTCAGTTGTAGGTTCTTTATTTCAAGCCTGTTTGTGTCTCTGTAAACCAGGCCCTTGCATTTTGTACTCTGGACAGTCCCTGTGATCACTATGCCCAACTGTCCTTAGGAAGTGACCTTCTATTACCATTCTCTGCATCCCTTCAACTCCCCTGCAGATTCCTACAATGCCTGCCTGAGTCCTAGGGACATGCGCCTGCCTAATCGGGAGCACAGATCCCCTTGGGGAGAAAACACAGGCTCCAGATTGGACCAGACTTCTCATACCCCACTTTGATTGATCGTGGTCCACATCTTAATCTGCTAGCTTTGTCCTCTGGGTCCCACCTGTCCTCAGATGGCCTGATCCACTGACTCTGTTCTCGTCTTCCAACAACAGCTGCACTTTTAATGCTTCATTTTGTCCCTTCTCCCCACAAATGAGTCAGAAGTGCTCCTGGATTCTGTGTGTCTGTAGTCATAGGGGGGAAAATCCTACTTCATTCACCTGCTAGAATTAGTAAATTAGTAAATGGTGTGCTAAGACTTGAGCCTTTTCACTTTTCCATTTCATCATTTTATGATTTGCTAATGACCATTCCAGTATACACTGTGGAACACGTAGATCCACAAGAGAAAACTAGGTGAGCTGCAGAGAGCATAGGGACACAATGCTCACACAAGTACAATGTCAGCTTACAATCAGCTGTTAAACTGTATGATATCAAGAACAAGGATACTTTCACAGCTGTGTATAGGGACCCAAAATAGGGACACATAGTTACTCTCTCTCTCATCTGGATCTGTCTTGGGGCCAAATCTTTGGCTTTCTTTTTGGTTTAGTCTGACCTTCTCACTTGGGAGGAGGGTGGCCAGGTGGTACCAGACGGAGATGAGACAATGTTGCACAGAACATGTCCTCTGGGGACAGCTCCACCAATACCAGACACCTGAGTGTGCCCCAGCACTTCTCTGAAAGGCTCCACCACACTCACCATTTTGATGGAGCAGCTGAGTGGGATTAACACATCAGAGAAGAGTGAGATTTCAGGTGATAAAGGGTGTTTGCTTGTCCCACATTTCTCTTCCCCCCCTTCACTAGTTAAATCTCAGGGACACTTTTACTCAGAGCCTGCTCTTTGCCTTGACTATGATGTGACCTTCATTTCCAGGAGCCGACTCAGATGAAAGAATCAGGACTGGCATTCAAGTTTGTAGGTCATTCCCCCTCTCCTGCCTCATTACCAATGCTGTGGAATTTATCTTTGGTTATCTTTATCTAATTCATAAAGCTGTCTGTATCAATCCAATAAGACAACTCGGGATGACAGGGAGAACAGGCATGATTCACTGTGAGGGACACTCTGAGAGGCATCCTCTATTCATTGTTCCCACGTCAACCATGACCCTTAAGCCAACTCACTTAGAATGGAGAGGAAGCAATCAGGCATCCCCTAAATATATTTAGAATGTGTCTGTTTCTTGATGATGATGGGCAAAGAGGATGGGTTTGAAATTACCACAGTTCCATTACCTGCCAAGGACAAGAGTAAGTTTCTTCTAATCTGAGGAACAAATTTAAAGCAAGGCTGCACTTGCTTTAATAACCCTGCTTCACTCCCACGTCCTCCCAGAATCTCCAAGAAAAGCACACACAGCAAAGCAGGAATGAGAGAGAGAGGTTGAACAGTTTTTATACGCTTTGGTTATCAACATATGATAGCATGTGTTATTCAAGAGGAAAACATTCGCAAAAGTGGGCCACTCCTCACCTCCACACCGGAGTGCAAGCTTGCAAGAAATTGTAATGGACAATCATTTTGTTCTGCAAGCCCAAATGTGTGATTTGAGGTCCAAAGTACTTCAATGATTTGCCTCAAGCTACTCAGAGACTTAACACAAAGAAACAGTGTTACATCATAAAAGAGGGGGAAGGCTTTGATGTTAGACAAAGTGTCTGATCCTAGTTCTGCCTTGTGATACCAGTGGTCATAAAAGCAAGTTTTGTAAACTTTTTAAACTTGAATTCTTTGTATTTTTAAAAGTTCAAATGAAAATATCGACCTCACTGTGTAATCTTGAGACTTAAAAAAAGAGAAAGAGAATTAAAAACGCGAAAGACACAGAGTTACTATAACAATGCACATAGTAGTTTCACGGTAATTCCAAATGCTCACTTTTCATCCTTACGATGCCCAGCCAATGATGACTTACAGCATACTCACCAGAGTCTCTATAATCTAGCTGCACTGTCCCAGATCTGGGTGTTCACGTATGCCCAGTTCAGTGATTCAGTGACAGGTACAATGAAAGAGTCACCCCTTCCCCACTCCTGCAAGGGCACAGGTGTCCCCCATCATTCCAACAGAAGTCTTTAGCATTGGGAAGGGGCAAGCGGTCCAGAGGCATCCTCAGAAAGTTCCCAGGGGAGCCCAAGGATGGTATCATTTGGACTTCACATCTACTCCTGAAGAGTATGAGTTGTGGTTGGTGAGGACAACTGTATTACCAATAGTATGGATTTCTCTATCACCTGAAAAGTGATTAAGTCAGCTGGCACAGATCTGAGCGTAGGTAAACACGCAGCTTCTAGCCCCTTTAAAGACATGACTCTAATGCATCATAGTTCCAACCACCCGAATGATGTTCCTTGCCTGGGCCCTCCTGCCAACCCACCACAAATCATCTACTGGCAGGTATCTATATCCTTCTGGTGCAGGTCCAGCTCTAAGACTCCTGGCATCTACCTACCCTACATTTCCCTCTTTCCTGCCTCTCAAGCTCTAGAACCAAATGCCCTTTATCCTTCCTTTAAAAAACCTATTTTTTTCTTTTCTTCCAGGAAGAACTGTAATGATATTACCAAAAAAGCTGGAGCCCAAAGCATTTCACACACAAAAGCTGATTTCCTTCACCTTTTTTCAAGGTCAGAGAGGATTTTTCATAAGAAATATAATGACCAGGTATCCATGACCGGAAGAGGAGAGTGTTTTATCTAATCCAGTCAAGATTAAAATATCCTCCAGAAGGGGAAAAGAAAAAGTGGAGTTTTTACTTAAGAAAGTTTAAAAGTCTGCCTGCCTTCCATTTAAGTTTGAATTGAATTATAAAAATAATGGAAATTGATCAACACTTGTAGAATTAAGATGATTTGAAACAAGAGAGAGCTGCACTGGAGGAGAGAAAATTTTTGTGCAATTTTGAGTATTGTAAGGCCACAGCATTGACTTCTCAACTCTTCTCCCACATTTTCCTGTCTAATTGTTTATCAGTTTGAAACTAATGAAGAGAACGACAAAGTCAACATCTCCTGGCCAAGACATCAGCTATAGGAGATACCTTCCTGTCCAGCTTCATTTCCAAGCTCACTGACACATAGGAGCTCTCTCATTGAGACTCTCAGAAATCACTGGTAAATCTCCATGCCCTTAGCCAAAGGAGAGAAATTTACAGAGGGAAAAATATCTCTGAAATTAGCACCAAGTGGACCTGGCTCTGCTTTTAAATTCTAGCTTGACTGCAAAATGACTTTATGAGTTTTGGAAGTTAACACGCACACACATGCACACATACACACATATTCTACTCTCATTGTGAATTTGACCTAGAATAGCTTTATGCCAAGATGTCAACTATTTCAGTGTTCATTTGCCTTAATTTTAAGTTGATCTGTGATCAGTTCAACTTGTTAATTGCACTCCAATTCTCATATGTTGAAATGGGTTGACCAACATTTGTTCTCTTTTTGTTGTTATCTTGGAACTTCATTACCATGATACATTCTCCAAACATCAAATCCAGTTCCATTTCCTGAGTGTATTTAACATGTCACATTTCTGGGGTGCCTGGGTGGCTCTGTTGTTATGCGTCTGCTTCAGCACAGGTCATGATCCCAGGGTCCTGGGATCAAGCCCTGCACCAGGCTCCCTGCTCAGTGGGAAGTCTGCTTCTCCCTCACCCACTCCCCCTGCTTGTGCTCCCTCTCTTGCTATCTCTTTGTCCAATAAATAAATAAAATCTTTAAAAAAATGTCACATTTCTGGTCCTAGTCCATTATGTAGGAAGTTCTAGTACCCAGTGTGATATTTAGACCAGTGTGAGCTGAGGTCCATTTCCACCACTTAGCAATTGTGTAAATTCAGCCATGATTAACCTCTTTAAACCCCAGTTTCTACATATTTAAATTTGAGCTAATTGTATAATTATAGCTACCATCTGTTCATTGAAGATTAAACAAATTTACATATATATGTATGAGTGTGTATCTGTGCATGTCTGGAACATAAAAGATAGAGTAATTTCAATCTAAAGCATCCCATTGTGTGCAGGTATATAAAGTACATAGTGCCAGCTACTGACAAAAACGTCACTAAACATAAATTACTAGTACTAATATATAAATTATAAATGTATTTTGCTTAATTATTTTCTCAGTAACCCAATTTTACAGCACAACACAGTGATATGCTACACGAAGTAAAAACACGATGTGTCCTTCCACCCCTGAAAACATTCCTAGACCATCTTTTGTCCCTCCTGTAAAGCAGTTCACCATATGCACATTCATGTCTGGAAGACTAGCAGAGGAGAAACTGATTTGCTTCAAAGCCATTCAATTCCCCAGCCTGATTCAGAAATATAAGTGAGAGGACAGAGACAAATCTTTGAGATAATAGCGGCAGGCGGGATCGTGGAGGTGAAGAATTTGTTATTTGATGTAAACTGTTCATCCCTGTGAGCCGGACAAACTCTTTAAGGGGTGCCATGGAGCTCATGGGCAAAGATAATTCACTGTGCACTACCCAGGGCCCGAAGCTACAGAATCCATTCCATTTGGCTAAGCAACCTGCTCTGAAGTGCTTGTTTATTCCTCCCGTTGATCCGATGCTGGGCCTAACGCATTAATGACAGAGGATTTATTCACACTTGATTTATTATACGACTCTAATAATGACCATTCTTGATCCCCAGTTTTTTGTTTGGTAGAAGTTCTGGCTTCGTTTTTCTGGCTGTGTTTTTGGATGGGACTAGGGTTTTGCTGGCTGTAAGGGAAAATCAGTCTTTGGAACTCCTCCATCTCCGCCTTGCCACTGGCATAGCCACTCTTTCTAGTGTGACCTCAAGAGGGTATCTTCATGACCTTAGCTTGGAAGGGAGGATATGTTATATACCACATGGTACGTGCCGTCTCTCCAGAGAGGAGAAGATTGATATGCTTGTCTTCACCAAATTAAAAGCTCATGCACATCAGAAGATACCATTTAGAGTCACAAGAGCTCTTATAGATAGAATATGAATGGCTTATACAAACCAATAATGAAATAGTGGACAGCATACAAGAAAAGGGGGCACTCCGCAAAACGGAAAATGCAAATGGCAAATAAACCTGTGAGAAAGTGGTCAACACCATTAGTCACCAGGAAAACACACCTCACTAACACTACATATTCAGCAAACTGGGTAGAATGAATGAATGATGAATGAACAAGTAAACCCGCCAATGACCAGAGCAACAGAGATGTGGAGCAGTGACATTGCTCAGAGACTTCTGGTGACAGGATGATTTCATATCATATTTTAGAAAACGATGGCACCATCTAAGAAGTCTGCCATTCCAACAGTTCTATGTAACCGGGAGGAAAAGGGAACGTCAACGCTAGGAGATGTGCAAAAACTGCTCGTAGCATCGTTGTTCACATTAGCACAAAACTGGAAAAGACTCAAATAGCCGTCAGTAGTAAAGCTGTGGTGTAGCCACATGACTGACTTTTAGAATAAAACAGATCACCAATTCACAGTCTCACATAACACAGATGAATTTTACAAACATAACATTGAGTCAAATAAACAATTAAGGCTCACTAGAAGGTTAGAGTGCTGGGCCCTGGTAAGACCCATGAGGGACTTATTAAAAGTCCCATGGAAGAGATTGTGAACTTCCGGACTTGAGTGGTATTATGTTAATTCTCAAATTCCAATAAATTGTCTATGCATCTTGCATGTATTTTTTTGAATTTGTAGTATTTTCTTATAAAGAGGAAGTTTAGATTAATTTTTAAAAAACTGTATTATGTTAAATGAAATAAGTCAGTCAAAGAAAGACAAATACCATATGATTTCACTCACATGTGGAATTTAAGAAACAGAACAGAGGAACAAAGAAGAAGAGTTAAAGAGGGGGGGAGGGAGGGAGAGAACATATGTGAGAGAGAATGAAGCAAACCATAAGAGACTCTGAATGATAGAGAACAAACTGAGGATTGATGGAGGGGGGAGGGTGGGGACGGGCTAGACGGGGAATGGGGATTAAGAAGGGCACTTGTCATGATGAGTACTGGGTGTTGTACGTAAGTGATGAATCACTAAATTCTACTCCTGAAACCAACATTCCACTATACATTAACTAACTAGAATTTAAATAAAACTTTAAAAGAAAAGTCATTTTCAAAATGCTGAACATTGTTCATCTCTGTAAGTGTTGAATAAATATTTAAAATGCAGAGGTCACAGGGTAAAGATCAGAGACACTTGGATGGTAAGAATTTTTACCTTTATGGATTTTCCTATGGTTTGCTAGTATTGCCCTCTCTAATCATGTGTACACCTATGTCCCTCCATACCTCAATGGTCATGAACTGAGAAGAAGCTAGGCATCTCTTGTATTCTCAAAGGGACTTCCAATTCTCCAATACTCAAGTACTATACATGGACGTGAAGAGGTGACCCTAGAACTTTGAATCATTTTATCAAGGGCCCTTTTGCTATATCCTCCAATACTGACAACCTTACCACTTCTATTTTCCTTGAAATCGTGAGAACAATGCTCTGTAAGTTCTTATTGCATGTTTCCATGACTCAGTAAGATACACTCAGATACCCAGGCCTTATCTCACAGTTCAGAGTCTAAACTTCACACTTTTTGTGAGCACATTGAGGTCAATCATGGTACTCCCTATCTCTCTTCTCTGATTATTTTTCCTTATTAAGTGTTTATAGTCATAGATGCAGTACATGTTTTATTAGATTGTGTTTATCTTGTACCTCTAGAATGCAACTGTTGTGAGGTCAGGGACTTAATTATTTTACTTTTTGCTTTCCTTTGATATGGGCATAGCATATAACAAACACTCAATAAATATGTGTTGAATGGCAGAATGAAATATGAACAAATAAAAAAGTGTTGTGGCTATAATAATGCCAAGCAAAATAGAATGCAAAGCAAAAATCATTACTAGATCTCAAGAGGATCAGTAAATAATTGAAGGAAAAAAACTATTCAACTTTCCTAAATATATAAAATGTATGAATTTGTATGTATGCAACAGTTTAATTTCTAATAGTATAAAATAAAACTCAACATAAACATAAGAAAACTCTGACAAATTCAACAGCACAGGGCAGGTTTTAACATTGTTTTCTCACTAACACATCAAGCAGACAAAAATAACAATGTGAAAGGTATAGACAAAAAAAAAAGTAATAGGATTGACTTAATTAGGATTGTCAGACTAAGCAAGAGAAGAAAAAAATAGAATGTCCCCTCAGATTTGAATTCAGATAAACAACAAATATATTTTGGAACATAAAAATATTTTCATTAAAAATCATGTTCTAATTTAATATGGTATCATGTATTCTATCTGGAAACCCTGCATCAATCGGTCATATATGTAACATTTAACAATTGCACATAACATATTCTTTTGTTTTTATAAGACTTATTTATTTATTTATTTATTTATTTATTTATTTATTTGAGAGATAGACAAGGTGAGAGGGAACACAAGCCCAGGGAGAGGAAGAGGGAGAAGCAGGCTTCCTGCTGAGCGGGGAGCCCAGTGCTGGGCTCCATCCCAGGACCCTGGGATCATGACCTGAGCCGAAGACAGACGCTTAAGGACGGAGACACCCAGGTGCCCCGCATGTGACATATTCTTTTCAAGCACAGAAATACAATTAACAAAAATGACTGATGTTAGCCATATAGCTAGTCTCAAAAATGTGAAATAATTGGTATCTTAGAGAATATACTTCCGAGCATATGTAATTTTAGTGAAAATCCATCACACAATAATTTTTAAAAATACACTTAGGGATGGTCTACTCATCAAATAATCAATTATAACATAAATTAGAAAATACTGAGAACTCAACTATAATATATTAAAAACTTCTGAGTTGAAGCTAAAGCTGTATTTTCAAGTAAATATGTAGTTTTATACATGTAGTATTTATATTAGAGAAGTCAGTTTTAAATTAATGATCTATGCATCTGGTTTAAGGAATTTATGTGAAGAAGAGTAGAATAAACTCAACAGAGGAAGGTTGAATAAGGTTGAAATAATGCAGATAAGAAGCAAAATTAATATTATATAAATCAAACATAAAATTGAGAGAATACACAAATCCAAAAGCTGTTTCCTTCAAAAGGGAGATGAGTTGAAAATTTGACCAAGAATAAATTAGGCAAAATAAATAATACTAAGATTTAAAAAGGGATAAAAGTGCAGACAGACACAATATATTTAATAAGAGAATGTTATGAAATTATGTTAAAATTTGGAAAATTTACATAAAATCAACAAGTGTCTAGAAAAGCAGATCTCAGTAGAACTGATTCAAGAAGAAAATTACATTTGAATAGTTTCATCATAATTAAAATACAGACCACTTCAGGGAGAGGACCAGAGGGAGGGTTTGCCATCTTTGCTCCAAGTGTGCTATAATTATTTGCATCTCCATCAACAGGAAATGAGAAAGATTGGGAAAGATAAACCTCAGGCTAGGAAGGCACTTCTTCTTTTTCTTTTTTGCAAAGAGGGAGAGGGGGAAGGACAGTGAGAAAGGGAGAGGGGAAGCAGACTCCCTGCCGAGCAGGTAGCCTGAGGAGGGGTCAATCTCACTGAGCCGGATCATGACCATTGCCAAATTCAAAATTCGGATGCTTAACCAACTGAGCCACTCAGGTATGCTGGAAAAATACTTTTAATGAAGACCAAGAATAGTCTAAAAGTAAAGTATTATAATTCCTATTGTAATAAATTAAATACTTGCTCATCAGTAAACAAAAAGAGAAAGCATAGGTGCAAACTGTCACGATAGATTTGCAAAATATAAATCTGAAAACATATGTACCTGAAATTTATACAGAACAACTTTGATTCTTTTAGGAAAAAAGTCAACAAGTAGATAAACACCATCAACGGACCTTTCACATGGGAAACCCTAAATGGCTACCAAATGTGTGAAAAAGTGGTCAATGTCACGGCATTCAAGGAAATGAAAAATGGAATCACACTGGGATACTGTATCACACCTACCAGACCGGTAGCGTTAAGCAGCACAGAGTCTGAGAGTGTTATGTTTTGGCAAAGATAGAACATTCTTAGCACTGCTGGTGAGAGTGGACATGGGTACAATAACTTCTGAAAACAGCCAGCCATTATCTGACAGAGTCGGAGTTACGCACACTAGGTGGGTGTGTTGGATTAACACAAGGGCACTCCTGCAAGAAGATACAGAGTCATGAGCCGGCTCCTGCAGGGCCTTCCCACTGATTCTTCAGGGAAAAAACTCTGGGGCAGGACACAACAGATAAATGGCAGACGTTTCTGCTAACACAAAGCAGGTCAAGTTTCAAAAGGTTAGTCAAAAAAGCCATTTCTGGAGTCATGGATGAGACCAAGAGTTTGTGTGGCATTGGGCAAGGTGTCCAATACACTTGCGACCCTACCACTCCCCTTTCAGAAGTTCATCCCAGAGAAACTCTTGCACAAATGCACCCGGAGCCTTGTGCATGATGCTTGGAGCTACACTTTTGCTCAGCACTTCTGGGTGGTGGATAAACAGTGGTCTCTGCAGCAATTGAAAACAAATAATGAATGCACACAGGCACGGAAATGCACGGATGGTTACCAGGAGCTAATGTTAAACAGGCAAACAATGCTGTAAAAGGACACATAGAGTATGCTACTATTGATGGAAAGTTTAAAAAAACATTAAAAATCAAAAAAGATATTGCTTGCAAATACAAAGCAAGGAGGCAAACCTAGATCTTAGCACGATGGTTATTTCTGAGCAGGGAGAAGATGATTGGACTTGAGAGTGGTTCAGATAGGAATTTCATGTCAAAGTTTACATTGTTTTTAAACTGAATGGCTTGTTTTATGATAATTTTCTAAATCTTAAATACATTATTACATTATTACACATTATCCTTTATAGATAACTGGCAATTAATAAAAATAATACCAGCAGCAAAAAGAAGCAGTAGAAAAACAACAGAATTTGCACTAATATTTTCTGTTATAATGTCCTGTTTATTTACTTCTGCTGGCCTGCTATGGATCTGAATTCATTCATTTATATAAACCTTTCTATAACTTCTTTCCAGCACTTTATACTACTACAATATTATATCTTTTCTTTCTGCTTTTAGAATTTATGGGACATTTTAGGTAGACCAATTAGTCTTTGGTTGCAAAATAATGATCCAGACAATGCATTTGAAAATTAATATGCCCATGCAGTATTTAAAAAGCGAATGGAGGGGGTGCCTGGGAAGCTCAGTCGGTTAACCAGCTTCCCTGATTTACTTCATTCTATGGGCAGTTCCAAACATTTGTGAGTGTGACTCTAGTCTACTAGAGTTGGGAGTGAGCAGGTCAGTGCTGTGGAAAAGCCAGAGTCCTTGTCCCAAAATAAAATAAAGGGCTTGAACTCAGTCCCTACACCTGTACGATGCCAGGCACATACTGCACTTGTTTTTAATAGTCTTCACTTACTTCCCACCTACGTCTTCTAAATACATGATTCTAAGAGCTAAGTATGCTTTATAATTCCTCTCGAGGACAGTGACATCTGGCATGGGAGTTTAAGGGGAAGAAGTGTACCAAGCAAGCTGAGGCAGCAAGAATGGGAGGAGAAATTAAAGATGCAGAGAGTATGAGTAAGGGCTTTGGGCTGCCTGTCTGGAATCAGCAATGAAGTATGAGTTTATGTGGTTTATGTGTGCCCACCTCCTTGGGGGTTGGCAGAGTCACCTGCAGACGCATGATAGAATTCATAATGGAAACCGGGGCAAGGTTTGCTTGTGAGCAATTTGTTGCATATTAGTCACATTTAGACACTATCCTCTGAGGAGATCACACATTGGCCTGATACTTATCAATGAAAAGGGGAACTGACAGTGAGTTCTAACTCATCATTATCATGGCTGAAATGGTTCCATTAAAGAAGCAGGGGGAAAACACAGTATCATTATTCAGGGAATGTTGGATAATCACAAGCTGAGAAACCAGCATCTACCAGCTTGCGCTAGGACTCTATTAGGAATGAACAAGATTCGACTCCTACCCTCAAAGAGCATACAATAAAATGAGAAGGCAAATACTTGCTCGCAATCAGTTGCCCATGAGAGACTAGTAAACTGTTGCATCAGGATGATGGAGAAGCCAACCAGTTTGGTTTAGAAGCTGAGTCAAATTCTTTGTGGAACTTTTCAGTGGAGAGGGAGACGATAAAGTAGACAGATTTTTCAAAGATAATGTATGAGTACTTAGTTGAAGGACATAATGAAATTGACGTAGCAGAGAAGAAAGGAGACCCCTCCTGGCTCAAGAAATAGGAGGAACAGATACAAAATAATCGGTGTAGATGGTAAGTTTGGGTCCTAAAAGGATTTAAGCAGATGTGAGTGTGTGGATGGGTGATGTAAGAGGAGGGAGGGGAGCATTACATTTCAAAAATGTGTGGCAGAGAACACATGACATTTTAATATGATACATGTGGGTTTTCCTATGTCTTTTTGTGAAAGTATAAAATTTATTTACCACTCTAAATATTATATTTAGTAAGAGCTAAATTTGACTAAGAATGGGAACCCCTTTTTTAGCTTTAAGAATTAAAGCTTTAAGAATTAATACTTTGAGTATGCCAAGACACACTGCCTACAAGTTTAAAACATTTCAGCTTTGAGGGGCACCTGGGTGGCTCAGTTGGTTAAGCATTGGACACTAGATTTCAGCTCAGATCCTGATCTCAGGATCCTGGGATTGAGCCCCACAAAGGGCTCCACGCTCAGCAGAGTCTGCTGGAAATTCTCCCTCTCCCTCTGCCTCTCTCCCTGTCTGCACTCGCTCACTTGCTGTCTTGCTCTCCTTCTCCATCTCTCTCAAATAAATAAAGGAATCTTTTTTAAAAATTCAGCTTTGAAGACATCGTGATCAGATCCTAAGGAATGGATTGTAGCACCATGTCTGTTGATAGACTAATAAGCTACAAAGGCCAGTTGGTTTTGTAAAGGACCAGCTCTCTAGCTTAAAATCTCTGTCATTTCTCCATCTCACACTTTGCAAACATTCCTAAAAGCCCATCAACAAGTTTTCTTTCTGTTGGTGATAAGCAAATCTGCAACACTGAGCTCCAATTACTAAAGATGTTCCAATATTCCAATTTCCTCCCATTGTCTGACTCACTCCTATCTTCATTTTACCTTACTGTAGGTAAATAGCTAATGTCTGTGCTGAATTGATATTCTGGACCCATCCCACAGCAGCTGTGTAGCCAGAAGAGGTCACTCAATTCCACTGAGACTTAGTTTTCACATCTGTCACATGGGGATGATAACAGTACCTGCGGTATATAGTCTCCAAGGCTGTACAAAAGATCAACATGTGGTAAACGTTAGAGAAAAGTGTCTTTTATGGCCATAAAAATAAATATGGTTACAGTTATTGGGATCATTATCATTGCCAAATTCAGACCCTTTCTCTCTTCATTGGCTTTTGTTTCTTATGCCCTGATAAATAAATCACATTCTAAAGTTTAAAAGTATTCTTGCCTAATGGAATACCTTCCCTTAAATGTAAAGTTTAACAGGTGTCTCCTGAGTCCCCACATAGCCACCTTGAGACATAGAATAGGTATGATAATGAATAATTCTAAGGGAAAGGCAATGTCATATTTTGGGTTAGAGTAAGTATTATGAAACCTGGCAGCTTGGGTTCCAATCCTATCTTTTTCACTATTGACTGTATAACCTTGGAAAAGGTCTTTAACCTCTGTTTTCATCAGACACCCCACTGCTAAAATGGACTTCATACTATTACTTATTTCATGGAGATTTTATGAATTTTAAAATAATTAATAGTGCATGCAAAGCGGTTAAAACAGTGCTTGAAGTAATACACATAGTAAATGTTAGCTATTCAGTTTCTGTAACGATTAAGCCATTATTTTGTCAAGGCCACTGTTGAGAAATGCAGATTCAGTAATTCTGGGTCAAGATTAGAAATCTGCATTACAAACAAGCTTTTCTGGTGATTCTTTTGCAGGTGCCACATAGTTTGCATTTTGGCAAATAAGCATTAATTAGTGTAGCCTAATAAACATGAATTTCATTCACTTCTGGAATTTACTACATGCCAACTATATGCCAGATTCTATGTCAGGCTTGGCACATGTCTGTTCTTCTACTTGTCTTCGTGTGCATCTGTGTTTCTTTCCCGATGCAACTTGGTGGCCTATCCTGAGCTTTCCTGGGCAGAAGTCTTGCTCCCTTGCCTCAGAATTCTTACTCTTGATGTTAACTGAAGACTTTGTACAAAGAACATCCTTTTTCAATAGACTTCTATTGCTGTTTCACTTCCTTCAATTTGCTTGTAAAATGCTAGCTACCTGCTTTCCTTATTAAGGCCCATGTATTAACTACATATCTCTCTTTAATCTAAGTCCATGCTCAAGCCTGTCATTATTCTCTTGGGTCACTGGATTACTTCTTGAATGACATTCTGCTCATTATGGCAATAAGAGAGCTATTGTTGAATCCGCTTGACCTGTAGAGTCATTTTTTTTTGACATTTGAACTCAAAACAGTTTTATTCCCATGCTATGCCATCAGGATACCTTCCTACTAAACTCTGTAAGAGATATCCTGCAAAGTCAGGGCGGTGGAATTGATATTTATCAGTCCATGGTGAGAGACAAGTGCGCTAAGAATAACAAGTTGTTTTAGAATGGGTTCTTCCAGAAGCAAGTCCTTGGGCAAGAATTTTAGTGGAAGCAGTCATTAGATAGAGGGACTTGAAAAGCTCTGGTACAGACGTGGGGAGTCAGAGAAATGAGATAGATGAAGGAGTGAGACAGACACTTACATCAGTACAGAGTGGACTAGTGAATAGGTTATCGCTTTGAAAGAGGGGCTCAATTCCCTGCCAACCTCCTGGAGACAGCATAAAATTTTCTTGAGCACTGTTCCCACTAAAGAGAGAAGAGCCTAGGATATTATTAGAGCAATTCAGAGCTACTCCTGCAGGAACCACTTCCATGTCTATGGCTACGCTATCTAAACATGTAGTTATGACCCAAGAAAGACATCTGTCAGAGAACTTCAGGTACTTCCAGTAGGAAGCCAAAGATGGTCTGGGAAACTGGATGTTGAGATATAAACACAAATATTCTCTGTTACACAAAGCACAAAATATTGCATTGGGTTTTTCTCAAGGTAATGACTTATTTATAAATATTTATTGAATAACCAGCCTGATCCTGTGCCAGGCAGAGACCCATAGAGAGGATACAAAAGTGAATAAAATGTGGTATTGCCATGAAGGATATTAGACCTTGATGGGATTCAGTACACACTATGCCAAAGCACAGCACCCTGACAACTGAATATTTGAAGCTGAAGGAATCTGAGAAAATGGCAGAAAGAAGAGCATCACTCTGACCTTCCCTTACCCTTCTCCCCTGAAACAAGTCATGAAACTTTCATGTGAGAGGTGATGTAGGAAAAGATGTTGGGTTTTGAAGCCAACAGCTAAGAAAGAATTAGTAAGACACCTTTGGTGCAAAAAAGTGGTTTTATTAAAGCATGGGAACAGGATCCATGGGCAGAAAGAGCTGCACTGGGGTCACAAGGAATGGCCCATTATATACTTTCAAGTTGGGAAGGGGTTAGGGATGGCATAAGTCTCCAAGGAATTTTGGAAGTAAGGCTTCCAGGACCCTGAAGGGGGCTGGATATTGTTGGGAAGGAGTCATTTATTACCGTCAAATAAAACCTGAGTCGTGAGACCCTTCAGATGTATATTGGCAGGTCATATGCTTGGGGGTGATTGCCAGATATATCTTAGGGGGATAGGTAGAGATAAAGGAAGTTTCCAAACAAATTTTTATATGTTAAAGTAGATTTACAGGATCCTGGGGGTGGGGCTAAGATTACTTGTTGCCCTTAACAAAATATTAACTTTGAAGCAGTTGAGTTCCTAGAGGCTGTCACTCTCCCTGTTCCAAGGACCTGTCAATGGGTTGTAGTAGTAAGGAAATTTAGTAATTCTTCTTCTGCCTTTGTTTCTCACATTAAGAAGTGCCCACCCTATACCCAGAGAAAAGAATCATCCTTATCTCTGAAGACCAGGAGGCACTGAGAAGAATCCAGGTGAATAGGTCTCACTAATTGCCCTCAGTTTACTACTCTTAGCTCATAGTTTTTGACCTATCTTATTCCTCTGAGACTATCTACTCTTCATCAAATTTAGCATTAAAATACTCAGGTTTAATCCCTTATTTGAGTCATTATTCCTTTATTAAGCTCCCATGTTAAGTAAACTTATATCAAATAAATTTGTATGCGTTTTAATCTGTGTTTGTCAGTTTAATTTTCAGACCAAGACAGAACTCTAAGAGGGTTGAGGGAAACTTTTCCTCCCCTATGAGATTTACAGGGAAAGCCATTATGAAAAACCATAAATAATTTAAAAAAAATAAATGATTGGACAAAAATACACACACATACACAAGCATCAGCACAAGCCTTCTGCACTACTGAGATGATATATGAACAAAATGTATTAAATCTGAGCAATGCTTGCCAGACAAAAGAGCAAAAGGTAAGACAGGACATAGGAGGTTGAGGAAATGACAGTCATGAAACCACAGAGGTTTGAGAGGTTTTGCTGGTGTCTAGAGAAAAAGAGGAAGTGTAATGTGGTAGGAATCTATGAAGCAAGGCATGTAGCAAATAATAAACACCAGTTTAAGTGGGATGGGGGGTCATGGGGAGAGGAATGCCAATTGACATGGACAGAAATTTATGCTAACATCATTTTAGTTAGGGAAGCTCTGTCCCAAACAAAAGTGTTTGCTACCTACTCTCTCGGCAAAGAGGCCAAGGGATGATTGTGGTAATGCTATGTATAGGTCTAAACTCAACAAATTTTAAACATTAATTATGTACAGTTTTGGTATATCAATTATATACGTCAATAAATCTGGAAGAAAAGACATTGGGTGGGCAATTGAGGGCATTTGAACATGGAATGGATATGAAATGATATAGAATCATTTTTGACTTCCCCAGTTGTGATGAAGGTATTAGGGGGATGTAGGAAAATGCCCTTATTCTTAGGAGATGCATGCTGAGTTATTTAGGAGAGAAATGCATGTTGTCTGCAATTTACTTTCAGCAAAATAATTTTTTTTTTAATAAAAAGAAGCGATTTCAGTACAAAGAGACACGTTTAAAAAAAAAAAAAAAAAACTTCTTTGGCTATAAGTGAAGACAGGATTGGAGAAGGGAGATCTTGGAGCAAGGAAACCAGATAGGAAACTGTCGCAGCAGTCTAGGGGAAAGGTACAAGTATCTCACCGAAAGGCTTCCCAAGACTGAGCGTAAGTAGAATAAATAGGTTGCACCTGAATACTGGATATGGGGGATTGAGTTCACTGAAAAGATTCCTTTACTGCTAATATAATTCCTGTCTTTGATAAACCATATTGTCATCTTTCTGCAAAGCCTGGCACCCTTTCTTACTTCCTCTATCCTCATATTTCTTCTGACATTATTTCACAGCACAGTGTTGTATGTACAGAAACTAAGCCTTTACATTTGAAGCTCTTGGAGAAATAGCACCTTCCTTCATAACCTTCCCATTTAAGCACAGAGAGTTCCAGTTGCAGAAGAGCACAATGGAAAGTTAGGGTGACTTGTGGAACCGTGTCTCTGCTTTTTAGATAAATCTTCATCTTTCTTTTCCCCTGTTTATCCCTCTGCCTCTCCAGCTGAAAGTAGGTTCCAGCAGCCTCAAAGGGGCTTTGTACAAATGAATGCATTTTCTTAGGAGTGGCTCTGAATGCTCAGATGAAAGGTGCTGTGTTGGCAAAATTTATAATTCAGATCAAAGCACTCAATGTTTCATCCTCACATGCCTTCAAGGCTTAGAGCCCTTGTGTGGATTCTAAATACAAGGAGAAAGTACCCCTAAAATGCCAAAAAGTTGGAGTGCCTGCGTGGTGCAGTTAAACATCTGACTCGGTTTTCACTCAGGTCCTGATCCCAGGGTTGTGAGACTGAGCCCCACATCCGATCCACACTCAGCTTGGAGTCTGCTGACGTCTGCCTCTTCCTCTCCCTCTAAGCCTCCCTCCTTGTGCACGTGTGCCGTCTCTTTCTAAAATAAATACAAGAATCTTTAGAAAAATGCCAAAAAGTTTCTAAAAGCAAAACATGGGAAAAAGATTTTCACCCTTGAGTTCAAAAGAAGGTTTAAATAACAATATTTCCTAAAATCTCCATATACTCAACTCTTAGATCTTTGATATCCTCATAGAGGAGAAGCATAGGGATAAAACTGCCTGGTTTTGAGGGCATGTATTGCATGGAGCCCTGGGTGTGATGCATAAGCACTGAATCTTGGAACACTGAAAAAATAAAATAAATTTTAAAAATGAAACAAAACAAAAAAGAAATGCCTGTTTTTTCCACCCTCTGATAGTTGAGAAAATGGATTTTTTTAAGTTATCTATTCCTATACAAAAAATAAGTTATAACTATGACTAGATTAAAATCCATAATTATATTAAAATCTCCACTTTGTGAATAGGTGCCCTTGTGGAACCTCATTCTGTATACAGAAATGTGAGGTTCCTGGCAATGTTAAACATTTGAAAGTCCATAGTCATTATTGACAAAGGCTTGCCTGTGAATGCTGGTTTAGCAACTTAATAGCTGTGGAAAAAGAGGGAATTTATTTTTTCTCACAGACTTAGGTTTCTAATTTCTAACCTGGGAAAAATGTCTACTAACAGCCATGAAGAGGTGCCTAGCTTCTGATTCCAATGTACTACTTCTGCAATTTCTTTCAGCAGTTTATACAACAAAACAAAACTCAGATGGTATCATACGTTTTACACTATGAAGTGTGGCCCTATAACCATAACAGAGAGACCACAACAGAGAGACCCTAACAGATCTACTGATGAAATTTTTCTTAAAGGACCACAGAAATGCCAGAATTCCATCCAAGTCAATCTTGTGAAGAAAAGAGGTAAGCATAAAAGACACACTATATTAAGTTATTATTTTTAAGTCTGACTGCAAAGTCCCTTGATTGAAGCTCTACTCCATCCTAAGCTGAATGAGCAGGGATGTCTGGAACAAAAGCAGATGGAAGTCTTGCTCTGCAGGTTTCTCATGATCCAGTTCAGACAGCGTGAAGGTTGCACTCCAATGAAAGGGAACACAGGCACACATCAGGGATCAGAAATTCAGGAAAGACAGCAAGTTGCTTGCCTTCTGAGATCTTATCAGGCCAGGACAGTGGCCCTCTGATCTAAGGAAAGTTCAAAGTAAACACACCTGGCCTTCTCTGTTATATAGACTCATTACCTGGTCCTTATCACTCTGACCACGATAATAAAAAGATAAGAGGAAGGACCTTTTCCACTGTATGCTATGATATGTGTACCCTCTACACATTCCATTTTTACAAAAATGTGACCCTATGTGTCTTTTTGAACTTAAGGAGGAAGTCTGATATTTTTGGCCACTTCTTGTGCAATAGTATTAAGGGGTAGGATTTGGATACTGCTCACCCAAGCTATCTTCTCTGCCAAGTGGCCAACAGCCTTGACCAGACTGGACAGAAATAAAATAGTACAAAAGTTGGAATTCCCCCAAGTCAAAACCTAACTTGTTCAAGAGTTCTTGTCATTCATATGATTAAAGGGGGTGGAGGAAGCACAGATCAAATCTGAGAAGCACAACAGGGTACAGAAAACATTTATTTTCCCTTAAATCCTAAAGGGACAGAGCCCTTAAAGTATACATGATATAAATTAGTGTTCTATTGAAAAAGCTTTCCTTTTCTACCATCTTTTGCTCTGCTTGTGCATAGGCCAATTTTATGACACCAAATACATACATGTTCAGTAGTTTCAACAAACAAGGTTACAGAAGAGAGAAATCAAGTAGTCACTTCAAAGTGATGTTTATACCCTTTACTACATAACCAAATATTATACTATCTTGATCCACAGAAGTAGTCCTCCTCCTTCTCTGAGCGAGTGAGTGGAAGGGTCATAAACATAGAAACAAAGCCTTGTTATTCAGGATAAACTAAGAGAAATGTGAAATATTAACTGAGGAAACATTAGGCAAGTTGTTTCACTTCATGGGTTAGACTATGTGACGTCAACTTGCCTAAGACTGGAACCATGGTTCCTCAATTCCCCTCCTACTCATACTAGGAGTCTAGTTTAGAACTGGCTAAAAGAGAAATGTATGCATGTTTTGGAAGGAAGAAATGAAGCAGATATCATTGTTCCCCAAAGTTGTAAAGAGGAGACATAGGGGCCGAAAGACACAGATGTGTCGTATGGTTCCCCGCTGACTGTTGGTTCCCTCAACTCCACGTCCAGCTCATCTTCCCAACAGCTGCACCTGCTGAAAGCAAAAGACTCGGGCTCTAGGTCCAGGCTCACAAAAAGCAGTGAATCCTTTTCTGATACCACTGATTTTAAGAATACTATGTGCTTTGGGAAATTTCACCATGGGAAGAAGTTTATAAGATTCCTTGACATGTAGATGATGTTAAAAGGTTTAGGAAGAAATTATTCTAATTCTCTACAATCTCGTCCAGGAAATAGGAGCAGAGGGAATACTCCCTACTTATTCTACAAAGCCAGAATTACTTTACTACAAAAACTAAAGAAAATTCAAGGAAAAATAAAGCAACTTTAGACCAATATTGCTCATGAATGTAGATAAAAATCCTCAATAAATAATGACAAATTGAATTCAATAATTATGAAAAGTGTTACAATAATATGAGCAAGTGAGATTTATTCTAGGTGTGCAAAACAATTCCACATTTGAAAACAAATCAATGTAATCCATCATATCAACAAACTCAAAGAAAAAATCATATGATCATATCAATAGATTCAGAAATTGCATTTGATATAACATAACTAGTCATGATAAAAACTGTCAGCAAACTAGAAATGGAAATTTCCTTAACATGATAATAAATGTACCAAAAAACCTATGGTGGGGCACCTGGGTGGCTCAGTGGGTTAAGCCGCTGCCTTCAGCTCAGGTCATGATCTCAGGGTCCTGGGATCGAGTCCCGCATCGGGCTCTCTGCTCAGCAGGGAGCCTGCTTCCCTTCCTCCTTCCTCTCCCTCTGCCTGCCTCTCTGCCTACTTGTGATCTCTCTCTGTCAAATAAATAAATAAAATCTTAAAAAAAAAAAACCAACAAAAAAAAAAAACCTATGGTAACATCATTCTTTTTTTTTTTTGGATCCATGAGACGTCTTTAATTTCTTTCATTTTCCTGGACAGGCCACAATTACACTATTCTAAAGATTTTTTTTTTTTTTTAATTTGACAGACAGATCACGAGTAGGCAGAGAGGCAGGCAGAGAGAGAGGAGGAGGCAGGCTCCCTGCTGAGCAGTGAGCCCGATGCGGGACTCGATCCCAGGACCCTGAGATCATGACCTGAGCTGAAGGCAGAGGCTTTAACCACTGAGCCACCCAGGCGCCCCTACACTATTCTAATGGGAATATTACAAAATATTAAAATCATATCTTAATTATTCCCATTTATTACTAACAAGTTAGGTAATAAAGTAAGTAATACTTTAGATTTTAGCCAGACTGTTTATTTAGTAAATAATGATTTAAATATGAAGAAATGAAGACACTTTTCTTTTACCAAGAAATAATCGCCCATAACACACGGTGTCCATTTGCCCCACCATTCCATCTGAGTGTAGTATATGTGTGTGTGTGTGTGTGTGTGTGTGTGTGTGTGTGTGTGTGACAGGGTGGAGCAGGGAAGGTTCCAGGGCTGGGCTCTTGTTGTACCTGATGTCCTCACAGTGGACAGGCACTGTCGCTGCTGTTCACTTGGGCATTCTCAGTGACAACACTCAACTCTGTTGAACAACAGAGCCATTTCCAATTATTTGACTCTCATAATTAAAGTGATAAGCATGTCTGTGCCATAAATCTCTGTTTCTTTAGGACTGGTTCCTATAAGAACCATTACTGGAACACACTTTAACCACATTTTTGGAGGACAACATGCAGGCTCCTCTGTGCTCTCTAAGGGGCAGATTGTTCTAGAAAGGAGGGATCCCATTTTGCATAGATGAAACCTGAAATCATGAGGAGGACAAGCCAGCAGTGAGGTCATTGACGTACTGGGAGTGACTATAGATCCACAAAGAGCCTGCCCACAATCCCCTCATGTGTCCTCCGCCACAAGCTTCCCTGCCACGTGTCCTGGAACACACCTCACCCAGACCCAGTCCAGTGACATGCTCCAGCCACTCTAGCCCATTGTGGTCCATAACTCAGATTCTAACTAGAGCACCCAGGCCCTGCTCCACACCAGCAGAAGAGTGCAGGCCAGGCCACTCCTGTCAGGTTGCTCCCTGTCCTCCCTGGCTGAACTCCATCCTTCTTAATGAGAAATTAGAAACTCTTCCACTAAAACTGGGAAAAAGTCAAGGATGTCCCCTCACCACTCCTACTTAATATTATGAAGAAGATCCTAGCTAGTGTAACCAGATAATAAAAAGAAAGAAAAGGTGTACATATTGAGAAGGAAGAAGTAAAATGGTCTTTCTTCACAGATAATATGACTTTCTATAGAGAAAATCTCAAAGAGTCAAGAACAGCAA
The DNA here is from genome assembly GCF_002288905.1 of Enhydra lutris kenyoni. Lineage (NCBI taxonomy): Eukaryota > Metazoa > Chordata > Mammalia > Carnivora > Mustelidae > Enhydra > Enhydra lutris. Next base: position 6,315,691 of record NW_019154098.1, on the reverse strand, counting down.
TAACCATTCCTGGAACCAATAAGTGAAGAAGGCAAGGTCACAGAATTCAAGGTTAATATAACAAAAGTAGATTCCATTCTTACATATCACCAGCAAATAATTGGTATGTAACCTTTTTTTGAAAATACCATGTATATTAACATTAAAAGAGAAATTTTTTTAAAAGTACTTGGTTAAAAGTAAGATATGGGATTGCCAGGACACCTGAATGCCTAGATCCTCTCCTGCTGGGAGTAGGAGTGGTTCCTCTGTCAGTCCCAGCAATGGCTGGACCCAAAATCTCAGTGATCAGAGGCAGATGCAGGTTCTTAGAGCAATAGTACATAAAATCATGGGGATTTCCCCTTGTGAAAAGGAAGGAAGAGTTTTAGAAGAGGAAGCCTTAAAGTTACCATGTCTCAGTCACAGGGCTGTCTTTACAGAAAAGTGTATAGATATGTAGATGAGATTTGGAAAACTCACCTCGTGGGACTGAGGAAGTATGAGAAGGGAATAAATAAGCCACATCCTATCTCTCTACTCAGTCAACATGTGGCTGAGTGACTTTAATAATATTCCAATATACATATATATCACAGTTGATTTAACCATTCTCCTGTTTATGGACATCTGGGTTATTTCATGTTTGGGGCTATTATGAATAAAGTTGCTAAAAGCAAAAAAAAAAGTAAAGAATAAAATAAAATGAATTCAACAAATCTGAGTAGACTGTGGATTACAGTTCTTCTTTAACTCCTACAAATAGGTTCAAATCCCAGTTACAGCTTTACATAATTGTGATTCAAAAGCAAGTCAGGATCTCATTATACCTTGAAAACTTGATCATTTTCAATTGACTTATCCAGTAAATAAAAAAGAGAATTTCTCCTTTGCATTTTTCTTCAACTATTCTCTCAGGATAAATTGAATTACCACATGACAATATATCCACATAGAAGGAAATCTATTTTTCTGGTGAAGTGCAATGGCCATAGCAGTAGATATCATTTCTTAATTCATGATTTATGCTATTTGATGAGGTCAATATTGTCTGATAAGGTCAATAGATGATCAGTTTGTTCCACTATAGTGCATCTCCTTGAAACATTTTTCTCAACCTTTTGCTCGGTCTCTAGAATTACTCCTTGTAAATGCATGCTTGAATCTTTTCTATTATGAGACGTTGTATCTAGTGTCATTGTTTTATTGGCATATTTCTGGAAACTCTAATTATAGATAATTTTCTTCAAACTATTAACCTCAAAACAAGAAATTGTACTCTAATCAAAACTGGACTCCGTGTTTTCATATTGCTTTCATCTGAGGGACAGGGTATTCTTATTAAATGACATTCTTTATTGTTCCTCATCATTAATGTCAGCCTTATTGGGTGCTAATTTATTTTTCTCAAGTTCCAAAGCACTAAGGAGGTGCTTAAAAGTCTGTGGACTGAGGCCATTTGCATGTACAAATTAGGTTTCTTCTTTATTATAGTACATCTCCATATCGGCCAATATGAATGTCCTCTCAATGCCTTCTTGTTTTGATCTGAGTCCACAACACCAGATGTTAAAGAAGATGTGTGGCATTTACATAAGGTGTAGTCACTTCAGATAACTGTACCGGTGGATTTTAGAAAATTTACCCTTGGAACCTCAATAGCAAGTAATTTGAGAGTTTATTGCAATGTCTAAGAAATATTCCAAGACTACTTCATGCTTTTTAATAATGTAGGTAAAAGAGTGGTGAGGTTGAAATAAAGGTATTTATTTTTATATGCTGCCAGGTTTGACAGTTAATAAAATGTATTTTCAGAATATAAATTCAATTTAGATCTTAAAATACATTTCAAATGTATAACCATATCTATTTCCGAGGTTTGCTGTGAGTAGCACAAAGACAAAATCCTTCAGGGAAATCACGTATCAGCTGAGGAGTTTGGTGACGACCTTATCTGTTCTGGGCCTCCAACGCCTAAATGTAAGATTGGCTTAAAGATTAAAATAAACTATCTATGTATATAGAATCTATGTACACAATATATATGTACAGTTGAGTGTGTGTGTGTGTGTGTGTGTACCTATGTCGGCCGATAGTTAAGGCTCTCTGTAAACATAGTTATTCTTCATCCAACCCAGGGGGGCGCTGATTTGGAGGTGGAACAGAGTGATAGTTTAGAAAAACAGACTTATAGTCATAATAGTCCTGGAGTACCCAAAATGTTAGTAAGGAAAACCTTTAAAAGCTTTTTCTCTGCTCAGTTACCTCCAAGTTTATTTCCCCAATTAACTCCTAATACTCCACCGTGTGTCATAACCAGAACAACCTCTTCTGGGTTTTCCTCACCACTCTCTTCAAGGCAGTTGCCCCCATCCATGAATTTGTGCTTATTTCATTGTTCTTTCTTATTGGTTTGTGCACATACCATACAATGATGAAATCATATTCCTTCTCTTTCTAATTCATTACATTGAAATTCCAGTATAGTTAACATACAGCATTGTATTAATTGCAGGTATACGATACAGTGATTCAACAATTCTCTGCATTACTCAGTGTTCATCATAAGTGCAGTCTTAATCCGTTTCGTCTATTCCACCCATCCCCCACCTGCCCTCTGATGACCATGTTTATTCTCCACAGTTAAGAGTCTGTTTTTTTGGTTTGTCTCTTTTTTTTACTTTGTTCATTTGTTTTGCTTCTCAATTTCTGCATATGAGTCAAATCATACAGTAATTATCTTTCTCTGAATGACTCATTTCACTTAACATTATATTCTAGATCCATCCATGTTGTTGAAAATCATAAGACATCATTCTTTTTTCTGGCTAAGGAATATTATATATAAATGTTCCTCTTTATCTATATAATATATAGATATTCCATTCATCTATCAATGGATACTTGGACGACTTCCATAACTTGGCTATTGTAAATAATGCTACAATAGACACAGGGATGCATATATCTTTTTGAATTAGTGTTTTTGCCTTCCTTGGATAAATACCCAGCAATTACTGGATCATATGGTAGTTCTATTTCTTATTTTTTGAGAGACCTTCAACTTTTCTCCACAATGGCTACACCAGTTTGCATTCCCACCAAGAATGCACAAGTGTTCCTTTTTCACTACAACCTTGCCAACACTTGTTGTTTCTTGTGTTTATGATTATAGCCATTCTGACAAGTGTGAAGTGATATCTCATCGTATTTTTGATTTTTATTTCCCTGATGATGACTGATGTTGAGCATCTTTACTTGTTTCTGTTGGCCATCTATATGTCTTCTTTGGAGAAATACCAATTTATGCCTTCTGCTCATTTTTAATTGGGTTATATGTTTTTGTTTTTTTAGTGTTGAGTTACATATATATATATATATATATATATATATATTTTAGATTTTATTTATTTGACAGGAAGAGAGAGCAGAGGGACAATGTTGCTATGAACAATGTCAGAGAAATTATTGCCTGTGTTCTCTTCTAGGATTTTTATGGTTTCTCATCTCACATGTGAGATCCCCAGATTCTCAATCCATTTTGGTTTATCTTTGGGTATGGTATTAGGAAGTGGTCCAGTTTCATTCTTTTGCATGTAGTTGTCCAATTTCCCAACATCATTTGTTGAGGAGACTGTCTTTTTCCCATTGCATAGTCTTGCTTCCTTTGTCAACAATTAATTGACCATATAATTATCAATCGGTTTATTTCTGGCCTTTCTATTCTGTTTCATTGATAGACAGATGATAGATGATAGATAGATAGATAGATATAAATATATATATTTATATAAATATTGTGTGTGTGTGCCAGTACCACACTGTTTTGATTATTACAACCTTATAATGTAACTTGAAGTCTGGAATTGTGATACCTCCAGTTTTGTTCTTCTTTTTAAAGACTACTTTGGTTATTCAGATTCTTTGTGTTTCCACACAGTTTTTGGATTGTTTGTTTTAGTTCTATGAAAAATGCTGGTGGTGTTTTGATAGGGATTGCATTAAACCTGTAGATTGCTTAGGGTACTATAGGGATTTTAACAATATTTGTTCTTCCAATCCATGAGCATGGATGACTTTCCATTTCTTTGTCATGTATTCAATATTATCCATCAATGTTTTATAGTTTCAGAATACGGCTCTTTCACCCCCTTGATTAATTTATTAATTAATAAATTAATTTATTTATTAGATATTTTATTATTTTTGGTATAATTGCAAATGGGATTCTCTTCTTAATTTCTCTTTCTGCTACTTATTAGTGTATAGAAATGCAATTGATTTCTGTATATTGACTTTGCATTCTGCAACCTTACTGAATTCATACTTTAGTTTTCAGTTTTTTGGTGGATGGTTTAGAATTTTCTATATATAGCATCATATCATCTGTAAATAGTCGAAGCTTTACTTTTCCTTACCAATTTGGATATCTTTTATTTCTTCTTCTAGTCTGATTGCTGTAGCTAGTACTACCAGTGTTGGATAATCTAGTATTACCTCTATGTTGAACCAAAGTGGTGAGAGTGGACATCTTTGTCTTGTTCCTGATTTTTTATGCCATTGAGTATGATGTTAGCTGTGGATTTTTCACATATGGCCTTTATTACACTGAGGTACACTACCTCTAAATCTACTTTGTTGAAGGTTTTTACATGAATGGGTGTTATACTTTGTCAAATGGTTTTTCTGTATCTATTGAAATTATTATATATTTTTATCATTTTTCTTGTTGATATGATGTATCATGTTGGTCAATTTGTGAAGGAATAAATTCCAAGTGATCATGGTGAATGATTTTTTTTTTCAATATATGGTTGGCTTTGGTTTGGTAATCATCTGCCTTCTGTGGAAGGCAATTAACCACCTTAACACCATCTACTTCTCTCATTCATTCATTCATTCATTCATTCACTTTTATATGTCATTCAAGTAACATTTTTTTACCATGCCTTGGTTTCAGATAGTTTTCTTAACATTGGAAATAAAAATAAATCAGATAAAGGTACTGTCCTTATGTACTTGTAGTACATTAGAAAGATCCAATCACATAATCACATAGTGATTTTTGAGCTGAGTCTTGAAAGGTTAGTGTTTGCTTATCTGAGAGAGAAGACAAATGGTCTTCACAGAAGCAGCAGCAGAGCAAAACATCAAGGGATGGCACATGAGACCATTCTTTTTTGTATCTCTAGAATCATGCATAATGACTATAATATTGAAAGTAATTAAATTATTTAATCAATGAATGAAGGCAAGAATGATATCTGTAAAAAAGCACTTATCAGAGTGCCAAGATTTTATAAGACCTCAATAAATTAAATAAATTCCGTATATCAATTAGAATTAAACTGAGAGTCAAGGGATGTGAGAATTTTTAATTGGAGTATTAAAAATATCAGTTGGTGATTTTACAGATGATCCTAAACACCTTTACCTATAAGGATAGGTAAAACATTTTCCATTCATATCAACCTCTTGAAAGGCATAACATCTTTTTTCTTTAATGTCTCCCTGTAATAGAGTTTCCTTTTATGAACTAATAGAACAGGTAAAGAAATGCTAATACAAGAATAAGGGGAATTTTAAATTCTCTGCCCCCCAAGAAATTCTCAGCTGTCAACTTCCATAAACTACCTTTCATTCTTCTCCAGTCTATGCCTTGTCTTTCAAGTATTTCTCAAATTGTTGTCTTATGATCTTGTGCTTTTATCCCACCCCAAATACAACCTCTGCCAAACTCTTCCCATGGTCTTCCTCTACTCTTGGCTCTTTATTTCCTATTCTCCAAACTTGCATGTCATATCTCTAACTATACTATAATTAAGCATTGACAGGGTCCTTATACAGTGGGATTTCTGGAACTGGTGCCCTCACAGTTCAGTCCTAAGTTAAGTCTCAGCCCTCACAGGCTTGTGGTCCAAGTCTGTCCCTCCTTTACCTCATTCTTGTGGTTGCAGTAACTTTTCTTCATTCTATTTTCCTAAAGCCATTGTCTTATTACTGGCATAATACATTTAATTTCTACTAATTAACATCACTGGTAATAGAGTTTACTTTTGAAATAGTGGCTAAGAATGTGAGCTCTTGATTTTGAATCTTGGTTTCTTTACTTAGAAAGTGACCATAGGTAAGTTTTCTTAGCTATAGAATGGAGACAGAGTATAACTTACTTTACTGGATACTTAGGAGGAGTAAATGCAACATTATGTATAAAGCTATTCCAGGATACCTTCTTTAAATGTCTCATTATCACCTTGAAGCTTCCCTAATGCCTACCATGTACTTAATGGCTTTGTTCCTTCCTTTATTTAGGGAAAAAGTAAAGATGAATATAACCATTTGTGACTTTTAACTACTATTCTTTTTTTTTTTTAAGATTTTATTTATTTATTTGTCAGAGAGAGAGAGAGCGCAAGCACAGGCAGACAGAATGGCAGGCAGAGGCAGAGGGAGAAGCAGGCTCCCTGATGAGCAAGGAGCCCGATGTGGAACTCGATCCCAGGACGCTGGGACCATGACCTGAGCCGAAGGCAGCTGCTTAACCAACTGAGCCACCCAGGCGTCCCTTAACTACTATTCTTAAATTACAACAAGATCTTTGTGTTTTTTTCTCAGAAAGGTACTATTTCAAAAATTGTAACTAATAGCCCTGAGAGTTGTTTTGGAATTCAAGTTGTTTTTTCCTAACTTTAGGAGGAAAATATTAAAATTTAGAAACTATTACATTTGGGAACTACTATATTATATATTTTTATTTTATAGTATATATTATATATTTGGGAACTATTCGTTATATTTTCTTTTAGGACTATTATGTGGTTTCACATGTTGAATTGCCTATACATACGATTCTGGCAGGGGTTGGGGAAAAGAAATGTCAAACCATTAAATCAATGTTGTCTTGCTTTCAGTTTTTTATCAAGGCAATCCTTTAAAGACCTCAAACTGCTAAATGAAAGTAGATTCTGATCTAAATAATAGGAATATGTTTTAGATAACATGATAGTTGTGATGATGATGATGTTGATGATGATAAACATATTAATACAGCACTTGTTTTCATTTTAAGGTATTTGTTATCCAACTAATGTCTTAAGAAAAGGAATACTGTGAAGTCTGTACATACATAAACACTTCAATTCAGATGAATCCTCTCTTTACCTAGGGCTATTACTGTCTCGCTGGTATAGCAAAATGAAGCTGAAACTCTATTTGTAGGTTGGGACTCTCCCTAAAAATATCAGTTTATAACAAAATCTTGTCTTTGGTCACTAGACATCCCCCCTAACTTAGTTGTGGCCTGATTGGTTTAGCTATAAATCCAGCCGACAAAATGTTGTTATAACCACACAGATTGCATTTATATTCAAAACATAGCATATTAGAAATAACAAAATATAAGTATATGATTGATTCCTCAAGGACTTGCACTAATAGAAACATGTTCCAACCCTTCTCTACTATCAGCCACATGACACCCACCTACATTTCAATACGCTGTAAAATATAATCCTCCATCTTTAGCTTGGTATTCTCCTCTTCTCCCCTCCCCTGTTTTTATTTTTAAAAAAATTATTATTTTTTTTTAATTTGACCCAGGAAAGATGGAAGTAGCATTAAGACTTACCAGTATTTTACCCACTCATAGAGTCAGGGATCTCAAGGAGCGTTGGGTATGGCTTCTCCATTTCAGGGGCACTGTTCGCACAGACTGTGTATAATCTACTATTGAATCATAGGAGGTTTGGCTCTGGATTGTTCCTTGGGTTAAGAGCTACTCTTCCTATTTTTCTTATTTATTTTTGAGAGCCTCTACTCTGAGTTTTATTCCTGGAAACAGAAAATGAGAACTCCCATATGAACTAAAATTGGATTGAATCCAATACTCATACAATAAGAATCAATGATTTCTGTTCACTTAATCATTCCTATGATCACCAAAACATTTGTTGAGATTTTTCTGTGCTGGATGTACATCAGAAAGGCAATAAAAACAGACCTACGGTCTACCTTCACGGAATCTCCAGTTTATCTGTGAAGTCTCACGTTATCTGGGCATACAAAACTTTGCAATAATAAAATATACAATGTCTTACAAATCAAGAGTTGACTGAGTATATCAGGAATCAGATACGGTCTGTAGGTATCATGGAAGGCCAGAAATAACTTCAGAATTGAGTGGAGAGATGAAAGTAAGTAGGAGTTAATAAATTTGGAATGAGTGGCAGAGAAAATCACAGGCCCAGTTTGTGGGAATTCAGGAAAGTCAGCCTGATAAAATACAGTGAGCAAGGAGAGGTATGTAATCAAATGAAGCTGGGGAAGGCTCTGGCTTTACTCCACACACCAGATAAGCATTTTGGTCATTGGTCTCAGGGATAGTGGGGAGTCCTTAAAAGGTTTTAAGAAAGTAACATTTGTAGAAGATCATTCTTCTGCTATTGAAAAGGAAGTGAAGAGACTTGCAGGAGGATCCTAGGGGAAGTTAGAAAGCTATTTCGGTGGTTGGCAAAGGAGGCAGGGAAGGGAAGGTAATGGTCATTGGGAATGGTCATCATCTAGCATGGATTTCTCTGGGTTTTTAAGAGAAATTCCTTGAGTAAGTGACAGGGATAAAGGAGACAGCACAGAGAACATACCCAGTGGTATTATCAAATAACGCTGTATGGTGACAGATGGTAGCTATGTCTGGGGTCAGCACAGCCTAATCTATATACTTGTTGAATCACTATGTTCTATACCTGAAACTAAAGTACCATCACGTGTCAACTAGACTTCAATTTAAAAAAATAACTTAATTCATTAGTTAAATGAAGAGACACTCCTGATCTTTCTTTCCTTCTCCATCTGCATCTCTTGTTTCTTTCTCCCCCTGAACATATGTCTTACAAACTGTTTTCCAAGCTCACATTGTCTCCACAAAGTCTTCTCTCAACACTGCTTCCATAATTTGATACCTACTAACTACACTTATAGTATAATTAAGCTGCTCACAATTACTGCATCAGAGGCGGATAGCTCTCTTAAGTTAGACCTCAATGATTATCTTTTTTAAATATTTAGACTTCTGATTCAGAAGCATGAAGTCTTGAGGTTTGCTGAAATTGAAGTTTTTTGTACTTTACAGCCAATATCTCTTTTTCTGATATTCTGGTTATTTCTTCAAAAGCTTTTCAAAATACATAAACTAACTAATCTGGTATTTTTGAAATATTGAAAATGGAATTTCTTTCCCATAAACATAGTACTTCAGTTGTCATGCTAAAAATTGACTATTATTTCTATTTTGGGAAATAAAAATTGTTTCATGTGAGCATATGGTTATTCAAATGTGTTTAATATCATCTCTGGTCATTGAGTTGAACTATCTCTCTACATTTTGTTGTTTTGTTTCATTTTGTTCATTTTATTTTTGACAGTATTAAAATATTAAGTAATATATAAAAACATATATTCTATGATATATGAAATTAAACATCTGAAAGAGTTTTTTTTTTTTTTTTTAAAGATTTTATTTATTTATTTGACAGAGAGATCACAAGCAGGCAGAGAGGCAGGCAGAGGGAGAGGAGGAAGCAGGCTCCCCTAGAGAGCAGAGAGCCCGATGCGGGGCTCGATCCCAGGACTCTGAGATCATGACCTGAGCCGAAGGCAGCGGCTTAACCCACTGAGCCACCCAGGCGCCCCTGAAAGAGTTTTATACTGATAAGATGGAAATGAAATTTACTGAAAATAAAATTTCAGATATTTTCAGTCAAAAATATAATCAAAGACATGATTATAATTCTTCATAAAATAATTGATATCCAGGCATCCTAGAAATTTTCTGTGTATATAATTATCTTTGTAACATTGACCTTAAGTGTACCTCAAGAAACTGAAATGATTTTAGACATTTTATATTCCAGTTTAATATTTATATTCTTAAACCCTTTAGATTTCAAAGTTATTTGTTTTCTCACAGTACATTTATTCCCCTAAATATTATTGTAAAGTTAATGATTTTATTATTATAAACATTATAACCAAATAAGAGCATATGATTATAATAAACTTGGTAAAATTAACCACAGTTAAATTTACCAAACAGAGAGATAAAGAACAATAAAATTAACTAAAAGCCAGATAAAGAAAAGTTACAAGGGACATCTGGGTGTTTCAGTCGGTTAAGCATCTGCTTTCATCTCAGGTCATCATCCCAGGGCCTGGAATCAAACCCCATATTGGGCTCTTGCTTAGTGGGGAGACTGCTTCTCCCTCTCGCTCTGTTCCCCCTGCTTGAGTTCTCCCTCTCTCTCCCTCTCTCTCTCTGCCATATAAATAAATAAAAACTTAAAAAATAAAAAAAGAAAAGAGAAGTTACAAAAAGTCATTTTGTGATTTGTAATAGCCACAATGTGTGTGTGTGTGTGTGTGTGTGTATTAAAACATTCAAGATGATAATTCACTTTCAATTTTCTGCTAAGCTCAGTGAATTATGTTCTGTCATGGCAGGGCAGTGATTTTCAATTGTTTTTTTTTGTTGTTGTTGTTATTTGTTGGTGGTGGTTTTTTGGTTTTTGGTAGCAGCAGCATCTCTTTTGAACAAAATCATTTGTCTTTTATTAAAATGGATAATGGTGGTTTTGCTTTGGCTTAAGTAGGGTGGGTGTCACTAAGCTTTGTTCTCTTGATTCTCATTGAAACTTTGTGTAACCACAAGATTCCTGCAGATCTTTCCTGGAGAAGCCATTATATAAAGAACAGTGTGGCAGAAAAAAAGCTTCTGCCATGGAAATATGAGACTTTGCATAGTTAATATTGTTAGTTATGCGTGAATAAGTCATATAATCCGAAATTCTCAATATTTTCATTTGTAAAATGGAGATGATGATACTTAATTCTCTAACACAAATGTTGGTGTGAGGACTGGCAAGTGGTTCTCAGCAACTCACTTACCCACAAATTTGTCTCCAGATGCTTATAATCATACACCACAAATTGGCTTCTCCAGGAAGCACACTTCGGGATGAAAATTGGTGTGCAGGATGCTTATGATGGAGAGCAGTTGGAATTAATCCCTGTGGAAAGGGGAGGAAGGAAGCTGGGTGGAACAAAGGGAAAAGTTGATCTATGAGTTTCCAACAACAGAGCTGGCTAGCCTGAGGGGCTCTGGAGTAAATCAGAAAATGTGTCCCATCCTGAGCCAAAAAGACTGAGTATCTTATATCCATGCTATTCAGTGCTGCATGGCACCTCCCTAGGGTACAGCCGCCTCCCTGAGACTCCTAAATCTTTTCTCTATAGTATGCCATGGTGACTCAGATATTTATTTTATTTTTTTAATTTTACTTTTTTATTTACATTCAATTTAGTTAATATCTAGTGTCTCATTAGCCTCAGGGGCAGAATTCAGTGATTCATCAGTTGCATGTAACAGCCAGTGCTCATTCCATCACGTGCCCTCCTTAATGCCCATCCCCCAATGACTCCATCCCCCGACAGACTTCCCCGTCAGCAACTCTCTTGTTTCCTCTTATGGTTTGCCTCCCTCTCTCTTTTTATCTTATTTTATTTCTCTTTCCCTCTCTCTATGTTCATCTGTTTTATTTCTTAAATTCCACATATGAGTGAAATCATATGGTATTTGTCTTTCTCTGACTGACTTATTTTGCTTAGTATAATGCCCTCTAGTTCTATCCACATGGTTTCAAATGGCAAGATTTCATTCTTTTTGTTGGCTGAGTAATATTCCATTATATATACACACCACATCTTCTTTCTCTATTCATTTGTAGATAGACATCTGGATTCTTTTCGTAGTTTGGCTGTTGTGGACATTGCTGCTATAATCATTGGGGTGCATGTGTCCCTCTGAATCACTATTGTTGTATCCTTGGGATAAAAACCTAGTATTAAATTTCACATAAAATGGGCCATTGTTTTACAAATGCTTCTAGGAACCAACTAGTATTGAGTAGATGGTTGAATGATCTCTTAAGGTCTTTGCCAGGGTAGAAAAACTAGTATCTTGGAACAATGCTCAAAAACAAACAAACGAAACTCTCCATTATCCAGTTTTGCCTCCTAGACCCCAAAAATAACCACCCTCAAAATCTACGCATCATCTATGCATCATGCATATACCTTCTAGCTGCTGCCACTTCATGCTGTCTCAGTCTCGCCACTCTTACTGGTGTAGTCCCCTTCTTCTTATATGAGACCTAATGTGTTCTTGGCTGTATTATTGAGTGGCTTAAAACTGGTAGAGACTTTGTGTCCTACAGGAAAAGTGGGGACTGCTTGTGAGTAAAAGGTTGTACTAAAGGGGGCGCCTGGGTGGCTCAGTGGGTTAAGCCGCTGCCTTCGGCTCAGGTCATGATCTCAGAGTCCTGGGATCGAGCCCCGCATCGGGCTCTCTGCTCTCTAGGGGAGCCTGCTTCCTCCTCTCTCTCTGCCTGCCTCTCTGCCTGCTTGTGATCTGTCAAATAAATAAATAAGATCTTAAAAAAAAAAAAATAAGGTTGTACTAAAGGACAAAAACAGCTTAATTATCTTTAAATAGCAGTGAGCTACTTACCCTGAAAGGACATGATGAGCCAATTGTGAAGGATCACAGGGTTCAGGTGAATCTGGGTAGTCAAGATCCTAAGGGCATGGAATCCATGTGTCCCCATCCCAGATGTTAGGGTCCCATCTTCCCCAATCACAGTCCTGACACTGATAACATAAACACCTTGATTAGTAATATTACATTCTTTGTCTCTTAGCTATCTGATAATTAAGTTCTGATAGTTGTCTTTGGCTTTCTCTAAACTTCCAAAGAATAAGATAAGAACCTACTGGCATACTACAAAGGAGACCCTCTGGTTTTCACACAGGGCTTTGAGCCCTTTTCTCTCTCTCTCTCTCGCTTTTTTTTTTTTTTTTTTTTTTTGTCCCCTTAGACCATTAATTGGGTCTCAAAACAATCATCCACTTCTTTGCTATTTGGATACTGTTTCTATTTTATCTCCCCAATGGCTAAAACACTGTTATGTAGCACAGTTGCTCCCACAGATACAACATCCAGACTCACTACCAATGACAGTTCGGGTAGTAGGGCCACCACATGTGCAGTGACAGGGGGGCTGCACCTGCCACCACTGCCAGGACCTGGCTGCTGCCCAGTGACATGTGACCCGCCCCCAAAACACCATCCTTGGCCTGCTTTCTCAGGCCGGTGAACCAATTTTCCCCGCCTTTGCTTTCTGAGTTCATCTCATGGCATATTTATTAGATAGTGCCTTTTTTTATTTCTTTGAACGGAAGTGAAACTTTTTTTGGAGTTCCTTTTAAAGCAATCCCCCCTCCCCCCCGCAACAATCTAGTTTAAAAACGAGTTGAGGCTAAGTGAGAACTTGGGATCCTCCAACAGAGTCAGCCCCACACAAGGGAGGGCGGACAGCAGTCAGGGAGCTCCAGGTCAGGCCATCTCCCCTTTGGACAGGAGGGCGCCCTGGATCCAGTGGTCCGCCAGGCTGCAGCCTTCCCCGGTGGCGGTGCCCACCTGGCAGGTCCTGGGGCTCGCGGCCTGGTCTTGGCCTGCTCTTGGCCCACTCTGGCAGCCACTCCTCGCTGGCCAGCTTGAGTCGGGCTCTGGCCCGGGACACTTGGGGCCTCCCCAGTTCCCACCAGTGCGTCTCCATTCTGTCTTCGCTGGGGTCTGTTTCTCAAGTCGCTGCATGGAGCCTAAGAGAGACCCTTGCGTGCAGCGCAGGTGTGCAGGCAGCTGGACTTCTCCTTCCAGAAACTTCTGGATTCTGCCTGGCCAGCTCCTCGAGTCTGAGCCTCTGTGTTGCCCAACAGGAGACTCCTCAGACCCTCCTTGATCCCCGTGTCCGAGGTCACCTCCTGGGCACCGCACCCCAGCCCTCCGCCGCAGGCCTCATTTTGCGTCGCCCGCGCCCTGCTGCTGGCTTCGGCGCCAGGACCCAGAGCCCAGGACCGCGCGCTGGTGGGGACACGCGCGGTGGCGCCATGGCGGGCTGAGGCGCCTGCTGGCTGCACTGCAAGCACATCTTGGTTGCCAGACGGCGCGAGGGCTGAGCACTGTTTCCTAGGGCGACCCCCGCCCCGCACTACGGGGGCTTCATGCCAGCACCTCGGAACGCTGCCGGCTCAGGTCCTGGTGGACTCCATCTCCGCGTCCCGGCCGGTCCCAGGAGTGTCGCCGCCAGGCTTATGCGTCCCTGCGCTCAGAGGTGAGTGTTTGAGGCCTGCTGCGGGCCTCCGGGGCAGGGTGCAGGTGGGACTCTGAGCGTGTCCCAGTTCAGCTGCACGACCCGCGGAAGATGGAGCGGCCCTCGCCTGCCCCCTGGGCCTTCTTCTAGGCTGACTCGCGTCCGGGAGGCTGGAGGCCGCGCTCGCCCAGCTTCCTTGGCAGGGGACGTTAGGCCGCGAGGTGCGAAGTGCTTGTGGGTCCTCCTGCAGAGCGGCCGCGGCCCCTTCCAACAGAGCATCTCGGCATAGCCCGCCGGCCTTCCAGGGCCGCTGGGCTCCACGCCGCTGTGCCGGAGCAGGGACCCTGAAGACGGGGGACGCATGCCAGCTTCTAACTGCAGCTCCCTGAGGGTCCAGTTTGTGTCCTGCAAAGACCCTGTCCGGTCCTCCAGGATTCCAGAGGCGGATGTAATGCTTTTCTCTGAGGCCTAGGAAGTAATGTTTTCCTCCAAGTCTTCCTCAGGTCTGGTGGTGCCACTTGGTTTTCGAGACTTCCTGGGGAGAGCTTGAGGGATCCAGGGGGCGAGGCGAGCCCAGGTGGCCCGCCAGAACTCCCCCTGCCTTCAGAGGCTGCTCTTACGTCCTTCGGAGGCAGTTGGCACCGGTCACTGCTAGTTTTGGGAGAATTCCATTGGTTGTTTTTGGTGTCCACCTGTAAAAAGGAAGTGGAAAGATGCACGTTTGGCCTGGGGAGAGGTTGAGCTGTGATATAAGCCCAAGAACAGCCTCCACCAACTCCTCAGGCAGCACTGAGCAAAACCCGCTCGTCGCAGTAGTCTAGAATCAGCCAGAAATGTTCAAGCCCTTAAAATGGTCACAGTGAGCCACGAGGTGCAGTTGCCCACAGAAAGATGAGAGCCTGGGTGGGCTGCTTGTGTGTGGCCAAATCAGTCTCCTATTGAAGCAGCTGGGAGATGCGGCCCTGTTGCAGTGGCCAGTTCTTCCTTGAGGGGGCATCTGCGTGGCATGGTCATACATCATGGTTCAGCTATAACTAACCTCCTCTGTGGGGTTCCAGTATACAGCCCCAAATTCCAAAATGTCTTATGAAACTGTCTCAGGTAAGCAAAGTTGTACCATGGTTATAGCCACTTCCCAAATCAAAACTTTAAAAAGACAGTTTTATTTTTCACAAATGTAACGTATCCATCATGGGTCACAAGGGAATCTTTACTTAATATACTGATTCAGGAAATGTGGCTAACAGGACAGCCACCATTTTGAATGTTGCTGAATACCAAACCAGAACAAAAAAGTTCTGCACATTCTCTAACCAGAAATCAAATGCTCTGGCCAGGAATCCCTAATGGTCACTTCTCTTCTGCAATATTGTAGTCAGATCTAGTCTCATAGAGCTAGAAAATACAGTCCTACTATGTGGTCAGAGGAAAACGATGGTTGGGCAGCAAGCAACCTAATGACTATCATAGAAGCCTCTCTTATCAGATCTCCACTTACACCTCTAACCTCTGGCTTCCAACTGCATTAAATGCTGCTTCCAAATTCAGTCCTCTTGATATTTTCTGAACTTTTCATGCTCTCTCATGCCAAGGTTGATTTGCTTGTGCTTCTCCTCTGCCTTTGCCAAGAAGTGGTTTTTGGATAGATGAAAGGGGAGATTATGTCTTCCTAAACCAGATCTTTAACTGGTAATGTTGACCTTAAAAATACAAAAGAGCTAGCTATTTTCCCAGCAAAACGAGCTCACCCTGGAATAGCAAAGAACTGTAATTCAGGATAAGCAAACTGACAAAGCACCGCAAGTCCAGAAAACAGAGGAAAGGGATTTGCTTTCATAGGGGGTAGGAGGAAGCAGGGAGAGACCAACAGGCTTTCTCGGGGGCTTAGTGGGATGGTTTCTTATTGTGGTAGTTTCTTGGTGTGGTGGCTCCTGGGCAAGGAGAAATTCTGCCTTCCTCCTGCTGGGGTAAGTGAAGTAAGCTTCTTCTTGTTAGGGAATATGAGATATACTTCTTAGGTTGAGGTATGAGAGGTCCCCTTTTAGGGCTTGCTGACTCCTTTTCTAATGAAGTTTTCTTTATTTTCCGTGCTCTCATTGTAGCTCCAGGGTGAAGACTCATGTATCAAAAGATGATCTCAGTCAAGCAAGAATATATATTTTCTTGCATCCTAAAATACCATTTTTCCTCCCAGAGTCTACACATTCTATACATCCTATATAACCTATCTCTGATTGGAGGGTTGTTGTTTTCTTTTTTGTTTTGTTTTGTTTTGTTTTGTTTTAATCCCTAGAGCACACTTTAAACCTTAAACTTTTTAACTCAAAGCAAGTATTTTGTATACCATTAGCTAGGGAATTATTAAAGTAAACAAATAGGAAAACTTTCTGAATGTTTTAATGTATTTATATTTATTCTTATTTCATTTGAGGTTTTAAAAATGTGATTTATCTTATAATTACCCCTTCTGTTAATTCAGTGAGAAATAGAGAAGATCATCTGTTGCATAGGGAAAAGAGCATTAGAAGAAACCAAGATTTTCTAAGTCCTCATTCAGACTCAGTCTTAATTAATCCTACTTGATAACATTAAATAACTTTAATTTCCCCAACTGTAAAATAAGATTTTACTGGAAAAATCTCTAAGGAATAGCCCACAATCAAAATGAAGTGATTCAGAAACTAGATTACCAATTCTCTGAAAGCAGAGATTCCTAAATAGAATAATAATATACTTCCAAATTCTGTCATTGCTTTGTTTCCAATCCCCTAAAGACATTAAAAAAAAAAAAAAAATCAACCTTTCTGTATGGGAAAGGAGACATATCATATCTAAGTTACAGAATATAGAAATAATATATTCTAATACTTGAGAATAAATATTCTATTTCACTGTCATAGGATAAGGCTTATGGGGGAGATCTCAATCCTGAAATTATATACTCTATTGGGATAAGAGGCATGGCATACTAGGTCTCAAACAGCTGTAGCCACTAGGATAAGTTGTAGTTGTGGATAGCAAGTCAATCATGACATCTAAAACTGGATGAACACTACACACAAAAGAACAAATATGGGAGGGGAGGAGTCAAGATGGTGGAGAAGTAGCAGGCTGAGACTACTTCAGGTAGCGGGAGATCAGCTAGATAGCTTATCTAAAGATTACAAACACCTATAAATCCAACGGGAGATCGGAGAGAAGAAGAACAGCAACTCTAGAAACAGAAAATCAACCACTTTCTGAAAGGTAGGACTGGCGGAGAAGTGAATCCAAAGCGACGGGAAGATAGACCGCGGGGGGAGGGGCCGGCTCCCGGCAAGCGGCGAAGCAACGGAGCACAAAATCGGGACTTTTAAAAGTCTGTTCCGCTGAGGGACATCGCTCCAGAGGCTTAACCAGGGTGAAGCCCACGCAGGGTCAGCGTGGCCTCAGGTCCCGCAGGGTCACAGAAGGATCGGGGGCGTCTGAGTGTCGCAGAGCTTACAGGTATTAGAACGGGGAAGCCAACTACAGAGACAGAGCCGAGGAGTGAGCTCTCAGCTCGGGGTTACCTTGAACCGGTCGCAGGCTCGGTCAGCTCGGAGCGCGGCCGGAGGCAGGGTGACGGGAGTAAATCGGCGCTGTTCTCTGAGGGCGCACTGAGGAGTGGGGCCCCGATCTAGAGTTCAGAATGACGATTCTCAAGGTTCTAGCTGGGCTCGAAAATGGCATGGAAGATATTAGAGAAACCCTCTCGGGAGATATAAAAGCCCTTTCTGGAGAAATAAAAGAACTAAAATCTAAACAAGTTGAAATCAAAAAAGCTATTAATGAGGTGCAATGAAAAATGGAGGCTCTCAATGCTAGGATAAATGAGGCAGAAGAAAGAATTAGCGATATAGAAGACCAAATGACAGAGAATAAAGAAGCTGAGCAAAAGAGGGACAAACAGCTACTGGATCAAGAGGGGAGAATTCGAGAGATAAGTGACACCATAAGACGAAACAACATTAGAATAATTGGGATTCCAGAAGAAGAGGAAACAGAGAGGGGAGCAGAAGGTATATTGGAGAGAATTATTGGAGAGAATTTCCCCAATATGGCAAAGGGAACAAGCATCAAAATCCAGGAGGTTCAGAGAACCCCCCTCAAAATCAATAAGAATAGGTCCACACCCCGTCACCTAATAGTAAAATTTACAAGTCTTAGTGACAAAGAGAAGATCCTGAAAGCAGCCCAGGAAAAGAAGTCTGTAACATACAATGGTAAAAATATTAGATTGGCAGCAGACTTATCCACAGAGACCTGGCAGGCCAGAAAGAGCTGGCATGATATATTCAGAGTACTAAACGAGAAAAACATGCAGCCAAGAATACTATATTCAGCTAGGCTATCATTGAAAATAGAAGGAGAGATTAAAAGCTTCCAGGACAAACAAAAACTGAAAGAATTTGCAAATACCAAACCAGCTCTACA
This sequence comes from Enhydra lutris kenyoni, assembly GCF_002288905.1. NCBI lineage: Eukaryota > Metazoa > Chordata > Mammalia > Carnivora > Mustelidae > Enhydra > Enhydra lutris. Next base: position 6,297,056 of record NW_019154098.1, on the reverse strand, counting down.
GGAAATATTGAAAGGGGTCCTCTAAGCAAAGAGAGACCCTAAAAGTAGTAGATCAGAAAGAAACAGAGACAATATACAATAACAGTAACCTTACAGGCAATACAATGGCACTAAATTCATATCTCTCAATAGTTACCCTGAATGTTAATGGGCTAAATGCCCCAATCAAAAGACACAGGGTATCAGAATGGATAAAAAAACAAAACCCATCTATATGTTGCCTACAAGAAACTCATCTTAAACCCGAAGACACCTCCAGATTTAAAGTGAGGGGGTGGAAAAGAATTTACCATGCTAATGGACATCAGAAAAAAGCAGGAGTGGCAATCCTTATATCAGATCAATTAGATTTTAAGCCAAAGACTATAATAAGAGATGAGGAAGGACACTATATCATACTCAAAAGAGCTGTCCAACAAGAAGATCTAATAATTTTAAATATCTATGCCCTAACATGGGAGCAGCCAACTATATAAACCAATTAATAACAAAATCAAAGAAACACATCGACAATAATACGATAATAGTAGGGGACTTTAACACTCCCCTCATTGAAATGGACAGATCATCCAAGCAAAAGATCAACAAGGAAATCAAGGCCTTAAATGACACACTGGACCAGATGGACATCACAGATATATTCAGAACATTTCATCCCAAAGCAACAGAATACACATTCTTCTCTAGTGCACATGGAACATTCTCCAGAATAGATCACATTCTCGGTCCTAAATCAGGTCTCAACCATTATCAAAAGATTGGAATCATTCCCTGCATATTTTCAGACCACAATGCTCTGAAGCTAGAACTCAATCACAAGAGGAAATTTGGAAAGAACCCAAATACATGGAGACTAAACAGCATCCTTCCGAAGAATGAATGGGTCAACCAGGAAATTAAAGAAGAGTTGAAAAAATTCATGGAAACAAATGATAATGAAAACATAACGGTTCAAAATCTGTGGGACACAACAAAGGCAGTCCTGAGAGGAAAATATATAGCGGTACAAGCCTTTCTCAAGAAACAAGAAAGGTCTCAGGTACACAACCTAACCCTACACCTAAAAGAGCTAGAGAAAGAACAAGAAAGAAACCCTAAACCCAGCAGGAGAAGAGAAATCATAAAGATCAGAGCAGAAATCAATGAAATAGAAACCAAAAAAAACAATAGAACAAATCAATGAAACTAGGAGCTGGTTCTTTGAAAGAATTAATAAGATCGATAAACCCCTGGCCAGACTTATCAAAAAGAAAAGAGAAAGGACCCAAATAAATAAAATCATGAATGAAAGAGGAGAGATCACAACGAACACCAAAGAAATACAGACAATTATAAGAACATACTATGAGCAACTCTACGCCAACAAATTTGACAATCTGGAAGAAATGGATGCATTCCTAGAGACATATAAACTACCACAACTGAACCAGGAAGAAATAGAAAGCCTGAACAGACTCATAACCAGTAAGGAGATTGAAGGTGTCATCAAAAATCTCCAAACAAACAAAAGCCCAGGGCCAGATGGCTTCCCGGGGGAATTCTACCAAACATTTAAAGAAGAACTAATTCCTATTCTCCTGAAACTGTTCCAAAAAATAGAAATGGAAGGAAAACTTCCAAACTCAGTTTATGAGGCCAGCATCACCTTGATCCCCAAACCAGACAAGGATCCCATCAAAAAAGAGAACTACAGACCAATATCCTTGATCAACACAGATGCAAAAATTCTCGCCAAAATACTAGCCAATAGGATTCAACAGTACATTAAAAGGATTATTCACCACGACCAAGTGGGATTTATTCTAGGGCTGCAAGGTTGGTTCAACATCCGCAAATCAATGTGATACAACACATTAATAAAAGAAAGAACAAGAACCATAAGATACTCTCCATAGATGCTGAAAAAGCATTTGACAAAGTACAGCATTCCTTCCTGATCAAAACTCTTCAAAGTGTAGGGATAGAGGGCACATACCTCAATATTATCAAAGCCATCTATGAAAAACCCACCGCAAATATTCTCAATGGAGAAAAACTGAAAGCTTTTCCGCTAAGGTCAGGAACACGGCAGGGATGTCCGTTATCACCACTGCTATTCAACATAGTACTAGAAGTCCTAGCCTCAGCAATCAGACAACAAAAGGAAATTAAAGGCATCCAAATTGGCAAAGAAGAAGTCAAACTATCACTCTTTGCAGATGATATGATACTATATGTGGAAAACCCAAAAGACTCCACTCCAAAACTGCTAGAACTTGTACAGGAATTCAGTAAAGTGTCAGGATATAAAATCAATGCCCAGAAATCAGTTGCATTTCTCTACACCAACAACAAGACAGAAGAAAGAGAAATTAAGGAGTCCATCCCATTTACAATTGCACCCAAAACTATAAAATACCTAGGAATAAATCTAACCAAAGAGACTAAGAATCTATACACAGAAAACTATAAAGTACTCATGAAAGAAATTGAGGAAGACACAAAGAAATGGAAAAATGTTCCATGCTCCTGGATTGGAAGAATAAATATTGTGAAAATGTCTATGCTACCTAAAGCAATCTACACATTTAATGCAATTCCTATCAAAGTACCATCCATTTTTTTCAAAGAAATGGAACAAATAATCCTAAAATTTATATGGAACCAGAAAAGACCTCGAATAGCCAAAGCAATATTGAAAAAGAAAGCCAAAGTTGGTGGCATCACAATTCCGGACTTCAAGCTCTATTACAAAGCTGTCATCATCAAGACAGCATGGTACTGGCACAAAAACAGACACATAGATCAATGGAACAGAATAGAGAGCCCAGAAATAGACCCTCAATTCTATGGTCAACTAATCTTCGACAAAGCAGGAAAGAATATCCAATGGAAAAAAGACAGCCTCTTCAACAAATGGTGTTGGGAAAATTGGACAGCCACATGCAGAAAAATGAAATTGGATCATTTCCTTACACCACACACGAAAATAGACTCAAAATGGATGAAGGATCTCAATGTGAGAAAGGAATCCATCAAAATCCTTGAGGAGAACACAGGCAGCAACCTCTTCGACCTCAGCCGCAGCAACATCTTCCTAGGAACATCGCCAAAGGCAAGGGAAGCAAGGGCAAAAATGAACTATTGGGATTTCATCAAGATCAAAAGCTTTTGCACAGCAAAGGAAACAGTTAACAAAACCAAAAGACAACTGACAGAATGGGAGAAGATATTTGCAAATGACATATCGGAGAAAGGGCTAGTGTCCAAAATCTATAAAGAACTTAGCAAACTCAACACCCAAAGAACAAATAATCCAATCAAGAAATGGGCAGAGGACATGAACAGACATTTCTGCAAAGAAGACATCCAGATGGCCAACAGACACTTGAAAAAGTGCTCCACATCACTTGGCATCAGGGAAATACAAATCAAAACCACAATGAGATACCACCTCACACCAGTCAGGATGGCTAAAATGAACAAGTCAGGAAATGACAGATGCTGGCGAGGGTGCGGAGAAAGGGGAACCCTCCTACACTGTTGGTGGGAATGCAAGCTGGTGCAACCACTCTGGAAAACAGCATGGAGGTTCCTCAAAATGTTGAAAATAGAACTACCCTATGACCCAGCAATTGCACTGCTGGGTATTTACCCTAAAGATACAAACATAGTGATCCGAAGGGGCACATGCACCCGAATGTTTATAGCAGCAATGTCTACAATAGCCAAACTATGGAAAGAACTTAGATGTCCATCAACAGACGAATGGATAAAGAAGAGGTGGTATATATACACAATGGAATACTATGCAGCCATCAAAAGAAATGAAATCTTGCCATTTGCGACGACGTGGATGGAACTAGAGGGTATCATGCTTAGCGAAATAAGTCAATCGGAGAAAGACAACTATCATATGATCTCCTTGATATGAGGGAGAGGAGATGCAACATGGGGGGTTAAGGGGGTAGGAGAAGAGTAAATGAAACAAGATGGGATTGGGAGGGAGACAAACCATAAGTGACTCAATCTCACAAAACAAACTGAGGGTTAATGGGGGGAGGGGAGTTGGGAGGGGGGGTGGGATTATGGACATTGGGGAGGGTATGTGCTATGGTGAGTGCTGTGAAGTGTGTAAACCTGGCGATTCACAGACCTGTACCCCTGGGGATAAAAATATATTATATGTTTATAAAAAAAAAAGAACAAATATGTACAGTTATATTTTCAATACCTTATTATCATGTCTTCCCTGTACTTACTTCAGTAAATAGACCTAGTGAGTCAATGTCTGTTATTCACTAATGAAATAAGAGGAATGTCGGGTCATGTGGTACGGGCAGCAATGGAAGTTGAATTTTAACATAGGTACTTTGTATTTGCATTGAGAGGATCAGATTTTCTTTCTTTAGTTTCATTAATATGGGAAATATGATGATTCCCTGTGGTAACCAAACTTAATTACTGGAATAAGTGCAACTTGATTATGGTTTATTTCTTTTTCTCTTTTCTTTTTGGTATATCACTGAATTTGGCTTGTTTATGTTTATGTTGCATCATAAAGTGAATTTGGGTGTGTTCCACTTTATCAAAGAGTTTGTGCAAGATTCCATTTATTTCTTCCTTAAATATTTGGAGATTTTTATTACTGATAGCATTGGGGATGAGAATTGTTTTGTTTTGGGGGATTGGAGTTAAGATAATTGTTGTTAATAGATTTAAATCCATTTAGATATTCTGTTAGTGCTTGTGTCAATTTTAAGTTGTTTTATTGAGGAATCTATATATTTATGTAAGCATAAATATTGGCATGAAATTGTTATTCCACAATATTCTAATTACATTTAATATGTGTAGGACCTATAATGATGTATCATTTTGCATTCTGGATATTGATATTACTTTCTTTTGCTTTGTCCTGCCAGGGTATAGCCCAACTATTAGATTTTTCAATGAACAGATTTTTTTATTGACTTGTATGTTTTTAGTTCTAGGACTTGGGCAATAGATCTTTACTTTTTAATAGGGTAACTTCCTTCAGTCCTTTACTCTTCTATTCTTTAAAAAAAATTATTAGGGCATATAATAAGCGATACCCTCATTTTCTGCCTATTTTGTCTCTAAGGGTGCTATATATTATTAATTATCTCCATGACATTCAGCAGATGAAGCCATCCTGATTTTTAGCAAAATTGCCTCCCCTAGACTTCCGGTGGTTAATTGAATCCACCTGACCTCTAATGCTTCCTGGTCCCATCATCCTTCATCATCCTCATTTCTATCAGTGGACCCTGTGCCCTGCACCTACCCCTGCTCCCCTCCCAACAAACTATCAGCTCTGGCTTGCAGTGGAGGTCATCACAGTAATTCTCAGTAATTCTAGGGACCTTCTCACCAGCACATTCTGGGTGAGTCCTCTGGGCTTCTTCAGTGTGGGGAGCATCTGATGTGTCTTCTCTCATCATGTAACATTCACAACAATATCCAGTTTTCTCAGTCCTTTAGTCACTTCCTGAACCATCTGCTCTGGAAATTCAGGGATTTCAACTTCCTCAACATGGGCCACCACTCCCTGGCTTCAAGGAACAGCCCTAAGGAATAGTTTCCATTAAGACCTGGAGTCTCTTCCAATGTGTTAGGGAAGCTATCCTGAGGGAGTGTCTTCAAGTTAATGAACTCTTTCTTTTTTTCTTTCCGTAGGTTCCCGATGCACTGGTTTATTGTGCTATTGAAATATTTTCACTAAAAATTGCTCAGTTTCAGGATACCTGGGTGGCTCAGTTGGTTAAGTGTCTGCCTTTGGCTCAGTTGGTTAAATGTCTGCCTGGGTGGCTCAGTTGGTTAAGTGTCTGTCTTTGGCTCAGGTCTTGGTCCCTGGTTCCTAGAATCAAGTGCCAGATTGGGCTCCCTCCTCAGCGGGGAGTCTGCTTCTCCCTCTCCCTCTCCCCTGCTTTTGCTCTCTCTCAAATAAATAAATAAAATCTTTTTAAAAAGAAATTCCTCATTTTTAGGGGGCCTGGGTGGCTCAGTCTGCTGGGTGTCTGAATTCCACTCAGGTCATCATCCCATGGTCCTGGGATTGAGCCCCCCATCGGGCTCCCTGCTTGATGGAGAGCCTGCTTCTCCCTCTCCCTCTATCACTCCCCCCGCTTATGTGTGCTTGCTCTCTTTCTCTCTCTGCCAAATAAATAAAATCTTTAAAAAATTGCTCCATTTTAGAAAGATAAAAAATTCAATTTTTTTTAATTGATAGCAAAGCAAGAGAGAGAAAGAAAAAGAATTGATATGTTTGCCTGTCTCATTTGATACAGAATTTTTTGGTGGTGAATTGACAAAGACTGGTTTTTCTTTGACAAAGACTTTCTTTCCTCCTTTCCCTTTTGTTTTTCATCTGCTGGATTCCACCTCATTTTGTTTTACTTGCTCTGTTCCTATCCTCTTCCTTTCTCTTCCTTCTTCCCTTTGTCCTCTCTCCGCCACTGATTGCCTACCTGATAACAGCAACATGCAGCATTTATCCACGGAGTCATTTCCTTGACAAGTTCAGAGCACTCTACATGCATTATCTTTTATTAATTCCTCCTATCATTTCTGTAAGACCCATTCATTACCTCTAGTTTACAAATGGGAACAAGAGACACAGAAAGATTAATTGAACTACTGGAGGATAAACAATGAATCAGTGCCAGAGCCATAAACAAAACCTGGTCTCATTGACTTCCCCCATATCAACTCTGGTCATGTTTCTCTTTTACTTTCTAAATCTTGCCTCATTAAGTAGCGTTAACTCATCCCTGAAGTACTTTGAGGCAATCTGCCACAGTCGGCTCTGTTCTGGGACTAAGGGACAAGGATGATGCTTTAGTTTCGTCTCTGATATTGTTTGTGAATTTGGCCTTGTGTCTTGGAGTGTTTGAGCCCTGTTTTCCCCAGATGTGTAATGGGAAATAAGCACTAGGACAGTGCTTCCTAATGTGTGACACATAAATTGGTTTTATCAATACAGGAGTTTATTTTAAGGTGGCACCTAGACAGGGTATTAAATAAATCATGACAGCACCATCATTGTTCATTTCTTTGAAACTTCTCCTGGTGACTTCAAAGAGAAAGATTTATGTTATGCTTCTAGAGCACTTGCTAATTACATACGTAACAAAGAGTTTCAGCAGCTCTGATACCCAGAGTGTTTTGCTATAATTTAAATGAAATAATTTATTCTTATAATGATATTGCATTCATGATGAGGAAAATGCCTTTTTTCATTTCAGATGATGAAACAAAGGTCCTTTTTAATGTAGATTTCTATAGATTTGCAAAACAGTCAATAAAAACAAAAATAGCAAGCAATTATGTATAGGTATATAGATACAGAAAAATATCTTGTAGGTATAGTTGATGTGGCTGAATTTTGGGAAGGACAGTACTACTTGACATTTTTCCATTTCTACAACATTGATCTGAATCAGGAGTGGTACATTGCATTACTGTTCTTCCTTCCTTGAACCCTTTCTCTGCAACCTAATATCTCTGTAACCTCATAATGCCTCCAAGTGGGATATATGTCTTCCTCTTCCTGATTTTGGACTTACCCAAGTGACTTACTTTTACAAATAAAGTGTTCACCAAAATGATTTGGCTTGGATTTCTTGCATGTTAGCCTTTCTACCCTAAGAAGAACATGAGACATGCTGATGTTATTCCCAAAACGATGAAGCTCTGGGGTGCTAATCTGACCCTAAATCAAAGCCCGGACTTTAGCTGAGCAAGCCCAGCCCAGCAAAGAGCAGCAGTGAGCTCAAGACATTTTTCCTTGGCCAAAAGCACCTTCAAGGGTAAAAAGAATACAAAAATTAAAACAAAGGAAAAAAAATGCATTACTGTTGTTTTTATCTGCGCCCTCCCTCACCAGCAGACAAACAGCTCCTGACGTCACTTGTCTATTCAGGGGCGATGGTCCTAGGCAGCACAGTAGTTCGCACACCATGCCTTGTGCAAGACGGTCTGTTTTCAACATTGTCCTGGTGTTTTCCTCTCAAGCACTGATGGAGCCCCTGTGGAGGCCAGTCGGGTGAGATAAATTTCTAGTGGAAGTAATCAGAACTCAGCTGGACTCCATCCACATTGGGAACATGACGCTGGTCCCTGAGAACCTGGTAGCCTCTAAAGCCAATGCATTTCCCCTCCAGATCTGTCCTTGCCTCCAGGATCTCGCTCCATTACAAATGTGCTTGAGGTTCAAGAAGACACCTCTGTGTCCCTGTTCTTGGACTTGTAGGTTTCGTGATCACAGTCGAGCGGCTTAAACATTGGGGCTTGGTATCTGTATTTGAAAAGGTAGGTGATTCCTGTCAAAAAAGTGTTACATTGATTGAAGAAGCTAATAGTTATAAAGCAGTTAGGAATGTGCATGTCTCACAGTCAGCATCCAAAAAATGTTATTCAGAATGGATTATTTATTTAATCTTATCTCCTACAGCCCTAAAAAAAGGTACCCTAAATTCGAATCTCACACGGTGGTCCTCCTTGCTTATTAGGACAGGACGTAAGTTTAGTATATTTGTAATTATAATTTAGAGTATTTTTTATACTTTTTCTGTTTTCTTCTATTGATCTCACCAAATTATCCTTTGATTTAAATTGTTTTCTTTAAGGTTCCTGAACTTTCTACATGGTAATCATAACAATTGCAAATGAAGATATGATTGCCTTCTTGTGCAATATTTATATTGCAAATTCTATTTTCTTATCTCATGGTATTAGCTCACTCTCCAAGACATTGAATAAAGTAGTGATAGTATACATTTTCTTTATTTTTCTCAGTAATCAAAGGCCTTACCATTTCACTATAATCCTGTTTACTGTTACTTTTTATGAAGAAATATCATTATCAGATACACTTCTTATCTTCTTACTTCTTATGGGTATTAATATTTATATATATTTTCCTTTGTTGTGTTGAATAATTCTTTTACTGTACTGTTAAATATAATTTTTACTATCCCATTATTAATTTCTTACATCTAAGATCATAAATTAAATTGGCCTGTGGCTTATTCTTATTTTTATCATTCACCAAATATTTATTCAATACATATTAAGCTTTAGCTATTTTGCTAAAATTGTGAATTCAAAGGGAAACAAAATATATGTTGTGTCTGCTATTATGGAGCTTTAGTTTAACACAGGAGATTAAAATTTGATAATGCTGGAACTATACAGTGTTCTCTTGAGAATATTAGTGATAGAAGTACCAACCAACTTTAGGCAACCGATGGAATGTTCCACAAATATTTTATTGAACTTAAGACTTGAGTAAATTCAAGAGAGAATAAAATAAAAGAGGAACAAAGGACAGAAGGTTGGAGTAGTTGAATGCATTCCAGTTGATGTTTAAGGAAAGACTGACCAGCCAACCCAAACCAGCCACTGTGAAAGGGACGTGGAGCATCACCATGGTGAAGAGTGGTGCTGCCAGACAGGCTGGAGGTTTAGGCACAGACGTGATACTACTGAAAAGCCTGGCCGTGTTGGAGATTTTAGCTTGATTCAAAAGTTTAATCTGGAATTAAGTGTTACTTAATTCACAAGGCATTGAATATTTTTGAGCAAGGGAGTTGAGTAGGTAGTCAAAAATAGCATCTGGCTCACAGGAGAGATATGCTCTGAAGGTCTGGGTCTGGGATTAAATGCTCTGGATAATGATTTCTACCATATATTGGGATGACTTTGGGGAACAGTGTAAAATTTAGTTGCTTTATTAGCATCTTAAAATCTATGTACCCAAAATAAGGAATTCACCAACTTTTTCTCCAAAATGCTTCCCCTCACCTGTCATCCAATAGCATCACTATTAGCCCTTCACCCACATCCTACATCTCCATTTCAGTTTTCTAACCAGCATCCAAATTCTTCCTTTTCCTGGGAAATTCTTCTCATGTATAATTTCTTCTTACCTTTTCTCTTCTTACCGTGTTTGAATCTGTCATTGGTTATTCCCCACATTGTTCCCATAGCCAAATAACGTGGGCCCCCAACTGCCAATCTGCATTTCCTCAGCTCCAACATTTATATTTTAAAACTGCTAATTTCATGGCACCTGGGTAGCTCCATCAGTTAACGGTCTGCCTTCAGCTTAGGTCATGATCTCAGAGTCTTGGATCGAGTCCCGCATCAGCCTCCTTGCTCAGCAGGGATCCTGCTCCCCTCCCCCCGTTGCTCCCCCTTGCCTGTTCTCTCTCTCTCTTCTCTCTCTGTGTCAAAAAAATAAATAAAATCTTAAAAAAAAAAAGTTAACTTCTTAATACAGACTATGTCATTGGAAAAGCATAACAATGGTTATGGCTTTAATATATTAAAATATCAGATATTTAAAATAAGATATGAAACTATTTCAACCACAGATTCTTCATCTGACACAAAATATCTAAGAAAATAATGCTTGCCATGCGGGATTACTATAAAATTTGATCAGCCTTATCTTATCCTTGGTCCTTAACCCTAGCACATACACATTCTTTAATAAATTGTGGCTATTGTATCCACACATCTTTCCTTTTTTTTTTTTTTTCTCTGACAGAACTGAAATCATACAAGTGCTCTTGAATTAAGGAAAGGAACTGTTGTGGTTTAATATTTCTCAGGACCCAGCATGTGGCTCAATGGCATATAGATCCATTCAAATTGTGCCTTTACTCTGGCCCCTTCCCCACTATGATACTCCTGAGACGTCCACATGGAGAAATATCTTAACATCTACTTCCTCGATCTGAGTAATTGGTTTCCTGTAAGCTGTCTTCCTGACTTTTTAAGAATAAAGACCGAGGTGATCACAACATGATGTGTTAAGCATCTTAACACTCTCAACTGTGGTTATTTTAAAGTGTTTTGTCATAGTTGCCATGCCTCCCTAAAGTCCGAACTCTCTTGCTGAGGCTTCTGGGAAGCTGACTGGCTACTAAACTGGCACCCCAGGGCTCTGCTCAGTGTGACAATAAGGAGGGCATTCTAGTTTAAAAACACATGCCAGTGGGAATTAAATGTTTCGTTGCCATTTATTTTTCTTGGAACGACCCACCAAGAATATTAGGCAAAGTAAAGAAATTTAGGAAATGAAAAGTTCTCTGCTATTGAGGGCCACAAATGTAATTTTATGGTTTTACCTCAACCAATACATATTGTAGCAAAGGAGTCATGTATTTGTCATCTAAGAAAACAAAAACAAAACATTGTCCTGTTATTATTAGAGGATTTCTCCGATAGCCCTCAAAAGGAGATGTGGTTGTGACTGTCCCATTCCACACAAAGGTATTGCAACTCGAAGATTACTCCTCCCACCAATTCTATAAGATTATGTAATTCTTTTATGATTTTTATCACATCAGCTGCCATTTAGCGCTAAATCGATAGAAGCCCTCCCATTGGGCTGTGGTGTTGCAAGAATGCAGTCACAGCTGGTTCAAGCCTCTGAGGAGTAGTGCCTGAATGGATCACCAACAAAGGCGCTGATGGGTTTTAAAATAAGGTGAAGGGAGTCTAGAAGAACTTATTTAAGATCAAATAACCCTTTGTCCCATTCTCAACCCAACCACAAGGTGTACAGAAACACAGTCCTAGGGACACCTGGATGGCTCAGTTGGTTAAGTGTCTGCCTTCAGCTCGGGTCATAATCCCATGGTCCTGGGGTTAAGTCCTGCATCGGGGGGGGGGGGGGGGTCCTTGCTCAGTGGGGAGCCTGCTTCTCCCTCTCCCTGCTGCTCCCCTTGCTGTGTGCTCTCTCCCTAATAGATAAATAAATAAAATCTTACAGGGTGCCTGGGTGGCTCAGAGGGTTAAAGCCTCTGCCTTTGCCTCAGGTCATGGTCCCAGGGTCCTGGGATCGAGCCCCACATTGGGCTCTCTGCTTGGTGGGGAGCCTGCTTCCTCCTCTCTCTCTGCCTGCCTCTCTGCCTACTTGTAATCTCTGTCTGTCAAATAAATAAATAAAATCTTAAAAAAAATAAAAATAAAATAAAATGTTTAAAAAGAAAGAAAGAAAGACCGACAGACAGGAAGACAGGAAGGAAGGTAGAAAGAAAGAAAGAGAGAGAGAGAGAGAGAGAAACACAGTCATGTAGATCTGGGTGACAGACAGCTTACGTAATCTTTTATTTTCTCTTTTGTGGGTGTATCTTCATCCACATTGGTGTTCCTCTAAATTCAACCTTTGGGTCCTTTTCTCATATCTGTCAGTGTATACTAAAAGAAAGAATAATAATGTTAATAATAACCCAAAACTTCACTTATCATTACTGTTACAAAAGTAAGATAGTTAATAGTATTTATTGTTAAATACCTTATAATGCATTTTTTACAGTTACTACTATTTGGAAAGCTACACTGTTGTTTTACTCATCTTAGACTTTCCAATGTGTAGCACAGTAACTAAAATATATTGTTAAAATTCAACTAGAATCATTTAAGATAAATAGTTAACGAAATAAACTGTTCTTGGTAACGCGAGCCTGGCTCCAGCTTCCTTGCAATCATGCTTCTTTAAAATCCTTCTTTTGTTTTGACAGAAAGTAAGGACCACTTCTTTCTTACAACCTCATTTATACCATAAATGTATCATAAAATTAATTTCATAAAAGAGAGAAAATGATTAAGCTCTAGTAAATGTCCACACACCTGGGAAAATGTGAATTATTGAAGTCGGAGTCTGCACTGATTCTTGAAAAACTGGGACAAACTGCTTGTTACTGTAGTTTATTTTATTGAATTGCTATGATTAAAAAGGAGAGTTGCTTCATGTGACGGCTTTTGCCTTAAGAAAAACTACACACGTGTGCTCACACACATGCACACACACGCACTCCCACACACGTGCGCACAGGAGGTCTGGGCTGAAGCTCAGAATTTATCGCTTCCTTGGTGTTGCAATCGCAGTGTTGCCAAAAGTAAGTCTGTGAAGTCAACTGCTGGGACTCTGGGATGGGGAGAATTCTTCCATTAGACTGGTGGTCTTAGATCTAATAGAGCACACAGAACATTTAAGTCAGGTATCCAAGTTAAAAAATAAATAAATAAAAGCAAGCAAGCAGAGTTGTTTGGGGCAACTGTGGGAGTACCATATAAAACAGGAAGCAGAAGAATAACAGGGTCATCCACGCAAAGCAAGTGAGGCTTCACTGCCCCATGTCACTCTCCAGAGCGGCTTCAATACCCAGGGCTACAGGACCCACTGACTGGACCACATTCCCACTGACCTTCACCCTGTCCTGAGTTCTCTGCATTCCTGCCCCGGGCCACCCTCAGGGGCTCCCCCTCGCATACACAGACAACTACTTGCTCCTTTCTCCCGGGACATCAGGAGTTCTAGGTTGGACCAGTCGTGTCGTCCTTCTCCCACGAGCTCAGCTTGGCCTCTGGGCAGGGCTGCTACCCTGTGGACGCGCACCTCATTTAGTCTCCGTTGACAAGGTTCATGTGGGCCCAGAGCACCTCCTACAATCTCACGATTCCACAGACTGCTGTCTTCCAAAGTCAGTTAACTTGCACATTTTGTCCTTTCTTTCCACATGCTCGATTGAGGACTGTGCTTTATTTACACTTTTTTTTTTTTTCAGAAACTAAAAATAAATTCTCTTACAAATTTATGAATGAACCTTCACCTTAACTCATATAAACCAGCTTATAAACCGGCTGAAATATCTCTCACCTTAAGCAAATTAAAACAACCCATGTAAAACAATAACTTGTTCTGTTCTAACGTGCTTCTTTTCTTTGCTCTCCTTCACAGTAAAACTTGGAAATCTCTGTTCAGTCTGTCTCCCCTTCCTTGTGGCTTTCAATTCTCTTTCAACTCACTGGAACAAGGAGCTTGTAACCATCCCTCCAGGGAAACGATGTTTGTTAAGCTGGGATACAAACCCCATGCAGCTGTATCTGTGATAGGTTTTCAGTGCTCATTTTACTAGAACTTTGGCATTTTCTCACAGAGTTGATGATTTCCTTCTTGAAATAGAGTCTTTTCACTTAATTTCTGTACACTACCCTACCCTGTATTCACCTCGTGCACAGCTGACTTTTTCCTCCAAAGTCTTCTTCTTTCTAACTTTAAAGTGCTCTGGGGTTCAGTCCCTACATGTCTTTCTATGTTACCACCCCACAGCGGTCTCATCCAGTCTCTGGCTCTGTTATTCCCCAACAAGAGACCACTGCCAAAATAATATCTTTATTTTCACTCTCTTCTGTCAGTTCTAGATTCCCATAGCTAAATATCTATCCATATCTCTATATGGATTCTTGATAAGCATAACTTTAAGAATACAACTTTCCTTTGACAGTTTTATTAAGGATTAATTGGAATGTAACAAAGTGCACATACTTAAAACATACAATATGACAGGACTGTGAAGCATTCACTGTAATCTGTATAATAAACACTTCCAACAGCCCAAAAGTTCCATTATCTCCCTTCAGGATTTCTTACCTTTGATTCCTCCATGCCTACCCATTTCCTCTTCATCTACCTGCAACAGCTGATTTAAAGACTTTTATAATTTGCATTTTTTAGAATTTCGTATAAATGGAATCACATGGTATGGATAACTTTTTTGGAATACTTGCTTTTACTTAGCATAATTATTACAACATTTATCCGTGTTTTATCATGTGCCAGTATTCCATTTTTTAAAAAATTAAAACAGTTTTATAACTATAAATAACTCTATTAGCTATTGTAACTACGTAAAACTATTATTAAAATCGTTTTAATTTGTAAAAAAAAAATTCAGTCTGATCACTATGACTTAGAACAAATGAGTCAGAGGATGGAAATAAACTACACAGGAATCTTAGTCCTGTAGTGGGTAAACCCTATCTCAAGATTCATGAATCACAAAATTCTCATCAGCCATTTAAAGCCTCTGGGAAGGCTGTTTCCCCTCATTCTGCTTTTAGAAAGTAGGATTTCCTTATACTGACCTGAAGTCTGCCTGTGACCCCTGTGAGCCTTTTATGTTGGCCTGGCTCATTCCTCCTTTACGTGGTAGCCCTTTGGAGGCTACAAAGCCAAGGCTCAGAGCAAGCTTGGTGGATCTGCGAAGTGAAGGTTCTTTATGCAGAGTGGTTTTGTCCTCCTGACAAGCCAGTGTTCTCATTCACATGAACGCTCCTCCTACATGTGGACAATGCACTTCTGGAATGGGGTCCCTGACTGTCTTAAGGGAAAAGGCAGACTGAATGTATGGATGTGGCTAGGGTGTTAATAACCTATGCTTCATTTTCCTTATTTATGAAATGGGAATAATTATAGTCATCTCCTCCTATACTTATGGAGGAAAATAAATTAAATCTTATTAGTTAACTGCTTAGAACAATGCCTGACACATAGAAAGTGCTCGTTAAAATGTAGTCATCATTATTGTTATTAGGGGTTGATGTGTGAGCTATGTGATCAATTAAGAGTAAATATTAAAACTCTGGTTGTTAATACTGTAGCAAAAGCAGAGTCTCTTTTGCTGGCTTGGAACACAGTCTTATTTGCTGCTAACATTCCATTGCTAGGAGTAGAAATAGCCTTAGGATAAGGATAACCCTAAAGGGAGAAAAGAGACAAGGTCTCTAACGGAATTCACTGAGAAGCTGGCTTGAAGTCCACACGACCTCTGTAAACTCAGAGGCGTGATCTAGTAAACCCATGTGACTGTGGTGATGAATACACTTATACTACTTATAGCCAAAAAAAAAAAAAAAAAACTTAACTAAGTCTTTGATTTTTATCCCACTTCTTTTTACAACGTGTTCATTTGTTAATTTCATTTTACCATATCTGGATCCATAATTGTGGTTACAAAGAGCAGAGAAGGTCTTTCATGCATAACTCAAGGAACTGATTCTAAGAGTATCATTTAATGTCCAGAGGAGGAAAATATGTTCTCAAGATGAAAATGGAAGCTAGAAAATGGAGAAGGTTGGGCATAATGTAGTTTCACATAAGGGCACACCTGCCTCCCAGAAGTGTACATTATGTACGCATGTTTTAAATGACTCTTATAGGTGATTTCTTATTGCATTATTCTCCTAAATCTATGAGGGGTGAATGTGCATGTGTGTGTGTGTGCACGCAGGTGTGTGTGCGTGTGCCTTTCCTACGGTTTTTGGCACATTTGTTGATATCTTTTGAAATTCATATCTTTTGATTTGCTTTTCTTCTTAGTTTAGGAATTTGGGACATATTTATGCAGCACATCTCTGTGAACAATACCTTAATAAACCCCAGCTGAGATGTTACAAACCATGTTAATATTAATGAAAAAGAACCAGAAGATGAATACAAAGTATACACTTACATCCCCGAAGAAAATGAAATTTGTAGCCCACCCACAGCTCCGCAGACCTTTAGTCTCTTTGACACGGGCTTTTCTTGTCTGCTGAAAACACGTATTTGAAAATAACTATGTCTGAATAGTTAAGAGTAGATACTGTAAAGTCTGCGGCTTATATGATAATATGAGCCAATTGAAATGTTCTTTATGCTGATACAATCATTACCATCAGAGATGATAGCTATTGATTGTTTACTCTATGCCAGGTCCTGTAATAGGCACTTCACTCTCAGTATCTCATCTAGTCCTCATGACAGCCATCGTGGCATGGTGTAATTTTATCTATTCACCTACACTTCCTAGAGGAGAAGATGGAGGTTCAGGTTGGTTACCTAATGTGTGCAGACTCATAAAGCTCAAAGTAAGTGTCGTAGTTTAAAAATTTTGACCCTTTTCCTATTAAGAACTGGGGTGTATTTTCTTTCTTTGACTCAAAGGGGGCTCTGTGTATCTGTTGAATAATGAAATACAGAAAAATTACGTCACCAAGTCTCAGTTCTTCGGTATTTTAGAGACTGGTGGCTTGAAGGTTACCTTTTGGAATATTCACTCTTGGATGACTTGCTGTGGGGAAAACAGCACTAGATTAAGTCTGTAAGTCCGGAGGCCACCACATGAGAAAGCCAAGCCATGAGAGGAGGTCCTGGAGAATGAAACAGCAGGAGGAACCAGAGAAGACAGGGAAGTACTAGAAATGAGAGACAAGAAGCCACTTTGGACTTCACTTTTTTCTTTTAAGATTTTATTTACTTATTTGACAGAGAGAGATCACAAGTAGGCAGAGAAGCGGGGGGGTGGGGGAAGCTGGCTCCCCACTGAGCAGAGAGCCTGACGTGGGGCTCCATCCCAGGACCCTGAGACCATGACCTGAGCCGAAGGCAGAAGCTTTAACCCACTGAGCCACCCAGGTGCCCCCACTTTGGATTTCAGATGGCCTGTGGGAGCCCATGGTCCTAACTGATCTTTGCGAATCAGAGATCATTTACTCAGCTGACCTTTTTATGAATGTCTGAACTACAACTTCATGAGGAAACTTAAGATGTATTTTAAGCCACAAAATTTGAGGAGTTGTTTTTTGTTTTTGTTTTTTAATGATATATCATAAAGCAACTGGAACACAATTTGGTCCCTGGATCCATGATTTTGCTTTAAACAAGTGGTATTGTCTTTGGGTCTGGTCAGAACATTGAACCCGGGTTTGAGGTCACTGGGGGCGAGGGCTTGAAGTATCACTGAGAGGAGGGGAAAAGATGAACTGTTCTGCATGGTGGGAAGGTCAGCAGATTTGTCACAGGTGGTTGTGTCCTAGGAACTGGTGGATGTGGCTAAGGAGATTTTTTAGGCAAAATGGTGAAAGTGCTAACTGATTCCTTATAGATGTACATGAAAAGGTGAGCTACAGACAGATAAGTTAAAGAACCTATTTGATGTTTGAATAGCGTTTACAGAGAATATAAGTGGCTTGAAACATAAAACTGTTGTTCAGCTCTGCTCTTTCCAATGAGCAAATAATCTCAAAATAAGACATGGCCCAAGAGACAAGATCAAATTGGGAGTATTGCCAGTAATTTGACATGTAGTCCAAGGTAAAATTTGAATCAATGATATTCTGTCAAACCATTTGATGAAACTTCAAAAAAATTTAGAGTTACTTCAAAGACCATCTTAATTAAATAAAATAATCTTCTGTTGATGATCTCATTGCACCAGCAGCAGGATGGCTGAGAACAAAGACCAGGGGACACACTCAGGATCTATTATCCTGAGCATTCAGAGTCTCTTTTCGGGGTTCCTCTGTGGCAAACATTAATGAAACTAAAGAGCTCTACCTTTGTGCCCACTCTTTTCTCATAATTCCATACACATGGCTCTTCCTAAAACATCCTTGTCTCTGGTCATCATCTACTGCCTCCTTAAGGCTAGTGACCGCACAGTCAAGCCATCCGCCCCTGACAAGGAGTCTGTGTATTTGTGGCTTTAAGCCATTTCTGTTTCTCCTTCACTCATAGTGAATGAACAAGTTTGCTTCTTAGCACAGTGCCCAGCGGGAGGAGCCCCTCCACCACAGTCCCTGAGGATCACCCCAGAGTAGGACAGGAGGGCTGCTGCTGTCCATTGTTGGCTCCAGAGAACATTTCAAAATAATCAAGCAGTGAACTAGGTCCAAATTTTATTCTCCTATCAGTTGGCCTTTGGAAAATTGTCATGAGACCCTGGAAGTTTGTTAAATTAACATATAGTTGATTAAGACATTTCCACAGAGGTAGGGGCAGAGAGTAATGGTCTTTTTATTTCTGCTTTAGGCTGGAAGATTTAATAAAAATATTATGCCTCAGAACCTAACTCAGTAACCAAAATCTTTTTGATAATTTCTAACAAGAATTTTATTAAATCAACATCCAAATATAGTTTTTAGAATCAAGTTAATTACACTAGAGGAAATAAGATTAGTGTTTCACATTAGGGATATTCTGTCCCTAGATTCTCACCAAGAAACATAATGGGGTGACTTATTTCAGCCCAGATGTTAATTCAACATGATTGTATCTTTGCCTGGGTCTCTACTGCTGACCTTCATTCCTCCAATTCTTTATCTCTCATTTTGTCTTTGGCACCAAATTGTTTTGGACGAGCAAATAATACAATCTAAGTTATTATAAACATAGTTTGTGTTTAAAATACAACAGCAAAAGTGGAAATTGACAGGGTTAGAACATGGCGGGTCTCTGACATCTCTCACGTGCATGACTTTGGCTGGTCTCTTCACACCTATGGACTTGAGAAACTCGTCTGTAAACGGACATAATGACATCTGCCGGGGTTAACTTATAACATGTGGCACTGAATAAATAAGAACTGATAGAGAAAACTTCTTGTAATTTGTGGAACAAATATATTTATCATTTTTGCAGACTGAATATGTTTTTATCTATCAGTACAAAAAATTAAGGGTATTACAAAGTCAATGGACAGTATAAATAATATTATGTGAATTTTTTTTTAAGATTTTATTTATTTATTTGAGAGACAGAGATCACAAGTAGGCAGAGAGGCAGGCAGAGAGAGAGGAGGAAGCAAGCTCCCTGCGGAGCAGAGAGCCCGATGCGGGTCTCGATCCCAGGACCCTGGGATCATGACCTGAGCGGAAGGCAGAGGCTTTAACCCACTGAGCCATCCAGGCGCCCCAATTTTTTTGTTTTTAAAGTATAAATTGTTAGCCCATGAGAATAATTTTAAATTAAAACTTCATGTTAATTTCAAAATTATCAGTAAATTAATATAGATCTCTGCATACTTGATATATGACAATATTTTATTTTGGAATGAGTTTTATTTGTGAATAAAATGAAAGTATATCCATGCATCCTATAATTTCTAGATGTCAGTATTTCCATCTGGCATCTTCTCAATTTTTTAAATTAACTGAAATAATGTATGGAATTACTTAATGCTATGCTCTAGAAAGCCTAGCTATCATTATTATTAGAATCCAATATTTTTGGATAGCATCAGTACTTAACAGTTATCTAGCTGACCTAATCCAGAAAGAGTAGTAGTGGACTGAAATAACAAAACTTTAGTACTTAAAAATTTAGCCTCATAGACTTGTGGGAGTTAGAATAAGGACCACTGGGTGCCTGGGTGGCTCAGTGGGTTGAGCCTCTGCCTTCAGCTCAGGTCATGATCTCAGGGTCCTGGGATCAAGGCCCACATCTGGCTCTCTGCTCAGGGGGGAGCCTACTTCCTCCTCTCTCTCTCTCTCTGCCTGCCTCTCTGCCTCTAATCTGTCAAATAAATAAAATGTTAAAAAAAAAAAATTTAGAATAAGGACCACTACTTTACCCAAAACGGCCGTGTCCTAATTCCTGGAACCTGTGAAATATTTTACCTTACGTGATGAAAAGGACTTCAAAGATGTGATTACATGAAGGGCTTGAGTTGGGAATATTTCTCCGAGTTATCCAAGTGGGCCCAGTGTTATCACAAAGATCTTATAAAAGGGAGGGAGTGGAGTCATGAAGAAAAGAGACTTGATGGAAGCGGAGGTCCGAGATTTGAAGAAGTGTGTTGGTTTGAGTATGAAAGGGGGCCCTGAGCCAAGGACTGTAGATGGCCACTGCAAGGTGGGAATGGCTGAGAATGGATATTGCCCTCAAGCCTTCAGCATGAATGCAGCTCTGCCAGCACCCTGATTTTAGCCAAGGGGGCCCCGTTTCAGACATCTGGCCTCTAGAATTGTAAAATGATAAATGTGCGTTGCTTTAAGACACTGAATGTGTTGAACCCTCACAGCAGCAATAGGAAACTAATACAAAACCTACTGATTATTGAATTCCCACTGTGTGCCAGGCACCACTTAAAGAAGAACCACTTCTGTTCTTATGAAAACCGTTTGGTTTCTAAAGCTTTCCATTTACTTGAGGTGCAATTTCAAAAGCAGTCTATCTGTCATGTAAACAGGAAATAATACTCTCATATATATTGTGGATTAATTCTTTCTGGATATTCTGAACACTTTGACCATTTTAAGTGGATTCTACATAAATTACATATTATAGATCTGCAATGAAATGTAATCACTAACTTTAATTTGTATCCATGATTTCAGTTTAATCAATTGAAAGAAGCCATAATATTACTCTTGGATTTATTGGTTATATGATAAGACTAGAGTAAAACTGAGCAATAAATTTCCTTAAAGGAGGCAATTCTTGACAAGGCACTAAATTTTGATAAACATGTTACAAATTAGAATGTGGTTATATGTTAAATAACCAATTTTACAACCCAAATGAGTTGCTAATGCCTACTTTGTCTTTAAACTAATAGGTAGTCAAGTATGTCTGTACATTGATTCTGAGACAGAATATTGATATTTTCCTGTTTAATGAAACACTTGATTGTTTCTGTCTCAGGCACTGGCTGCAAAGGAATATTAATCATTTAGGAAAACCTGCTGAAAACGTCTCAGTTTCAGAATAAGCTAGGTTTATCATTAACTGAAATTTGTGTAGTGCTTAATAAAGGACTTGTCCACATATTATGTAAGTTGATGCCTCCCCCACTCCGTGACCTTTTCTATAGATGAGGAAATTTAGCTTTAGGTAAGTCGTAAGATTTTCCTGAAGTTATAAAACTTATCCGTGGCAAGTTCATGATCTGAATGAGTTATTTTGATGACAGAGTAATCAAACCACCCTTAAACCTTCCTATTTCTCTCACTTCAATCATTCATATGTCGCCTCCAGGATGCTTTAGTTTCTCTGCATGCCGCTTCATTATGATTTTTTTTAAAGATTTTATTTATTTATTTGACAGAGAGAGAGATCACAAGCAGGCAGAGAGGCAGGCAGAGAGAGGAGGAAGCAGGCTCCCCGCTGAGCAGAGAGCCTGATGTGGGGCTGGATCCCAGGACCCTGAGATCATGACCTGAGCCGAAGGCAGAGGCTTAACCCACTGAGCCACCCAGGCGCCCCTCATTATGATTTTTAAAATAAATCCATTAATTCATTTTGAATTTGCTTGCCTCTACCATGTTCCTAGGGCTCCCACTAACAACCCTATCACAACGTCACCCAGTTTCCTTTCTGCTGTATTTGATTGTCTCCGTCACATCTGAACTACCTGTAGGCGTGGAGGCTGGCTATCTTCCTCACCCCATTGTTTTTGTCACCAGCGTGTAGTATGTTTTTAGTATGTATAGTAAGACTTTTTTTTTAGAACAGTTTTAGAGTCACAACAAAGTTGAGAGGAAGGTACAGAGATTTCCCATCTGCCTCCTGCTTCCGTACATACAGCTTCCCTCAATTTCAGAATCTCCCACAAGAGTGGTGCATTCGTTACAACCGTTGAACCTACATGAACACATCACACTCACCTAAGGCCCATAGTTTACATAAGGTTTACACTTGGTATACTTTCTATGGGTTTGGACAAATGTGTAGTGACATGTATCCATTATTATAATGTCCTGCAGAGTATTTTCGGTGCCCTAGAAATCCTCTGTGCTCTATTCAACCCCTTACCCCAAACCCATGGAACCACTAATCTTTTTGTTGTTGCTATTGTTTCGCCTTTTCCATAATGTTACATACTTAGAATCATACAAGATGTTACCTTTTTAGATTAGCTTCTTTTACTTCGTAGTGAGCATTTGAGGTTCCTCTGTGCCTTTTCATGGTGTTTATTCGTCTCAAGCATACACTGTGGTGATTCAACAGCTCTGTGGAATCTTAATCCCCTTTACCTATGTCACCCGTCCGCCACCCACCTCCCCTCTGGTAATGACCCGTTGTTATCTGTATTTACTAGTCTGTTTGTTCATTTGTTTTGTTTCTTAAATTCCACATATGAGTGGAATCATATGGTAATTAGCTTTCTCTGATTGGCTTATTTTTTTTATAAAGATTTTATTTATTTGATAGACAGAGATCACAAGTAGGCAAAGAGGCACACACAGAGAGAGGAAGGGAAGCAGGCTCCCTGCCGAGCAGAGAGCCCTATGCGGGGCTCGATCCCAGTACCCTGGGATCATGACCTGAGCTGAAGGCAGAGACTTTAACCCACTGAGCCACCCAGGCACCCCTCTGACTGGCTTATTTTGCTTGGTGTGATGTTCTCTAGATCCATCCACGTTGTTGCAAATACCAGATATCTGGTATTTATCTATGTATCTACATCTTCTTTATCCATTCATCTACTGGTGATACTGAGGCTGCTTCCATAATTTGGCTATTGTGGATAATACTGCAATAAACATAGGAATACATATCTCCCTTCAAATTAGTGTTTTCATATTCTTTGGGTAAATACGCAGTAGTGCAATTATTGGGTCATAGGATAGCTCTGTTTTTAATTTTTGGAGGAACCTCCAACTATCTTCCACAGTGGTTACACCAGTTTGCGTTCCCATCAACAGTGCACGAATATTCCTTTTACTCTGTGTGCTCGACAACACTTGTTCTTGAGTTTTTTTTTGTTTTTTTTTTTTTTATTTTAGGCATTCTGACAGGTGTGAGATGGTATCTGATTGTGGTTTTGATTTGTATTTCCCTGATGGTGAGTGATGTTGAGCATATTCACGTGTGTCTGTTGGCTACCTGTATGTCTTCTTTGGAGATATGTATTCCTGTCTCCTGCCCATTTTTAAATAGATTATTGTTTTTTGTCCGTTGAGTTGAATAAGTTCTTTATATATTTTGGATACTAACCCTTTATCTGATATGTCACTTGCAAGTATCTTCTTCCATTCATTAGGTTGTCTTTTAGTTTTGTTGATTGTTTCCTTCACTGAGCAGAAGCTTTTTGTTTTTATATAATCCCAATGGTTTATTTTTGCTTTTGTCTTCCTTGCCTCAGAAGACACATCTAGAAAAGTGTTGCTATAAACACTGTGAAAAAAGTTACTGCCTGTGTTCTCTTCTGGAATTTTTATGGCTTCAGGTCTCACATTTTGATCCTTAACCCATTTTGAGTTTATTTTGCATATGGTGTAAGAAAGTGGCCCAGTTTCATTATTTTGCAAGTCACTGCCCAGTTTTCCCAGCACCATTTGTTGAAGAAACTATCTTTTTCCCATTGTATATTCTTCCTCCTTTTGGCAGAGATTAATTGATCCTATAACTATGTGTTTATTTCTGGCCTTTCTGTTCCATTCTGTTCCATTGATCTATGTGTCTATTTTTGTGACAGTACCATACTGTTTTGATTACAGTAGCTTTGTAAGATAACTTGAAGTCTGGAATTGTGATGCCTCCAGTTTTATTTTTATATTTTTAAGATTACTTTGGCTATTTAGAGTATATGTGGTTCCATACAAGTTTTAGGATTGCTTGTCTTACTTCTGTGAAAAATGTTATGGGTATTTTAATAGCGATTGCATTAAATCTGTATATTGCCTTGGGTAGTATAGACATTTTAACAATATTTACTCTTCTAACCCACAGCACAGAATGTCTTTCCATTTCTTTGTGTCATCTTCAACTCCTTTCATCAGTGTTTTATCATTCTCAGAGTACAGGTCTTTTACCTCTTTGGTTAAGTTTACTCCTGGGTATTTTATTATTTTTGGTGCAGTTGTAAATGGGATTGTTTTCTTAATTTCTTTTTGCTGTTTCATTGTTAGTGCATAGAAATGCAATAGATTTCACTACATTGATTTTGTATCCTTCAGCCTTACTGAATTTATTTATTAATTCTGGTAGTTTTTGGTGGAGTTTAGGGTTTGCTATATACAGCATCATGTCATCTGAAAATAGTGACAGTTTTACTTTTTCCTTACCAATTTAAATGTGTTTTATTTATTTTTGTCATCTGATTGCTATAGCTAGGACTTCCAGTACTATGTTGAATAAGTGTGGTAAGAGTGGACATCCTTGTCCTATTTCTGACTGTAGGAGAAAAAAAAATCTCAGTTTTTCCCCATTGAATATGATGTTAGCTGTGCATTCGTTATATAAGGATTTTTATTGTGGTGAGGTATGTTCCCTCTGAACCTACTTTGTTGAGGGTTTTTGTCATGAGTAGATGTTGTACTTTTCAAATGCCTTTTCTACATCTATTGAAATGATTATATGGTTTTTATCCTTTTTTATTATTGATGTGCTGTATCACATTGATTGGTTTACAAATAATTGAACCACACTTGCAACCCAGGAATTAATCTCACTTGATCGTGGTGAATGATCTTTTTAATGTACTGTTGGATTTGCTTTGATAATATTTTGTTGAAGATTTTTGCATCTATGTGCATCACAGATATTGGCTTGTAAATCTTTTTTTTTTTTTTTTTTTTTTTTGTGGTGGTATCTTTATCTGCTTTTGGTGTCAGGGTCTGGCCTTATAGAATGAATCTGGAAGTTTTCAGTCCTCTTCTGGTTTTGGAGAGTTTGAGAAGAATACCTATTAGCTCTCCTTTAAATTTTTGGTAGAATTCATATGTGAAGGCCTCTGGTCCTGAATTTCTGTTTAGTGGGAGTTTTTTTGATTAGGGATTCAATTCTTTGCTGGTAATTGGTTTGTTCAGATTTTCTATTTCTTCTTGGTTCAGTTTTGGAAGTTTATATGTCTCTAGGAATTTATCCAATTCTTCTAGGTTGTCCGATTTGTTGGCATATAATTTTTCATGATATTTTCTTACAATCCTTTGTATTTCTGTGGTGTCACTTGTTATTTCTCCTCTTTCACTTCTGCTTTCATATATTTGTGTTCTTTTTTTTATGAGTCTGCTTAGGATGACCAGTTTTGTTGATCCTTTTGAAGAAGCAGCTCCCGGTTTCATTGAATTGTTCTGTTGTTTTTTTAGTTTGTATATTATTTATTTCTGCTCTAATCGTATTATTGGGGTTTTGTTTGTTCTTATCCTGTTTCTTTAGATATAAGGCTAGGTTGCTTATTTCAAGTTTTCTTAGTCCTTGAGGTAAGCCTATATTGATGTAAACTTCCCTTTAAGAATGTTGCTGCATCCCAAAGATTTTGGACCATTATATTTTCATCTTCATTTGTCTCCATGTAATTTTTTATATCTTCTTTGATTCCTTTGCTTACCCATTCATTGTTTAGTGACATGTTATTTAACCTCTGTATATTTGTGCTCTTTCCAGATTTTTTTTTTCTGGTTGATTTTTAGTTTTATAATGTTGTAACCAGAAAAGATGCATGATGTGACATGGATGCTTTTTACTTTGTTGAGACTTGTTTTGTGGTCTAATATGTGATATTCTGGAGAATGTTCCATGTGCACTTGAAAGAATATGTGTTCTGCTGTTTTAGGATAGAATGTTCTGAATACATCTGTTAGATCCATCTGTTCCAGTGTGTCATTCAAAGCCACTGTTTCCTTCCTGATTTTCTGTTTGGATGATCTATTGATGTAAGTGGAGTGATAGTGTCCCTTCTATTATTGTATTATTATCAATTAGTTTCTTTATGTTTGTTATTAACTGTTTTATATATTTTGGTGCTCGCATGTTGGGTGCATAAATATTTAGAATTGTTATTTCATCTTGTTGGTTTTTTCCCTTTATTATTATACAATGTCCTTCTTTATCTCTTCTTACAGTCTTTGTTTTAAAGGCTACTTTATATAGCATAAGTATTGCTACCTTGGTTTTCTTTTGACACTATTTGCATGATAAATGTTTCTCCATCCCCTCACTTTCACTCTGCATGTGTCTTTAGGTCTGAAATGAGTCTCTTGTAGGCAATATAGAAGGGGGTCTTGTTTTTTTTTGTGTTTGTTTGTTTTGTTTGCTGTAAAGATTGTATTTATTTGTTTGAGAGAAAGAGATAGAGAGCAAGCACAGCAAGGGAGAGGGGCAGAGGAGAGTGAGAAGCATACTCCCTGCTGAGCAGGGAGCCAGATGCGGGTCTCCATCCCAGGATACTGGGATCATGACCTGAGCCAATGGCAGATGCTTAACCAACTGAGCCACCCAGGTGCCCCCCGGGGCAGGGGGTTCTTTTTAGTTCACTCTGTCACCCTATGACTTTTGACTGGAGCATTTCATCCATTTATATTCAAAGTAATTATTGATAGGTATGTATTTATCCCCATTTTGTTACTCATTTTGTGGTTGTATTTAAAGTTCTTCTCTGTTCCTTTCTTCTCTCCCTGTCTTCTCTAATGATTCGCTTTCCTTAGTGATATACTTGGATTCCCTTTTATTTTTTTTGCATATTTATTACCAGTTTTTGATTTGTGGTTACTGATGTGGGAAACAAAGGGAAAAGAAAAATTAAATTCCCTTACTACCTAGAGCCCGCTGGTAAGTCCTTGAGAAAAGCAGATTGACATTCCTCTAGGAATTCAGCTGCCTTGATGTCAATAATTTGCTAAGGACAAAAGGCAATCTTAACGTGACCCCCACGAACCTGTATATCTACTTTAACATATACAAATTCCTTTGGAAACTTCCTTTATCTCTACCCCCAACACCCCAAGATACATGGTGGCCATCATCTGAAGAATCTCATGACTAGGGTTTTATTAGACAGTAATAAATGACCTTTTCCTAACAATAGGTAGCCCCCTCAAGTTCCTACAGCCTTGGTTCCAAATTTGCTGGTTCCAAATTCGTGTTCTCCCGAACCCACTGCCAACCCGAAAGTATACAATGGGCCACTCCTCGTGACCCCAGTGCAGCTCTTTCTGCCCATGGGTCCTGTCTCTGTGCTTCAGTAAAACCACCTTTGTGTACCAAAGATGTCTGAGAAATTGTTTGTTGGCCATCAGCCCTGAACCCCAGCATCTTTCCTATGTCAGTCACCATTAGGTTTGTATATAACATCTTCTGCTCATAGCAGTCTGTTTTAAGCTGATGGTCCTTTGAGTTTGAACCCATCGTTTACTGCTCTCCCCACCACATTTTAGGTATACGGTGTCGTGCTTTACGTCCTTGTATTTTGCGAGTCCCTAGACTCATTTTACAGATAGACTTAATTTTACTGCTTTTGTGCTTCCTACATCATTTACTGTTAGTTATGGTCTTTCCTTTCTATCTGGCTAAATAAATGTTGAAGGAAAATTATACATATGCGGATTGATTTCCCCAAAAAGATAATTTGAAATGTAGATACTAAACAGCATTAATGTTACTATGCTTTGCTAAAAGACTTGCTCCACTGTCATTTTTCTGTGGGGACTTTATTTCTTTTTGAATAGGAAGATTATTGATTGTTTAAGAGAGATTAGCACTGAGCTGAGACCTTCATTAAAACTATGGGATTTTTGGTATTTAATGGTGTTTCCTGCTACCTAGAATTATACTGTGGACAGCAAATGGTTTTTATTCCTCGTTTTGGAAAATACCATAATTCATATTACTAATTCTCATTGCCTGATGCATATTTATTCCAGGATTAATATGTGGTGCAAACTTCATGAAAACAGCATAAAATTGTTGGTTGTAGTCTGTTCATATATTTTTTTCACTTATTCAATACATTTTTTTCCAAAATATTCAAGAAGATATTATAGATATCTGTTATAGAGGTTGGAAGATTTGGTCTGTGGGCCAAATCTGGCCTGCCATCTGTTTTTATAAATAAGCTTTTATAAGGTCTTAGCTGTGCCCACGTATTTACATAGTGTATATGATCCCTTTCAATTCTGCAGTGGCAAATTGAGTAGTTTCAACAGATACTGTATGGTCTGCAACCCTAAAAAATTACTCCCTGGCCCCTTACACAAAAAGTTTGCTAACCCCTGGTATAAAAGATACCAAAAATAGTGGAATTTTTCTACATTCAAGAGACAAGCCTGAAAATAATTGTATGCTCATATATTCAGATATTCAGAAGTGAAATATGTTGTAGGGTATGGCAAAAGAGATTGGGTAGAGATTAATGTCAACTTCAGGCCTGAGTAATGTATGATAAAAGGAGTTGTATTTAGCTGAATCTTCAAATGTGTGAGGGGTTTTGCAGGATGTGTGGAAAGAAGATATGAACCTGAATGGGAAGATAGGCTTTCTCAAGAGTGACTTTTTTCAGCAAGTATCCAAAGCAACAACAACAAAAACCAATAATAATTTAAGCAGAATAAAGGTTTACACTTTTCATGTAATGAGAAATTGGAAAGAAGCAAATTCTGATTTGTTTTGTTTTGTTCTGTTTCTGTAGACCAATGGGGTCAGCAGGCTTGTGATTCCCTTGACTCTTCAAATTCCCTGTGATGCCTCAGGCAGAACACAGAAGGAATCAGAGAGGAAAGCATGACACCAGGGACACATATCACTCTTCACACTTTTCTCAGAGCATCCCTGTGACCCTGTCTTTATAGCTCATTGGAGAGACAAGCTTCATTGGACTATCCCTACCTCCAAAGGAGGTTAGGAAGAGGTCTCAACTTTGGAGAGCATATTACCCATCTTTATGGTGGAGCCTGGCACATCGTGCTAAATGTGTGTTGGATTAGAAAACCAAGAGTGTTCACCACACTGCTTTAAGGAAAGGGAAGTATCAGAGAACATGGACCACATCAGTGGTTAAGCAGTGGGCTAAAGCCTGGATTGTATGGGCACACCAAAAAGGGAGCTAGGATCAGCCAGTGGTGTTGCTGCTGAAAGTACTGTCTCAGAAAGTTGCATATCCTTGTGTGTGGGGGGGAGACTAACTGCAAGCTGACATGGTCCTTGCAGTCAAGGTGTTCTTTTCAAGGGCTAGCTACAGCAATCCCTGCAGTTCACTCACTACTTGATTTGGCTTCCATAAGAGCTCTGGGTCAAGCTGACACAGTCCTTGAGCTCCTCTGTAAATATGCTTGAGAAAACTGTCTTGTTTTGAAGCAAGACGGTCATGTGGGACTTGTGGCCTTCCAACCTCAAGCTCCTTGAAAAACATTCTTGTTATTGAACTATAAAATAAAGTCTCTTATGCATGTTGGGACTCCACTGGGTCATCAGCCCATGGAGACCTCCCAATCCCAGCTTTCTGTCTCTTGTTTTTCTTAATTCCTCACCGTTCTCTCTCGGTCTTCCCTGGACTCCTTGCATTGGTCCTCGACACTTGTGTGAAGTAGGGACTCCATCTTGTTGATGGATAATCATCAAATCATTACCAACCCTATCATTAACACAAGTCACCAGGTCGATGCTCTGTAAGAGAGCTCTATCTGAAACATTGTTCTAAGCCCTGTTCAGGGAAAGATCCTTATTTTTCAGGTCTGAAGTTTTTCTAATTTTGGTACCCTTCACTAAGAAAAAGAATACACTGGAACAGATAAATGATAGATTAAAAAAAAGTGGGTATTTACTTAGAATGAGACAGATGTTTGAACAACAAATATCAAACGTGAGAAATACTATAAACATCAAAAACTCTATTAAAATAACATCTTAGGGGGCGCCTGGGTGGCTCAGTGGGTTAAAGCCTCTGCCTTTGGCTCAGGTCATGATCCCAGGGTCTGGGATCGAGCCCCACGTCGGGCTCTCTGATCAGCAGGGAGCCTGCTTCCCTTCCTCTCTCTCTGCCTGCCTCTCTGCCTACTTGTGATCTCTGTCTGTCAAATAAATAAATAAATAAATTTAAAAAATAACATCTTAGTTAACTATCTATGAGTTCTGTATTGTGCATTTAATTGTTTATGATACTGCAGAAGAGAATGTCTTTCTAGTGTCAGGCACTCTGGGACGTATTTATATTTTGATGGGACACCTGACTCTATTCCGTAGTGTCAGGGAGTTTGCAGACAATATGAAAGAGGTATTCCTAGAAGCCATTCCTTCCCCAGGATGTCTAATATAACTTCATCTGCACAAAGTGATTGCATATCACAAAACCCGTTGCAGTAAGCTATACTTCACCTCTTCTCACCTAGATCCTCAAGTATCTCTAGCCACAAGAAGTGTGTATAAGGAAGTGAGAGGGCAAAGAGAGTAGTTTTAACCAAAATTGAGGTTAAAACATATTACTTTAAATGTAAGACCATGTTAAGATGATGTTAGGCTCCTGCCAGCCTAAAAGGGACTCCTGCCTGCGAGGGACTCTGTTGCTTGAGGTACATACATCAGCTTCATGGGAAAGCTGCCACAGGTTAATCAATCACAAATCTTGAAAATAACATTGAATGGCATGAATATTTAAAGATGAGGAAACAGAGAAGTCACATCCCTATAATAGGAAGGGGACTTAATGTGGAATCCTCTTTTCCCAATAACAAAAAAGAAAAGAAAAGAGCATTTGATAATAGTCGTTGATAGAGAAAGCCCCCTGGCCTGCCAGTTTCCTTTTACGTGTTCCTAAGCTTTCACATAAATTCTGTGGGAGAACAAAAGGTCAAATGGTAAAAGAAGGAGAAAACGGAGAAGGAAGAAAGCTCAGATATTACAAGGGCAAACAATTTCTGGGTGATCTGCAAAGTAGAATATCTTTCATTTTTCCTTAGTAAAGGTTGTGTGGTTATGCTCCTGAAATGATCATTTCCCACCTTTTTATTAAACTAGTAAGAACTTGTCAGTAATGTAATTAAGTACCATTTGTTGCCTTAATAACTCAACAATGATGATAACTGAGAAAAAACTCAGAAAAGACAGAAAAGAGTTTGTTCTTGCTCAACTGAATGGAGCCCAGAGGCTTAAATAACTTTAATGTACTTTGAGGAGAAATTTGACTGTGATTAAGACCTGCTTCAGAGATGGATTTTGGCACATTCTGGCTATGGGTTGAAAATGCTTTATCTTGTTCAATTTCTCTCCCAACTCATCAAAGCTAGGCTGGGCGGAAACTTCTTTAGAGTTTCTATTTTCAGTTCATCCTTGTACTTTTACAAAATTAATTTTGTCTTAAAATTAATTGAGACAGCCACACCTTCAGGCTGCCTCTGCATTGGAAATCGAGATTTATAAGAAAAAACATTCTCCAGAGTTCTGTTTTTCTTCTTTGTGGTCCAAGAATCCAATAATAAATGCTTAATGGACCTTGGCCATGAAGCTGGCCATTGTTCCCCACCCTGGACATGCAGAGAAGGTAATATAGAACTTCTATCCTTAAGGGATTATCTCCAGTAAAGGTATGCATATGGGGGAAAGGGAAAATAGGAGTAAATAAACTTATTCTCTCCTGGGTAACTGAGGTCTTATTTTTAATTAAATAGAGTTCAATGTTTGATCATCATCCAATTTTAGATTCTAACAATTAATTATTGTTAGCCTATTTGAACTTCTCTTCTTTCAAGCATTCTGTTTGTCTGTGGGGACAGATTGTGGTTGCCTTTTCTTTTGGATTTTCATCTGCCTCTCTGGACACTCCTCAGAATCTTCCTGAGGTTCTGCTTTTTGTGCCTCTGAAATATTGAAATACTGAGGGTTCCATTTCTCTCTATCTTGACTACTAAATTAGGAGAATTCTTTCATTTATGTATGTTAATTTGCAGTCAAGTTATAATTGATCTCAAAGTACTGTCTCTAGTTAAAATCCTATCCTAACATCCACAATGTTTGTTAAAGTCTGTACTTGGACATTCCCAGTACACTTAAAACTCAGCAAAATGAACTTGTAGTTGTCCCTCCTTCTCTCAGATTACCTTTCTCAATAAATTGAATTTCTAACTCCCCTATGTCCCTCAGTTACTCACATTCAATTAATAAATCTTAGTGATTTACCTCCTAAGGAGTCTGCAACTCTGTCCACTTCTGTCCACCCCACTGCCACTACCCCAAGGCCACTGAGCTATAATATTGCAGTGCCCTCAAACTATCCTTCCTTCCTCCTGCCTGGGTTCCTCCAAATCATTCCTCTGCCACACCCAGAGATAGTTTAAGGGGCCATGCAACATCGCTGATTAATATACTTCAGTGCTTTCCTTTTGCCTCAGGAAAAACATCCTGGCACTGGCCTAATAGGGAGCAGAAGATCTGGTGTCTTCATGCCTCCCCTCCTAGCATCCACACCCTTTCCCATCCTCCAGCAAAGTTGGCTTTAGCAGGACCTTTCATCCACTTGCTTCCAGTTATCATGGGCTTTATTATGGTGGGAAAGGTGGCAATTATGGGTTGGAGTCTTATGTGTCCCACATTTGCTAACTTATTCCTTAGCTATAAATCCTTCTGAAAGACTAACTCAGACTAACACCCCTTCCTTGATGCCTTCACAGCCCATCAAAACAAGGGTGATCATCTGTGTAGGCTTTCCAGGGACAGCCCAACTTATTCTTACTTTTCTGACACAACACCTGTATTCTGGTGTATCAAAGCCTCCCCCAGTGTTGTTGTTGTTGTTGTCATTTTTAAGTGTCACCATTTTGATGATAATTAATAGATGGCCTTAGTCACAAAACTTGTTTTATTGTGTTTATAGTTTTCATTCAGAATTTCCTTTCTCAGTAGGTCTTAAGCTCCAGTATAGGAGGGATGCTCACCTGTTCTCTCTTTTGTCCCCACCAAACTGGAGAGGGACAGTTATCTACCAGTTACTCAGTTGTTTATGCCTAGGACAAGACCACGCCCATATCCCTACAGGAGAGGTTGTTTCCATTCCAGTTTCAGGGCTGAATCCCTCTTATGGTGTCACGGCTTGCACCACTGGGTAGAATTGGCCAGTCTTAACACTGCCAGGAGGAATATTCCCAATCAACTCTGATTCCAGAAATGTGCCTGGCTGGGGTGTTCCTGGGGCTCCCATGAACACCCCCATGACAATAGCATGCGGTTTGATTTCTGTTGCCTTTGTCTGTCTCCCTTCAGATGCAGACAAGGACCTGGACTGGCTCGCTTACCCTGTTGCTCCTACTGTTGCCTGCCACGCAGTGTGTGCCTCATAGATATGCATTTTGTATGATTATTAAGACTTGTTTTAAAAGCAGTTTTAGGTTTACAGCAAAATTGAGCAGAAGGCATAGAGATTCGCCATGTGTGCTCTGCTCTCACATGTGCGTAATCTCTCCTTTTATCAGTATCCCCCACCAGAGTGGTATCTTTGTTACAGTTGATGAACCTACATCCACACATCACAAACATCCAAAGTCCATAGTCTGAATTAGGGTTCACTCTTGATATTGTACTTACTATGAATTTGGACAAATGTATAATGACATATATCTGTCACCGTGGCATACAGAGTATTTTCATCGCCCTGAAAGTTCTCTGTGATCCCCCGGTTTCTCTATCCCCTCACGTCCCCCAGCCCCTAGAAACCACTGATCTTTTTACTTCCTTCATAGTTTTGCCTTTTCTAGAATGCCCTAAATTGGAATCATATAGCGTGTGGCCCTCAGATTTAGGAATGGTCTGCATGTCCTCACACGAAGGGTTCTTTGAAGTAATACAGTCAGTCAGCTAGTTTTCCCCTGGGAAGAGAAAGCAATAAAAGAAGAGTTTTACGTAACAGCAGGAGAAACGTAACTAAACCATTAGAGAGATCAGTTCCACCCAAAAATAATATATGGAAGGCTATAGGAAATTGTTTTCATAGGACCCTATGAAAATTCTTCACTGTGAATAGCAAAGAAATGTTCTGTCAACATATGATTCATTTACTAAAAATTATATGTTACTTATATCTTTCAATAAATTTCTGGAACTGGTCCCCAAACTCAACACTACTTCTGGGTCAAAAAAGAGAAAATAGGATATATCATCCATTTGTTGAATAATTGCTGTGTTTCAGGAATTATTTTTGGCAGTTTATTCTTTCAGATAATACAGTCTTCAATCGTTTACAATTCTGCTCACACGGTACCTTCTCAGAGGTTTGCTGATTGGAAAGACAAGTAAGTTCCATTGGACCCAGTATGAGGAGATATCAGGGACTTCTTGATCTGTGACCACAGAGCCTGGTCGTGTTGACGAGCCCCTCTGATAATCAGACTCTGCGTTGCTCTTCTAGCTGCCCAGCTCCCTGGTGTTGCTCACTTCTGAGGAGGCCTGTGCTCTTTGTCCAACCACAGAACCCAGCACAGACCCTGTGTCACTAACGTGCGGTGTATAAGCAGGTGTAACTCAGTCCCAGGTCCTACACATCATGCTTCCTCTTGTCTGTTTAAACAGCTCACCTGCCTAGTCCTACAGATGACAGAGGGACAGGGAGAAAAGGTAGACCTGCTGAGCATTTGTAGATAAGTGCCAGATCATATCTTGTTCCTCCTTCTCCTCCCAGTTCCACTGATTTAGTATAAAACCTATCAGGGGACTCATAACATGGACTTTGATTTCATATAAACCTGGTGCTGTCATAGAAACCTGACAGTATATGCATTATACTGAGGACACAAAAACCCACAAAATCTTAGGAACTTAAAACAGCAAGTCTCTTTCTCAGCACGAGAAACTATGTGTTTTTCATGAGTTAGTTGTGATCCGTGTTTCACTCTGATAGTGTCTGCAGCCTGAGACCCCTGCCCAAGGTGCAGACATGTCATGCTAGGGGAGATAGTAGGAGAAAAAGAGTGGCAGAGACCACTGGGATGGTCAAACCTCTGCCCATCACTTATGCACATGTTTTCTTCACCAGAGCAAGCCCCATGGCCAAGTCATATTCAGATAGAAGGGGAAATAAAATTGTCTTATGGGAGGAGGAAGGAACCACACTGAGGCTCAAATATTGGCTCTACCACTTAAACTGTTTTGATATAAGGACATTTATGTAAATAGTCTAGGACAGTTCCCTCAACTGGCAAGTGCAAATAACATAATCATTAGCCACCACATGGGATTGCTGGCATGACAGAATGAAACAATGCAGATAACTCGGTTGGAAAGTATAAGTGTGGGAATGATCACTATGTTTCATCATGATTGAGAGAACAGGCTCTGGAGGTAGATCGGTTCTAACCTGAGATCCTCCGGTCATAGGAATCACAAACTTAGAAATCTACTTAGCAGCTCAATTTCACTATCTTCCTCTTAAATAATACAAAAAAAAAAAAAATCACAAAATGATATATAACTCAGTGTCTCTGAGAATACTAAAAAATCAAGGATTTGATTATCACAGTGCCTAAGACAAAATAAACATCCAGTACACACCAACTAATGTTGGATTTAGCCCCTTGTACCACTGTGCCTACAACACACTGGGAATAATGATGTCATACAAAAATATTACTGTGGTTGGAAATTACTTGAGTTATCAGCTGGAGACATGAGTGGGGTTTTTTTGTTTGTTTGTGTTTTTGCCATTTTGAAGTCACAAGTCCAGTTGAGAATATGATATGAGCCTGGACCCTTTCATCTTAAAGAAATGATATGAAGACAAAACATTCAGAAATGTTTAGTGTCTCTCCCTGGACACTTTGTCCTAGCTCAAGTTCACTGTTTTAATCAGAAGAAAAGAACACAGTGACATACCCTCTCTAACTTTCTGGTCAATGCTATATTGTCTGCAATCCTGGCTTTTTGGTTCTCTGAATGAGCCACTTTACTCAGAGTTTTTCACTCCTTTGGAAAATAATAGGACTAGAGTGGATACATAGGACTTTGACCAAAAAAAAAAAAAAAAAAAGAAAGAAAAGAAAAAAAAAATACTAATTGATGAATCAATAGAGAAAGTTTTTGTTCTAGAAACAATGTGTTACTTAGAAAAAAGTGTCATCCAGGAGTATTTCTTATAGAACATTAAAAGTCACGTCTTCGCTGCATGGGGCACAGCATATATGATGGACAACAAAGATAGCCCAATGCTTAGATTCTCTTGAACAGCAAGAACCAAGGAAGTTCCACTCAGACACACTTTTTTTCTTTTTAAAGATTATTTATTTATTTATTTAACAGACAGAGATCACAGGTAGGCAGAGAGGCAGGCAGAGAGAGGAAGGGAAGCAGGCTGCCCGCTGAGCAGAAAGCCTTATGTGGGGCTCCATCCTGGGACCCTGGGATCTCGACCTGAGCCGAAGGCCGAGGCTTTAACCCACTGAGCTTCCCAGGTGCCCCCAGACACACTTTTTTTCAAAATGCTATCCTGGTTGCAAGCCAAGAAAGGTCTTAGTATTGTATTGAATGGGACCCCTCCAGTGACTTGCTTCCTCTTGTTTGTGTTGCACTCTGAGACCTCAGGAAAGAGGAGGGAACAGGCAGGCTATCTTTGAGGACAGGGGTGTCTTTTGTACGGTGTTTAGACAGAGCAGCACTGGGCCCTGAGGCACGGCAAGTGCCGCCTCAGTCAGCCACAGCACGACCTGGAGCCGCAGGAGAGGCTGACAATGATATGGAGGGAGTGGGGAGTTTTATAAAACACCTGCACAACCTAAGAATGTGTCCACCAGATATTGTGTCTGCTTCAGAACGTCACCATCCCTTGGAGAAAGCGCTGTCTCGCAATAAACTTGTCATAATTCAGCACCAGCACATGCCTTTCTGTCTTGTTCCTTCCACAAGAACTTATGTCAAAGGGAGTTGGACAAGATCCTTCAAAATAAGACAAAGGTGACTTGAAATTGCAAGCTGTGTGACTTTGCATTTATTTTCCCTCTCTGAGCATGTCTTTCTTCCCACGTAAAATAAGTATGATAAATTAAGTATTTTGAGGATCCGAAACAACTCATTAACAAAGAAGACATAGTAGATGCTCAGTATGTGAGAGCTATTGGCTTTAACAGTGCCTCATAATGGAGAGCAAACTGAGGTGGAAACCTGTGCATTTGTCTTATTTTGAACCAGCTCAAAAGTCATCTCTCTGAAGCAGTGAGCTTTGCCCTTCCTTTTGCTGTCATACTAGTTTGCACCTACTTCTATATATTGAACAAAGCTCTATTAAGTCCTAGGAATGCCAGATATGAGGAATTCAAAATGGGCTCTGCTCCTTGGCACCTAAGAGTGGAGAGAAAGAGCTCATGGTTGTATAATTACAAAAGTGCACATTCACACGATAGCCCAGGAAACGTGCATCATAACTTTCATTTAGAGATGAAGGTCCTTAAGCTCCATGTCATTAAGAAAACAGGTAGATCAGAACTCAAATTCAGCTCTTTGTGGAGAGCCCATGTGCTTTTCTCTAACGGTGGTTCCTGCAGCATGGTGAACTCTGATTCATGGGCATCCTTCAAGATGTATGTCAGATATGCGACAGTTCTTCTTTCCATAATTCCTCCTCTTTTTACTTACCATGACTCATACTCACTGAGTACTTTCTATGTTCTGAATTTGTTTCTAAATGCCTTTCATGGCTCATCAATTTTCTATTGCCGCTATCACAAATTACCACAAAATTAAGGGCTTATCAACACAGATTGATTATGTCATGCTCTGGATATCGGAAGACTAACATTTGTCTCACTGGGTTAAAATCTAGGTAGCAGAGGATTGTATTCTTTCTGGATGCTCTAGGAGAAAATCTGTTCTTTTTTCCATCTTGAGAAGCAATCTGTGTTCCATGGCTTGCGTTCCTTTTGTCCATCGTCAAGGGTATGGTTGTAACATCCTCCTCTCTCTCTGACCTCTGCTTTAATCATCCTGCATACTTCTCTGGCTCCCACATTGCTGCCTCTCCGCTGTAATGACCGTTGTGATCACCTTTGGCACGCTCAGATAATGTAGGATACCTTTCCATATCAAAACCCCTAACTGAATCACATCTGCAGATTTCTGGGGATTAAGATGTGGAAATCATTTGGGGGAGCCATTTTTCTACCCAACACGAATGTATAACTCCTTCCAGTCCTTATACCAACCCCTTCGATTACATATGCTTATTTTTTCCCCATTGTGCCTAGGAGACTGGGACATAGTGACACAAGTAAGTATTCTAAGGTCATCTAATCCGGAGGAACAAGATCCAACCTGGTTACTGGATTCTTAATAATTGTGCCTTAAAGCTTTGCAATTAGTATTCCTTTTGCGAGGTTTTGGTTTTTTTTTTTGTTTGTTTGTTTTTGTTTTTTTACCATACTCCAAGCTGCTTCTTCTTTTTTGTTTTGTTTTGTTTATTTTTGTAAAATTTCATTTATTTATTTGACAGAGAGAGAGAGAGATGGCAAGAGGGAACGAACACGAGCAGGAACTGAAGGAGAGGGAGAAGCAGGCTTCCACTAAACAGAGAGCCTGATGTGGGGCTCAATCCCAGGATCCTGGGATCATGACCTGAGCTGAAGGCAGACGCTTAACTAACTGAGCCACCCAGGCGCCCCATACTCCAAGCTTCTTAAGAAGAAGGACCATGCATTATTCATATGCTCTACGATAGGATAAATCTTTTAATCAGTGGACAAGGTAGGGGAGAAAAAAATGAAAATAAGAGGAAAACAAACCAAAAATAACACCACCCAAAATTCTGTGATTTTAGTTTGTTTTAGAAAAGGGTGATGAGCCAGAAACTTTCCCAGAAAGAAGACCAGATGGAAATCTGTCCACTGACTGCCTCAGTACCTTTCATACACATTTTGGCTTATCATGGTCAAATGAACCAAAAAGGCACGGATCGATAACACTTGAGTCTCAGAAGGAGCCACACAAAACCTTTTAGAAATTCTTTCTTGGCCTACACTCAGCCAGGGGGAGATGAACACACAGCTTGTCCACAACACTGTCACTCAGCCCATCCCCCACGTCCCGTTTGTCAGTTATCACAGCCTTTCACATTGCTTTATAGAATTTTCTCTCAAGAGCACACACATCATCCCATGTTCTTGGACGTGGAACTCTCCCTTAATAGGTGTTTTTGACACCTTTCTTTTGCCTGTACAGTGTCATGATCAGAAAGTATGTTGCCCCTTGCTTTCTGACCTACCCTACAAGAAGGACTTTCATTTACCTACATCATCCCCCTCTTTTTTAAATCCAAACAAAATCTAATGAGAAATCTCAGTGTGTAAAGTATTTACACATTCTTCTATTCAAATGGAGACAGGAAGTCTGAAGTCACCTGTATTCTTTTTGACTCCGGCTACAAAGCAGCTACTGCCTTCCTTCAACCATATCTCACTACAAACAGTCTTTCTAGGATAACCTGTCATGAACTCTTGCCTCTCCAAGGAGTAGAGTTTGAGAGCCACCAATAGGAATCTAATAGCAGTCTGGTATTAGCCTCTTTGTTATTGATTTCCTCAGCTTAAATGTATGTAGCAGCAATAATTCAGGTGACCAGTTGTGGAACAAACCCCAGTATAAAATTCAGATACTTGCATCTTGGTTGCTCCCTTTCAGTGCCAGCATCCCCGGCTTTCTGCTGGTTCTGCATGCTCCCCAGCTCTCAGGTCATAACTGCCTTGCATGTTTCCAGGGGCAAAATACAACTAAGTGCAGAAGAGGAACCTTCATTGCTTATTTCTTTAATGGGGCTTTGGTACTACATGCAGGGGCTTCTACTCTCTCTTTGCTCTGCCACCTGCTGCTGTGAGCAGCGTCATCAAGTTGTCGACTGGCTCGAAAAGTGCTTATAATTAAGAACCCATCAGTGAGTGACGGGTATGGTTTAGATTCAGTGAAGGTGTAGGGGAAGTCATACTAAATGACATTCTACTTCTAGAGATGAGTTTAGCAATGTTTTTTCAGGCTTGAGCAGCTGAGAAAGTAGGAGGTCACCCCAGGCTACTTACCTGGGTTATCCCAAACAACTCTGGAAGGTTCTGGCTTATCCAGGGGGTCATTAGGTGGGAGGACTGAGAGGTTGGATTTTTTTTTTTTAAGATTTTATTTATTTATCTGACAGAGAGAGAGAAAGACAGAGATCACAGGTAGGCAGTGAGGCAGTCAGAGAGAGAGGGGGAAGCAGGCTCCCTGCCTAGCAGAGAGCCCAATGTGAGGCTCGATCCCAGGACCCTGAGATCATGACCTGAGCCAAAGGCAGAGGCTTAACCCACTGAGCCACCCAGGCTCCCCGAGAGGTTGGATTTTAAAAATTAATTAATTGACTGATTTGAAGTTTTCCGGATGGAAGGGACGTTGAGTGTGATTAAATGACGTTTTCTATACTGGCAATCAATTTTGGCCAAATAAAACATGGCTGATACAGGAATGTTTTACACTGTCATAGAGAACAGCTGTCAGTGTGATCTCTGGCCATGAAATCCTCAGGAGAACAGAGGGGAAAATGGTAAAATGATCAGGCTGTTGCCATCTCATCACATAAGAAAGCCTGTGCAAATTTTCTAAAAATATATGTAGGCTGATTTTCAGTGTATCAATTCATTCCACACACTGAATTCTAAATAATAAGCATTGTACCGGCATTATAGATCAAAAGTTAAAAAAAACTCACATTCTTAAGAAATTATAATTCCTTAAAGGAGATAAGGTAGAAGCCCAAATCACGGAAATCTAATAAAATGCAGAGCCACCACTTTCTGAACAACTCAGAGAGATACAAGGAAACATTTGTAAATATACATACATATATATATATATATATATATATATATATATATATTTAAAAAAAGGAGGAGTTGGAAAAAGTGCTGAGAAGACTATAACAAGCCAGTGGTTGAACAAAACAAAACAATACAAAATAACAAACAAAATAGTACAAAACCAAGAAGTACCTCACAAAAAACAAAAACAGAAACAAAAAAACATTTGCACTGACCATGCACTAGCCTGAAAGGAGCGTGAGGTCATCTACATCAACTCCTTATTTAGTAGATGAAACTGCTTTTGAAGCCAGAGAGGTGGACGGTCTTGTCCATACTCTCAGCTCAGGCCAGTGGCTAAGGGTTGACCATGGTTTGGGACTTCAGAATGAATTTGTCATGCTTCACTTTTCCCTGGGCATCACTGCTGTTGTTTGTCCAATGAATATCCAAAGATATCTGAAATGTACGATAATGCTCAAGTTAATGAGTGAAACCTGTCTCTGCTTCCTAATATACTTACTTGCTTTCATTCTCATAGCTCCATGCACCAAGTGTCCAAGCTGAAAAGAGGATAAAATTATATAATTCCCCTTCAAATTAATCTATTTCATATTTTTCTCTCAAAATAGCCTCATTTCTGCCATTCCTGGGGATTGAAATTAAATCATGTATATGTACGTGTCTTTGGTTACCAGAATCACAAAAGAATATGATTTACTAATGTTTGAGAAATTCTTTTAGTGAGGAGCAATTATCTTTTTTTCTTTGTTTGATTTCACTTTAGAGGAAAGCAACAGCCCTTGCAAACCTTTAGAGCCAGTGGGAAGTTTCTCATCTTGAAGTGAGATGGTGAACATGAATTCATTTCTCACCTCCCTTTATCAGAACTACCCTTTGCCTTGTGTTCCCTGTTTCTCCTTCCCCACTGGTCATAAGAGCTATCTTTTCTTCCTACATTGCTTCGGGATGTATTATTTCTGCCTGTGATTGATTGGCAAGGCTCACACTTCAATGCTTCAAACCCTAATCATAGTATCAATGACCTCTTGCATGTATGTTGCATTTAGCACTTGACATAAATTAACTTACTTAATCTTCCCAGCAATCAAATGAACTAGGTTCTATTATTATGTCCCATGTTACATATGGAGATTGAAGCACATAGAATTGAATAAGCTGACCCAAATCACATCGCTACTACTAGAGCCCAGATTTAAACCCAAGCAGCAGTGTTAGTGTCCATACTCCTAACTGCTATAATATATTGTTCCAAATGGCTGGTAGATTGCATCTAAGGAATGTACTTAGGAACAAGAATCTGCTGCATTTGGACAGCATTTATCACTGAAAAAAGTTTTCATTACCTGCTGCCTCTGTCAGGGAACAGATTACTTAAAGAAGGAGAATAGTAAAGTGGTTAAAAATCCTGACTCTATAGTCAGACATCTCTGCATGGGAACCCCACCATTGTGATTTCTCAGAGAGATTAGGACTAAGTGAGCCTCCACTTCTGAACAGTGCCAGGGATCCGAATGATAACAATACTTTTAGCAGATATCTCCATTGTTGGATTTTCTGAATGCAATTTCCCTTCCCCTATGGGAAGATTTTTCATCAGGTCCCATTTTTTGGGAAATAAACTTCTGTCCACCACTCCCCTTGCAATTACGGCCTGCTCATGAAGTCCAGAGTAAGTCAGCTCAGTGACAGGGTCATATCCGATACTCATGACAATACTGAAAGGCAGGTATTAACGTCCCCATTGTCCTGATGAGTAAAATAAAGGCTAGGAACTCTAAATGATAAATTCAAATGTTTGCTTTTAATAAGTGACAGTTGTATGACTCATGACTATATTTGCTTTTGCTTCTGGAGGCTGTACGTTCTTCATCCGACACCTCTGTAGTAACTTCATCAAGTTCCATGTGGGTCGTTTACTGACATTAACTTACCTTACAACACTGAGCCTCAAGGGGTAGGGGGGCAACCTGATTTCTCCAGGAAGGATTAGGGGTTTGACCCTGATACATGTTACAGAAATCTATTTTGTGTAAATATTTTAACTAATGTAATTATATTTCTGTAGTTATAGTAGTATTGCAATCATTTGTTTACACGCCTTTCCCCCAAATAAAATGTAAAATTTTGAAGAATTGATTGTTTCTTATCACTGGCAAACAATAAAATGTGAAGCCTGCTATGCATATTTTTTAGTTCACTAATCATTACTCATCCCATCAAACAATATTATTTTAACATTTAAAAGCACTTTTTTAAAAGATTTTATTTATTTATTTATTTGACAGAAAGAGAGCGAGCACAGGCAGGAGGAGTGGTAGGCAGAAGGAGAGGGAGAAGCAGGCTCCCCACTGAACAGGGAGCCCAATGTGGGTGTCAATCCCAGGACCCTGGGATCATGATCCGAGCCGAAAGCAGATGCTTAATCAACTGAGCCACCCAAGCTCCCATAAAAGCAGTTTTAAACTGAGGTCAAGTTGCAGATAACCAGATTTTTTTTTTTCAGTAGTATAAAGACAAGTTGCTAGAATGTGTCCATCTTGAATAACTGAATAACCATGTGTGGCCATGAGTATCAACTGTAGCATCATGAGGCACTTAATAACTAGATGTTCAGTAAAGTCTGATATTAAATTGTACCAAAAAACACGCATTAGCTTGTTAAAGAGGTGGGGGTTCAGAAGATTAACCTGTCATCTTATTTTCTTATATTTGCTATTAACTCATGGGTCTTAAAGATCAACGTGAATGGTTTTACCGCCTAATATTAGGTGGTTCCACATAAATAAAACAGTTTTGGATATATATTTTAAATGCTTGGCTAATAACCAGCATTTGGTTCCCTGCTCTCCTAAGACCCCTGTAAATTTACAGTAAAACTCAATGTTTAAAGAGTCATATCTCATAAGGTGCAAGGTAATATGGGAGGAGATAATAACATACAAGAAGTTACAGCAAATTTCAAAAAGGTAAAGCTAGAGAAAAAGTTATGACATAGAGACATTGTAGGGGTATTCTCATAAAATATGAAGCAATTTCCCCTGAAGATACGCCAGAGGGAAACCAAGTGGCCTACAATAGGAGGTGGTTTTGAAATATGTGGTTGGAAAGTAGGGAGGGAGCCCTGGTGATGAGCTAGGATTGTGCAGATTGTGTGAGCCCCAGGCTCCCAGGCGCACTCTTCACAGACAGGAAGCATTTGGGCAATTTGATACTGAATCCTCAGGAGTGGTGCTGGAGATGCTACTCTCGAAATATTGAAATGGTCCAGTGAAAAAATGTTGAGATGCTGGCATTTGGGGATTCCCAAAGAAAGAGGATCAGCAGTACAATCAACTTTCATTTAAGCCACTGGGAGAAAAGACCTGCCCTGTCTTATGATGACCAGGACCAAACATTCCACCTCTCTCCAGTAACACTGGAGCTGAAAAGACATAAAATTCTCTTGCTGT
Source organism: Enhydra lutris kenyoni (assembly GCF_002288905.1). Lineage (NCBI taxonomy): Eukaryota > Metazoa > Chordata > Mammalia > Carnivora > Mustelidae > Enhydra > Enhydra lutris. The sequence continues at coordinate 6,252,525 of NW_019154098.1, read as the reverse complement.
TGATAAAATGGCCTCCTACAGAATCACAGGGACCTGTGCTGTGATTCCCCCCCTTGGAGACTGCTGCAAGCTCCACACTGTATCTTTCTCCACTGTTGACACCTCACCACCACGTTCCATTCATTAGCATGAGCTCCAAGTCTTCATCTCATCAGATGCAGAAGTGATAATGTGCCAGTGCTCACCTGTGAATGGCCCAGGGTTCCCTAACATGCCCCTTAGAGCCACACTGGTGGAGGGAAGTAGGCTCTGCCTTTTGAGGGTAAGATTGTCAAAGATCCACGCACGCGTTTTAAAACCAACACACACACCAAAGGGTAAAATCTGAAACAATGCTTCAGATCTCCGAACTTGTGGTCTGGGTCTCTCCACTGCAAAGGAGGACATCAGAAGGAGACACTCTGTCTCACGCTGTGTGGATTTACCTTGGTTTCTGTGCGCTGTGGAAAACAAATAATAGAGTTGATTGAAAAGCTTCTATCAAAGGTTCATAAAAAACTTACATTTACCCTAAAACCTTGTATCCACACACACACACGTGAGCGTGCATGTGCGCGCGCACACACAGACACACACACACACACACACACACACACACACACACACACTATGTTGCTGTTCTCTCCCCTAGACGCTAGACCCTAAATTCTGTCAATGGAATTTAAGGGAAACTCAAATAATATGTAGAGAAATATGAGCTCTTAAACCTTAAGTATCCGTCAGTAACTGATAAACTACCTTAAGCAAGGTATCTCAGACTATATACCAAAGAGAACACACCAGTATGGATTTAAAAACATCTCACTTAACGTATTCGATAATAAATGCTATAGCAAAGGTAAATACTTGAAAATCCATTTGGCAGGTGAATGGTTTGTCTGAGGTTTTAATATTTTAGTTGCACTTTGAATTTCCATGGACACAGTATAGATAACAGATTTTATACAATCTATGACAATGTATTTGATTTGGGAATCTTATTTTTATAGATCGCTTATTCTAGAAGTATGATGCATTCTGGTTTGAGTGTGAGATACTTATGGATTTGAAAACAGCTTTCAGTCTGTCTTCTCAGTCTCACCTTGTGCACATGCCTTCTTGCCCCCTGCCCCTTGCAGATATCCACACCCCTCCCCATGGTGGCTGCGGGCTCTGACCTGCACAGCTCTTCCAGTTCTGGGCTGGTTCTTGTAGATATTTAAGTGTACAACACATAAATTATATTTTTCAATAGATGGTTCATGAATTTAAGTTTTTCACAATACCCCATAATGTGATTGCAAAATAGCTTCACTTTCAGATAATTCAGTTCTATAAATGAGCATGACAGAGTAAAAGCAGTGGAAAAAAAACCTAGAATTACAGGGAGGAGTCCTAAGTTAGAGATCCATCTCTGTACTTTATTATTTTATGATTGCTTCATTTAGTTTTCTTAACCTACACTTTTTTTTCTGGAAATGGCAAGCTCATTAATCTCCAGCCCGCTTATTTTATCAGAATCAATGGAGGTAGTGCACAAAAGCTGTGAACTGCTAAGTGTTCTGTATGTGTCCAAAGATAACAGATGCAGTTGAGGCATCTCATTTTTGCAGTTAGGCAGAGTCATTAATAGAACAAGATGTGAAACACAGCTCCAAAGTGGATACAGAACTTCCCACGTGGACCAGACACTGGTGGTGAGCTATTTCTTTAGCAATGTCTCTGGCTTAAAGTATTGAAAGATGTATTGGTGGATTTTGTGAAATAAGCCAAGAATTAAGTTCCTTCCACTGGGACTGAAGGCAAAGCAGAGTTTGGTATTAGCCTCCCTTTTTCTTTGGATCAAGGGATAATGAGTATCTCTATAGAGAACCGTGAAGAAATCACACAATTCAGTAATTGCCAGATCTACCCAGATGCCTCCCTTTCGACTATGACAGCTAGGAAGAGAAGGAAAATTAGTGCTGTATATTAATTCTGATTTTTTTCAGAAGATATCTGAAACAAGACTTAGATTTCTGAGAGAAAACATACCCAAAAAAGAGACAGAGAAACACTGTCAACATGGGCACAAAAACAGACATGCGTATAGAAAAATTCTGACTTAAAGAAAAGAAAGATTCTCATCATGTAAAGAAATACAATATGATCTAGATTTAGAGAAACTTAAGCTTACAACTCAAATCTACTATTTATCAGCACTATTTGAATAAATTGTTCGACTTTTTAAATATCTGCTTCCTTTGGTGTCAAATGGTTAAAACAATATTAAGCACTCACAAGTTTTTTGTGAAAATTAAATGAGATAATACATATGATTCGCCTGATACCCCACCTAACAAATAGACACTCTGAAGCCACTGTTAGCATTTATTAGTAGTAGAAGTATTTGTGGGATTATGTGCACCGATGATTAAAATTGTGACTTTTAGGGACACCTGGATGGCTCAGTCAGTTAACCACTGCCTTCGGCTCAGGTCATGATCCCGGGGTCCTGGGATCGAGTTCCCCATCGGTCTCCTTGCTCGGCAGGGAGTCTACTTCTCTCTCCGCTTTTGCCTGCCTCTCTGCCTGCTTGTGCTCTCTCTATCTCTCTCTCTGACAAATAAAATCTTTTAAAAAAAATGTGCTTTTGCATTCAAGGAGATTTCAGACTAGGGGATGCTGTGGAAAGGGGACAAATCATCAAATGCATCACAAGGTGTGAGGTGCTGTATGACACATGTACCATGCAGCGCTATGCTGGGTGAGGGAAATGATGATTCTGGGTGGAAGGTCAGAGGAGACTCTTAGTGACAGTAGCATTGCCGATGGGCATTAAAGGAAGAGAAGGACTTCAGGCAGTGCCTATGTGTGAATTGGCCCTATTTCCCATGTGGTCTTTTTAAAGAACATGAAATGTGGATTCAGACAGACCTCAGCGACTCTGAGAAGCATGCTTTTACTTATTCTGCAGATGCTTATTGAGTCAAACACTATGGTAGCCAGAGGGAGTATAACAATGGATAGGCTGTGATTCATGCCTTACAAGGGGCTCACACTATAGGGAAGGCAAGAGGTCAATAACCAGGCAGGATAAGAGTAGGGGATCATATAATTTATCATCCAAACCAGCGACTTTTGAGTATGTTAGTGGATCACTATCAATAGCTCTACCAGATGACAAGCTTATACCAGGTTTGGGATCAGAGAGAGTCCTGGACTTACCCTATACCCAAACCTTGGAGCAATCTTTCACTCCTCTCTCTGTCATTTACCCCATCTCCCATTCAAAGAGACACTACCACATACAGATAGGCAGACAAACAGATAGATGATACACAAAGAATAAAATGTATATATATTTATGGGTCAAATATTATAAAACTATATAGTACAAATGAGTTAATATTACATGTGGTCATATCTTTGCATTAAAATATTTTATTCTTATGTATGTTGAATTTTTTTGTGAAATGCTGAAATGCAAATTCTAATTGTATGATGTATGTAAAGCATAGGGTGCTTTATTTTTCTAGTAAACTGAGTTCCTATTAAAAATAAAGGATAGCTAATCTGTTATAGAGAAAGACGATCTTAATTAGGGACAGATGAAGAAAAAGAAGAAGGAGAAGGCAGAGGAAAGTGGAAAAGGAGAATAATATTTCATATGTGTAACACTTCAATGCATACAATAGGATGTTGGTGTATTTCTATTGTATTATTCAAAACATCAGCATAGACTGCTAGGCAATAATAAAGTCATAAGCAAACTCAGGCCGCTGTAGTCTGCTATTATCCTATAATTCCTTCAGCATTCTTTATTTTTTTTGAAAATTTTATTTATTTGTCAGAGAGAAAGAAAGCGAACACAATCAGGGGGAGAGGCAGGCAGAGGAAGAGAGGGAAGCAGACTCCCTGATGAGCAGGGAGCCCCATGCAGGGCTCAATCCCAGGACCCTGGGATCACGACCTGAGCTGAAGGCAGACACTTAACAGACTAAGCCACCCAGGCACCCCTCCTTCCGTATTCTTGAGATCAATTTATTTATCATATTTTCTTTTTCTCTTTTTTCTTCTTTTTTCTTTTTATTAATATATATAGAGAAAGAATGTGTGCACTTGCATGCACACAAGCAGGCATAGAGGGGCAGAGGAAGATGGAGAGAGAGAACATGAAGCAGGCTCTAAACCCAGCACGGAGTATGACACAGGACTCAGTCTCACAGCCCTGAGATCATGACCTGAGCTGAAATCAAGAGTCGGTTGCTTAACTGATTGAGCCACTCAGGTGCCCCTATCATACTTTATTTTTCAATTGAGAGTCCTAGGTGTTCATGTTCTTTTTATTTGCATCTTTCTGCATATACATTTGTACTGAAAAGTGTACAGTTTTGATTTAGGATGAACAGAATATAACAGCTCCTTCTGAATGACTGATTATAGGTAGATACTTTTGGGGTTCATGCAAATACTTTTGGGGTTGTCATCAATGAAGACATTTCTTTTTTGTTTTCAGAAATCCTCTTGGCAGTACTTTATGAGTTATAGAGAAAATCAGAGTCTTTTCATTTTATTCATATCTTATTTTGACCCCAACTGGAATCAGCCAATGAATATCTAAATGATTTTCAAAGAATTTGAGAGTCTAAGGTTGTCAGGGCAGAGGAAAGCATCTGTTGGTGTTGGAAAGCTTTATACAACAGCATGAGTCGTGCCTCTTTGGGGTCATCCTCTGTTAGGGAGCCTCCCTCTTTTGATCCGGATCTCTCGCTGCTGGCCTGCATGGGGGTAATGTGTGGTGGGGCACCCTCTAACAATTCTGACCATATGGGCTTGTCCATTATTTTTAATTACTTGAGAGTACCTAAGGTTCTGAAGTTAAGAAAGTGTCAGTGGAGATGGAGAGAAGAAGGTTTTTAAGTTTTAAAGAGTAGGATCCATAGAAGTTGGTGAAGATGACAGTATTAGGACTCCCCGATGTCCATAAGAAGAAGCTAGATAGAAGTGATGCAGTGTTTAAGGTGGAAGAAGATAGCCCTATCATAATAAATCTCAACATATATGATAATAAAACCACTTGGCCTTGCCTTCTTCATGTAAATCAGCATTTTCCAGCTGGGGTCTCTCACACTGGGGACCTCACATTCATAACTAACTTCCAAGATATTTGGTATTGACTTGCTTCTAGGAAATTGCCCCAGGACAAAGCCAAATCCTCTCACCTCTTTCTTAGTTGATGCTTTCTCTTTAGTCCCTAAATTTTAGGGTATTTCTGATATCTTGATTTTGTGATGGGAGAAGAGAAATGGAAACCTAAAGACCAATATAAATTTGAGACAGAGTCACCAGAAATGAAAGTAATTGCAAAATCACATGCATGTGGTGAAAGTTTTCTCCTGGTGTATTGACGATGGGACTGACCAACAGATACCAGAGGAAGAGCATGGCCCATACATCCAAGGCAGAAAGTCAACGTTAGGCTGCAAATGCCTTCATGGTGTGTCATTGATTTAGGGATCCCAGGCCCCTTGCATTAGACTCCCCTGGTACAAGTGAAGCAAAAGATGCTGACAAAGTCTTTTCAAATGAGAGCCTCCAGATAATACAGTGTACACAGCTAAACTTCGATGTCACATGTCCTGAGCTGCATGGCATGAAAATGCCAGAGTTAAAGAAGTTCTCCATTCCCCCCCCCTCAAAATAGCACACTGGGAGAGACCTCTAAAAAGGAAGTTATCTTTGTGTAAGTATATGATACCTGATTGCCCTAGTGATTTTCTCTGATGTGTCTAAGGAGCTGTCTGGTTTCATTATCACCCCCTAGCTTACACGTTGAGCTGGAATGAGATGTCGAGTTCTCACAGAGTCCCCAGTTTTACAGTCTAGCACTTCATGCACAGAGCAAAGAGAGGGAAAGGAAGCAAAAATGTATTCAAGGTCTGTAGTGAACAAGGCACTACACTAATCTTTTTATTATATACCTTCTCATTTAAAGCCTTGTAATTAAATTGCAAGAAAGTTAGCTAAGCTGGTAGAATAGGAAGGTTTTAATCAGAAGTTTAAGAATTGACGTGCCCTTTGAGTGGATGCTTCACTTCATAGACAATATACCACAGTGATCAAGACACAGATGTCAGAGCCAGACAGCTGAGCTTTGAATGCTGGCATTACCTTTTACTAGCTGTGCCATCTTACACAATTTACTGATTCTCCCTGTAATTCAGTTTCCTCATTGGCAAAACGGGGGATGTTGGGCGCGGTGATATTAACCTATCCAATGGGATTATTATGTGATTTAAATGAGTAAATGTACATACAGAACTTAGGACCGTGCCTAGCAAGTAGAAAGCACACAACAAAATAAAGATTTGTTATAATTAATACTTAGTTCTAATAGAAAGATAGAGAAACTGAGTCTCAAAGAGGAGTTGTATCTAGCCTGAGGTCATAGTATTAGTAGTAAAGTGGATGAACCAAGGTTCAGAGCTGGATCTGAGAGGCTCCTGGCCACTGCCAAATTAAAAAGATGGAAAATGTACAAACAAACAAAAACAAAACCAGCGGCTTTTCTCCTCCCCAGTAACTAAATTGGGGCTTGAATCTGTGCCAACAGTAAAACACTGAAGTTCATAGGCACACATCCAATTTAAACTTATTAGCACAATTAGTCTTCTATTACTTCAGTAGGGAGTGATTATTAAACTGATAGTTAATGAGACAGAACCTCTATTTATAGTCTAGGGATATCTATGATACCCAAAGTTAGAGGAGCACCTGGCTGCCTTCTGGGGATGAAAGCATCCCATCCCCGTGTTAAAAATACAGCATCTTCACGGACAGCCGCTGACCAACAATGGGAGAGACTGATGGACGCTGAGTTCCTGACGTATCAGTGGCCGGTCTCTGCCTTCATCAGCTATTCTGTTGTTTCCAGATTCATTCAACTGTGTTTTCAGTAAAAAAAAAAAAAAAAAAAAAAAAAAGTTTCCAGGGATCATGATATACTGAGATTAAAAGTATGGTGTCCTAGCCAACCTTTACTGAATAGCTAATATTTTGTGTGTGCCATAATATTTATCCCATGTAACAACCCACTGTGGGTAATATTGCTTTAATTATCTCAGCATTACAAATAAGAAAAATGAAAATGAGAATGGTGGGATAATTATCCTTTGGTCATTCATGGTAAGTAACAGCTGGCTCCTGAATGACTGACAGTAAAATTCATCCCTTAACGGATCCACTGCACTGCTTCTGAGGACTAGCCTTTTAGGTCTATAGTACGTGGACAGCTAGTGTGAATACACGTGTGAACAAAGCCACAATGAAGCTGTGGAGGCTCAAATGGAGGAGTAATTACTTAATTGATCCATTAAAAAATATTTATCAGTAACAAATATGTATCAGATACTATTCAGCGTGATAGATATAAAAGCAATGAATAAGACAGAATCCTATTTGTCATGGGGTTGGCTTTAGCTGGAGGGAGACAGGTAACAAACAAATAGGTAAAAAAAGATTATTTTCAAAGCTGATACATTCTTTGAGAGTAAATTTGGTGTTGTGTTACGCAGTTAATGCCAGGTGACCTTGAATTGGGTGCCCAGACAAGGTGACATTTAAGTTTAGAGAACTGAATGGCAATCAGGAGCCAACAGAGGAGGGAGAGGCTAATTACAGGGACAGGAAAGTGCTGGTGCACAGGGATCAGCCAAGAGCTCTTAGTCTGTGTCTAAAAAATAGACATAAAAACCAACCAAACAAACAAAAAACAGAAAACAACCATGTGCATTGGCTATAGGAAGACAATTACTGTATGGGAAGGGAAAGACAGCTGTACCTTATCTTTTTTGGACTCCACAAATTTAATTGATCTGTATGAAAATTGAGAAACATCTTATACCAAATAGAGGAAGTTTACTTATATATAGATTTTCTTAATAGATATTTTTCAGAAATGGGCTTATTCTGTACTTATTCTAATATTATATGCTTGTGTGTGTATGCGTGTTTGTGTGCCTAGAGAGAGAAGATCGCTTACTTTTGCAGTTCATGGTTTTCTAGAGCACAGTAAGCCACAGCTAGACCAAACACAAGGGACTGCTCTCTACACAGAAGCCCTAAACATTGAGTTGGATATGGTAACTTGGATGAATGTTGGGCCACTTTCTTTATGGAAAGATGATTCAATGTTCTCTGCTTAGGAAGAAAGATGCAAATGCATGTTTGGACTGACTGGACTGTACAGAGACCGACAGCTTTTGACAAAAACCTGTTTCTTCTTCGGGACACAAAGCTAGCTACATAGCCCAGCCTCTGCTGCATTCAGATATGGCTTCAAGACCAATTCTAAGCCATCAAAGTTGAACAGTAGGGATGGGGTCTAATTCTGGAACGTTCATGCATGCTCCTCTGTGCTTTGAACTGTAGCAGCTGACTTTAATGGACAGACCCTAAGAATGACCTCAAAGTCATGTGATGAAGAGGGCAGAGTCCCGTCAGCCTGTAATCAGAAGCAACCCTGTCTGATGACTTCTTGTCCACCCACAAGATATTTTTTTTTTTTAAGATTTTTTATTTATTTATTTGACAGAGAGAGATCACAAGCAGGCAGAGAGAGAGAGGAGGAAGCAGGCTCCCTGCTGAGCAGAGAGCCCGATGCGGGGCTGGATCCCAGGACCCTGAGATCATGACCTGAGCCGAAGGCAGCGGCTTAACCCACTGAGCCAGCCAGGCGCCCCCCACAAGATATTTTTACACGAGCTAAAATATACTTCTATTGTCTTGGCTATTAAATATATATATATATAATTTATTATTTTATTAATTTATTATTAATTTATTATTTAATTTAATATTAATTTAAATATATATATTTAATAGCCAAGACAATAGAAATGTGTGTGTGTGTATATATGTGTATATATATACATATATATATATATATATATAAAACAGGTACAAACTTATGGGGGTTTTATTTATGACACATTAGCTTACTACCTAATCAAGAAATGGAGGAAATTAAGGACTTCTCTTCTTTAGCTAGCCAAGGAAAAAGCAGAAATAGTAATGGAAAGCTGCGGTAGTGGGTGGGGTAGACTGATGTTGCCCAGCATTGCGCGGGTGTACATTCCACAAAATGTGACCCGACCCTCTTAGAGGTCACTCAGAGGAGCTCCAGAGAAGATTGTTGGAGAGAGTTGAAGGAATACTGATCTCCCCACGTGGTAATGAACCCACAGAGGACTCTGGGTAAGCAGAACAATATATACAGAAACATGTGACATGGAAGCATGTGGTTCATCAGATAAATATGAAATTTCTAATTTCAGAAGTACAAGTGGATTTAATATCTAATGGGAGAGAAGTCTCTGGATGAAGGTTGTTAGGGTGTAACTATCACAGGATTTTCATGTGAAGCATGTAATCAAAGATGTCTACACATTTCAAAAGCTGTGCATATGTTCCAAGCACAAGAAAGGTATGACCATTTTGAGGCAGAAATCTGGCCACCCTTAGTTCCTATAAGTGTGAGCAAATTTATGGAGATCTGCCATCAGCGGACTCCTTCCTTGTGAACAGGCTTGCACAGTCCCTAACATAAGTATGTGGTGAAGATCAAAACATAAAGAGATACGTAGCCTATGCTACCATTATTTAGCCATTGATGAGCAAGGTAACTTTGGTCAAGTCACCCCACCTTTTAAACCTTGGATTTCTTGGAACAAGAGGGGTTAGACCGTGTGCTCCATAAGGCTTTGCACCTCCCAGGGGGCACGAGCCGGCATCCTCTTTATTCTCAAGTCTCCCAGCTCAGTGTGTCATGCAGCTCAGGGTCATATTGAATGAGAGTCTGATGAGAAAGAAAATGAACCAATGCATCTCCTGGCGATCAGACCCTAAGAGAATCTCAATTTTATACCCACACACAAAATGGAAAATCTTCCTGGAATTGCCACTGACTGGATTGAGGCGCCTGATGATTCAGGACAAAAGAAGATAAAATAAGAAAAGCAATTTAGAATATGATAATATACAATAAATATAACCATATCTAAAGCAATTTGGGGCAGGAGTCATCTAGCTGAGATTCAATTGAATTGTACAGAGATGCCCTCAGCATTATGAAAGTGGGTATTTACATCTTTTCATTAAATAAGCCCTGTCTGTGCCAACCCTGCCACTCCCTGTGTCCTGGGTGAGGTCCTGAAGAGGCTGGAGGGAAAAACAGGATGAGCCAGAAAATGTCCCTCTTGAAGTGGCACAGAGCACGTAAGTGGGAGGCTCCTGGTGCTGGGACACCCGCCATGCTTGTGCACATCTTGCTCACGGCGACGTCCCTCTTGCTCCTAGCTTGACAGTGCCTGCTTGCCTTGGGTTAGCTCTTTTTTTTATTTTTATTTTTTTAAGATTCATGAATTTATTTGAAAGAGAGAGAGTGGGCATGAGTGGGAGGGGCAGAGGGAGAGGAAGAGGGAGAGAGAATCCCAAGCAGACCCCACGCTGAGCATGGAGCCTGACGTGGCGCTGGGTCTTGTGACCTTGAGATCATGACCGGAGCCGAAACCCAGAGCCCGACACTCAGCCAACTGTGCCACCCCGGTGCCCTCTGAGGCTGGCTCTTAAATGTCTCCCTTTTATGTTGCTTTACACAGTGCTACTCTTCCTCTCTCTGTGTTAGAATGTTCTTTATAGATTTAAAACATTGAAATAAAAATTTCTAGCAGAGTCTGAATTTGGCAATCTGATTTTGCAAGTCTCCATTTGTGACTTTGATTCACCTTTAAGATGAAGGACCACTGGCTTTGCTGGGTGCCTGGCTCACATTTGAACTCAAAACCTGCATGAATGAATGTGTCAGCAAATTTGGTACCAGCTGCATGACTACAATATAATCATGCGTGTGATGCTGTCATCATCTGGCTTCAAGTTCTTTCTCTTCCATGTGTTCTCCTCCAGCTACACTAGACAGCCAGTTGCTCTGGAAACCGCAGGCAACTGTCTAAGGCTCCAACCGGGGAAAGTATATCTATAGGATGGCAAGAGGTAGCATAGGTAGCTGATTACAAGAACGCTCAAATTTTCTCTTTCCTTGTATTGACCTACCTAATAAATGATTTTGGAGGAGTCTTGCCTTCCCCACTGCTCCTTTAATAATTGCTTTTCTTCTTTTCTCATTAGAACCTGTCTCTCATCTTCCCGGGTCCCTACTCTGGTGCATTGTCCTGGGGTGTAGAAACCTCCACAGCATATTGGATTGGCTGAGATATAGTCGCTTGTACACACATCTGTTGTCAACTTGGTCCTGCAGCCTACTGGTCGGATGATTCTCTTTTAAAGATACAATTGACATATTAGTTCCATGCATGCAACATAATGATTGGTATATATTGTGAAATAATCACCACAATAAGTGTAGTTAAAATCCATCACCATGGGGCGCCTGGGTGGCTCAGTGGGTTAAAACCTCTGCCATTGGCTCAGGTTATGATCCCAGAGTCCTGGGATTGAGCCCCGCATCGGGCTCCCTGCTCAGCAGGGAGCCTGCTTCCCTCTCTCTCTCTCTCTGTCTGCCTCTCTGCCTACTTGTGATCTCTGTCTATCAAAGAAATAAATAAAAATCTTTTAAAAAATCCTTCATGCATAATTACAATTTTTTTCTTGTGATGAGAACTTTTAAATTTTAGCAAATTTCAAATATGCGATACACTATCATTAACTATATAGTCAGCACACTGTACATTGCTCTTCTAGGACTTATTTCTTTTATACCTGTAGCTTGTACATTTTGACCACCTTCACCTATTCGGCCCACCACCCACCCCCCAGTTCTGGCAACCACCAATCTATTCTCTGTATCTATGAGTTTGTTAGTTTGTTATTTTTGGTTTTGTTGTTATTGTTGCTGTTTTTGGATTCCACATTAAAAGTGAGATCATACGGTCTTTGTCTTTCTCTGACTTATTTCACAGCATTATGTCCTTGAGGTCCATTTGTATTGCTGCAAATGGCAGGAATTTTTTTCTTCTTATGGCAAAATAATATTCTTTCATGTTTATGAAGACACATATATACATATATACATGTACACACACACACACACACACACACACACACCCCACACCACACATTCATCTCTTGATGGATCCTTAAGTTGTTTCCATATCTTGACTATTGTAAATAAGTCTGCAATGGACATAGGCAGGCAGATACCCCTTCAAGGCTCTTACTTCATTTCCTTTGGCTGTATGTCCAGCATGGGATTACTGGATCAAATGGTAGTTCTAGTTTTAATTTCTTGAGGGGCCTCAATATTGTTTTCTGAAGTGTCTGTGCCAATTTACATCTCCACTAAGTGTGTAAGGGTTCCCTTTTCTCCATATCCTTGCCAAAATTTGCTATTTTTCTTTTTGATGATAGTTATTCTAACAAGTGTGAACTGATAGTTCATTGTGTTTTTTTACTTAAATTTCCCTGATGATTAGTGATGTTGGGCATTTTGGATTTACCTATTGGTCATTTGCATGTCTTCTATGAAAAAAAAATGTTTATTTGGTTCTTCTGCCCATTTTTTTAAATAGACTGTTTGATTTTGCTGTTTAATTGTATGAATTATTTATATTTTTTGGATATTCACCCCCAATCAGATACATGATTTACAAATATTTTCCCTCATTGTGTAGGTTGCTTTTTCATTTTGTTGATTGTTTCTTTTGCTGTGCAGAAGCTTTCTACTTAATTTGTTATGCCCATTATTTGTTATGTCTACGTTTTCTTAATTTGAATATAAATGCAAAATCTGGGGGCACCTGGGTGGCTCAGTGAGTTAAGCTTCTTCCTTGTGCTCAGGTCATGATCTCAGGGTCCTGGGATGGAGCCCGTCATCAGGCTCTCTGCTCAGCGGGGAGCCTGCTTCCCCCCTCTCTCTCTGCCTGCATCTCTGCCTACTTGTGATCTCTCTCTCTGTCCAATAAATAAATAAATAAATAAATCTTTAAAAAATAAATAAATGCAAAATCTGAAATTCATTATAAGAGACATTAATTAGTAATAATATTAGTGTTGATGTAGGTAAGGTTATGACTCCACTAGTAACTGATCATTTAATAAGACGGGTGGATTGTCATTCTTCCCTTTGAACAAAATAGGGGAAGGTGTGACTTGAGTTGTCATCTAAGGGATTTAAAATATGATAAAAGAGCACTTTGTGATTTGTGACATATAACTTGGTAGGATTTTTAAACAATTAGACGTTGATAGAACAAAACCTCTTCCATTTCATATGCTTATTCTTGTGTCCAAAATATTACAATACTTTAAAGCATAGAAATGAAAATCAGAAATAGAGCTGAAACTGACATCTCTCTTACTCCAGAATAAGAAATTTTAATTCATGAACAACATAATTATGTTTCATAATTATTTCTTATCAAATTGTAAAATGTACTATGGTTGTGTAAAACATTTTTGTGCTAGAAGTAATTCTAATAATGATAATGAAAAATAAATTAAGTATTCTTTTAATTTTATTTTATATTATTAGAAACATGATCAACAAAAATAAAAGTAATTTTGTTGCAGAGAATTATGGGTATTGATTGCTGAAATACTTAAAACATAAAATATTCATTACAAGAAATTCTGAGAGAGAATTTCAATAGAAAGATACATTTTGGAGAAAAATGAATATTGCAATATTCTAGACTATTAAAAGGAGCTTATTCATTGATTGCTGTACATGGATGTTGATGGATATCAAGTTATTTTAAAACTTAACTTTCATTTGACTCATTATACTTAAAGTATCCTTTGCAAGGACTTTACCCCAAGATCAATTTCTTAACAATTTAACCTAAAAGTATGAAGGGTATACATACCTTTTCAGGCATTATTTTAGCATGTATGCAAAAAGAAAGGAAATTTATGAAGAAAAAAAAAGACTCCATTATTCTGCTTTTGTACCTGGTTCCTACTTTGCTTTTTCAGTTTAAGGTTGTTTATTTTATAGTCCCCTCCACACTGCACCATTCAGTAGAAGATACTAGCACATGTGGCTTCTTAATGTAAATTAATCAAATAAAATTAAAGATCATTTGCCCCATTGCCTTAGCCACATTTCAAGGGTTCAATAGTTGCATGTGGTTAGGGACTATGGTATTGGGAACATAACAGATATAAAACATTTTCATCAGCACAGAAAGTTTTACTGGGCACAATTCTCTGGACAGAATTTATACTGCAGATTTTTCTTTTACTAGAATAGAACTTTCTCTAGGATTGACAGGCTCATTTACTTTGTCATATATCAGATAGATGTCATACTCTGTCATATATCAGACCCTCACTCATTTTTTTTTTTAGTTAAAATAAATTTGGGGCACCTGGATGGCTTGGTCAGTAGAGCATCTCACTCTTTTTAAGATTTCATTTATTTCTTAAAGAGAGAGAGAATGAGCGAGGGGCGGGGGCAGAGGGAGAGGAATAAGCTGACTCCCCACTGAGTTGGGAGCCTGATGCAGGGCTGGATTCTAGGGCCCCGAGATTATAACCTGAGCTGAAGGCAGATGCTTAGCAGGCTGAGCCACACAGGTGCCCAAGCATGGGACTCTTGATTTCAGTCCAGGTCATGATCTCAGGGTGGTGAGATCCAGGTCTGTGTTGGAATTGGACTTTGCATTCAGCAGAGTATGCTTGGGATTCTCTCTGTCTCTCTGCTCCTCCCCACCATGCTCATTCTTTCTCTTTCTCTCTCTAAAATAAATAAATACATCTTTAAAATATAAAATAAAATAAATTTACTCTAAGATAATTTAATTAGGAACTCCCACTGACATGTTTACTAACAAGTCACAATGATATAAATTCCATAAAATCGTCTCAATGATAAAGACCTTGGAAATTATTTAAATATATGACTTTTAAAATATATATATATTTGTATCATAAACAGTCAAAAATTAATTTTTTCACTTGTAATTCCTTTGTTGTACTTGGGGTAAATGAAGAACAGATATTGCATATTTTCTCTTTTCCAAGTGATGAACAAAACACTTTTCAAGTGTGATCTCACCTAATACACACAACAAGAGGTAAAGACTCTCAGAAAAGTTAAGCGATTTGCCCAAAGTTACAGAAAGAGAATTTAAAGTCAGGTCTATTTAATAGTAGCACTAACTTCATGTGAAAAATGCCACCTTGAAAAAAAAGACTACAGTTTGTGCAAGTCATTCAGATAATTAGTGACCAGAATAGACATCCGAGCTCTGTTCTGATTTCCAGATGGGGAACCTACAGAACCCCCGCTTCAGTAAAGGGTAGTATGTGTGCTCATGTAAGAGCAGGACCTGTAAGCCAGGATGCCTGGATTCCTATCTGGACTGTGCCACCTACTAATCATTGCAACCTTAAGTCTTTTTTTAATCAGGACTGCAGTATTAATACTAATACAATATTGTGTCAATTCATACACATAATACAATGTGGCAATTTTATTCATGTTTTCCCCAGTATTACTTATACTCATGGGCATATGTATGCATGTACTTCCTACTGTATGATTTTATCACATTTGTGGGTTTGTGTCTCCACCACCAGAGTTAAGATTTTGGACAGTTTCATCACCATAAAGATCCACACGTTGCCTATTTATAAACTTTGAGTGGCTTTTCTTTTAATCCTCTTCACATAGACTTTTGCAGAGCAATTAAAAAAAAAGAGTATGAGGTCCAGTCTTTCCATTTTTTCCTTTTATAGATTGTGTTTTGGGGATAAAGGCTAAGAATCTATTGCCTAATCACACTTCTCAGATTTCTTCTATTTTTCCTAAAATGTTTAATTTCAGATTTTGGATTTAAATCTGTACTTCATTTTGTGGTTATTTTATATAAAGCATGGGGTTTATGATGAGGTTCATTTTTTTCGTCCAATTGCTCTAGTATTATTTGTTACAAATTCTGTCCTTCTTTCATTAAATTGGTTTTGCTTCTCTGTCAAAAATCAGTTCAGTATATTTATATGGTTCTCTTTCTGTGTCTTCTCTTTTGTTCCATTAATACATATGTTTATGTCCCCACAAATATCACATTGTCTTAATTATGGTAGCTATAAAGTAAGCCTGGAAGTTAGACAGAATGATATCTTCTACTTTATTCTTCTTTACCTAGTTGTCTTCAGGGTATTCTAGGTCTCTGTTTCCGTATAAATTTTATAATAATATTGTCTTTGTCTACATTACTGGGATATTGTTAGGAATGACATTTAACCTGAAGATGGATTTGGATAGAATATTTATATTATGTTGAATCTTCCATTTCAGGAGTATGGTATTTCTCTTAATTTAGGTCTTAATAATTTAGGTCTTCATTGATTTCTTTCATTAGTATTTGATAATGTTAAACATACAGATCCTGTGTATATCTTTTTAAACATACATCTAATATTCTTTTTTTCTGGATCAATTGTAATTCATACTGTGTGTTGAATTTCAGTTTCTTGTGTTTATTAGCATATAGAATTGTGATTGTTGTGATCTTGTATTTTGCAGTTTGCTGAATGTGCTTAATGTAGAACTCTTTTTGTAGATTTCTCAAGATTGTCTATGTGGACAATCATGTTATCTAAGAATAGAACCATTTTATTCCTTCCTATCTCATCTTTATACCTTTTATTTCTATTTTCTTGCCTTATTGAAGTGGCTAGAGCATCAATGCTATACAGAATAAGATTAGTGGGAGTGGATATCCTTGCTTGGTTCTTGATCTTAGGGGAAAAGCATCATTCAGTCCTCATTGTTAAATATGGTGTTAATTGGGGGGTTGTGGTTTGTTTTTGTTTGTTTTGGTTTTGCTTGTTTGTTTGTTTTTGGAGATGCAATTTTATCAAGTTGAGAAAATTCCCTGCTATTTCTGACTGGTGGAGAGTTTATACCATGAATAATTGTTGGATTTTGTTACATGTACCATTAATGAATATTGGCTTTAGTCAGATGCTTTCTTAATGTCAGTTGATATGATCATATACTGTGCAGGTGCTGGTCTACTTGTGTGAGTTGTGGTTTCAATGATTTTATGATGTTATTGTCTTTTTTTTTTTTTTTTTTTTAACTGGTACCTCTGGGAATCCCGTTAGTCCCTGCTGGTTCTGCCTATAAGGGAAGAAAGGCTTTTCTCAAACTGGGTTACCAGTTGTCTCCCAAAGTGGGAGGGGACTACCAGGCCATGGTGACAAAGATGTTTCCTGAACCACGCTGGTTGTTGCTGTATCCCTCTTGCTAATTTCAGCTGCTCAACTTAGTGTCTCTTGTTGGAGAAGAGGAGGCATTTTGCAAATCTCAGTAGACACTATTTCATATATTAAGTTCAATGTTTCCACAAGATGATTGTCTGAAAGGTAGTTGAAACTCTGCTCTTCAAAACCAAGTAACTCCACCATAGACAGCGGTACAGTGTATGAAACCAAAGTAGGCATTATCTAGACCATTTTGTAATGTTAAAATTTCACATTCCATTTTCTATCTCTTTCGTTAATGTTCCATTGAAATAGAAGTTGATTTTGATTCAGTTGATCTACCTGAGATTTATATCTAAAGAATTGTAGGATAAATTGTAAATCTCTTTTTCATCTTGTAAATGTACACAGGGTGAAATTATTGATTAATGCCTTTTTTAAAGCAAAACTATATTAGGGGCACCCGGGTGGGTCAGTTGGTTAGGCATCTATTTCTTGATTTTGGCTCAGGTCATGATCTCAAGGTCATGGGATCGAACCCCACATTGGGCTTCATGCTCAGCGGGAAGTGTGCTTGAGATTCTCTCTCTCCCTTTACCCTCCTCCACTCTCTCTCAAAAAAAAAAAAAAAAGTAAATCTTTAAAAAAATAAAAACAAAAAATTGGGAAAAAAGTATATTTATTTGGTTATTTATACACTTTCAGTTTTAGCATTTTGTATCTTATATAGAATAATTAGTACAAGACATGACAAATGAAGGCAGATATGACTTAATTAAATAACTACTTTATTCAACACATAAAAATTTTTAAAAAGTTAACTATGAAACTGGCTTAATTTCTTTGCCATTTCTTAATTCCTATCTCAACAGAGAAATGATATAACTTACCATAACTTTTTAAGAAAACTTTTCCAGACTGACTGTTCTCATATTTGACTCTGTAGAAAACCAAACCTGAAGATGTTACTATTAAAAAGAGAAGTCCTCTGTAAACACTGGTCAATATAATCCTCTCTGTAAGATTCATATGGCACATCAACATAAGAAAGACTTTGAGGATTCTTCCAAAAATGATATGTATTTAACTCTGTATTTAATGTTATATTTCCTAAATGTATTTTATCATTAAACATGGTCTTTGTTTTTTATATGTGAAATTTACAAATTACTAAAGGGATAGAAAATAGAGTAATTGGGAACTAAAACAAAACAAATAAGCCAAGAACCTTGGAAAATAACAGGAAACCCTGCTTCATGAAGTTTTCTATCAGTTGAGATGCCTTAATATTTCCCTAAGTTTGACCACACTGTAGACAGACTTCTTCTTTATTCTAGACCTTAAACTTCCCTTCTTAAGTATTTTGTTTAGAAAACTTACAAGTTGTAGGTTTTTTTTCCTCTGCCTTTTTGAGATATGGGAAAAGCTTTTTAAAAACTGTTCTACAAACCAGGAGTGTCTTTTTCAGAGACTTGAGAGCCACTCTTTTGAAATGCAATCATCAAATAAATTATCCCTATCCCATAGTCTCTGTGGGAGGATAGAAACTGAACTTGGGTGAGCACCAATTAGCAAACACAGATGGTCTAATCACAGATGAAAATATCTACAAAATTAGGAGATAATGTGTTAACACATCCCATTGATCAACCTCACTCGTAATGTCCTCTATCACTTTTCTTTCAGCTCCCTCAACTCCTAAGGCCTCTCCTGCCCTTTGTTTCAGCAGCTTTGAGTTCAGACTTGGGTCCCGTCTCTCTGTCCTATTGCAGCAGCTTTGAATAAAGTCCTCCTTGACTGTTGGGCTTTGTCCAGTTAAGTTTTTGCCTTGACACTGTTAACCCACTTTTGCCCCAGTTCTAATCCCATGAGTCCTTAAGAAATCAATAATAAGTAGTTGGGTCCTAGGAGTCAGATTAGGGTAGGACAACAGAATTAGATAGACAAACAATAGAGAACAAATTTGGCAAAGTATTCAAGAGAGAATTGAGGAGGCAGGAGCCATAGAAACAAGCTGTAAATAATTTCTAAAGAATGAGAGTCAAGACAGACGTGTAGAATTAGAGCAGACCAGACACCAGTAAACAGAGGCCATAATGATGATTCACTATAATGATCTCTCCATTAGGAAATATAATTTAAAAAAAATAAATTTAAGAATTAGGTTTAACTTTGATACAATATTTCTTCCTTCCTATATTGATTTTGTATACTATTGAGTAAATATGTCTACTCTGTTACAGCAATCATGAAAGAGGTTAAAGTATTGGGATTTCTTAAAAGATGGAAGGCACACAATTTTTTAAAATTTTTGGGTGGACAGAAAAATATTAGTATCTCACATGGAAGCACTGGCATTTGCTGTGTTGTTCAGCATCACTGATATGACCTTTTCTACTGACTCCTTTTTGTTGCTTTTATCAGAAATTTCTACAAAAAAAAATTGGATTTCAAGCTGAGCCAATGGTTTTTACCAACAATGCAAAAAGTTAATATTGTTTCCTTATTCCTATACTTAATTTATCTCTCATTCTATTAAAATATATATATATATATAAGTTATATATATATAATATATATATATATATATAAGTTCCATTGTTTCTTTTTTTTTTTGCTTTATTTTCTGAGTAAAATTTCAAAGGAACCTTAAAATTGAGTTTTTTTAAATTTGTTTAATTTTGTTTTGTTTTCTTGTGGCAAATGCTGAATTTTATTTCCATGTCCTGATTTCCAATGACTTTACACTGTGTTGAAATTTTATACAGATTTTCTCAATAATTTCAGTGTGAATTGAAATGTAATCAAAAGACCTATCTCATGTCAAAACATATTTATTCATCTTTACTAATTATTAACAAAAACTAAAGGTAGGTTTTATAAATAAAACTGTCATTTCATTATGAACTGGTATTTTTACTTTTTTTATTAATTGACATATAACAGTATATTACTTTCAGGTCTACTACATAATAATTTCAATATTTATGTATTAATAATCAAAAATATCCCAATAAACAAAAGTCCAGGGCTAGATTACTTCCCATGGGAATTCTACCAAACATTTAAGGAAGAGTTAATACCTATTCTTCTCAAACTGTTCCAAAAAATAGAAATGGAAGGAAAACTTCCAAACTCATTCTATAAGGCCAGCATTACCTTGATTCCAAAACCAAAGACTCCACTAAATAAGAAGAATTAAAGGTCAATATCCCTGATGAACATGGAAGCAAAAATTCTCAACAAAATACTAACAAATCAAATCCAACAGTACATTAAAGGAATCATTCACCACGATCAAGTGGGATTTATTCCTGGGCAGCAAGGTGGTTTGATACTCATAAATCAATGTGATATACCACATTAATAAAAGAAAGGATAAGAGCCATATAATCCTCTCCATGGGTGCAGGAAAAAAAAATTTGTCAGAGTAATGCATCCATTGTTGATAACCCTCCATAAAGCAGGGATAGAGGGAATATACCTCAATATTATAAAGGCCATATGTGAAAGACCCACAGTGGGGCAAAACTGAGAGCTTTCCTCTAGTCAGCAATAAGACAGGGATGTCCACTCTCACTCTCACTATGTAATTTAACATAGTACTGGAAGTCCTCGCCTCAGCAACAAGACAGCAAAAAGAAAGAAAATCCATCCAGGTTGGCAAGGAAGAGGTCAAACTTCCACTCTTCACAGATGACAAGATACTCTAGGTGGAAAACCCAAAAGATTCCACCAAAAAATTGCTAGAACTAATACAAGAATTCAGTAAAGTTGCATAATACGAAATCAACATACAGAAATCTGCTGAATTTCTAGACAACAATAATGAAGCGTCAGAAAGAGGGAATCGATCCCATTTGCAGTTGCACCAAAACCATAAGATACATGGAAATAAACCTAACCAAAGAGGTAAAATATCTGTACTCTGAAAACTATAGAACACTCATGAAAGAAATTGAGGAGGATGCAAAGAAATGGAAAAACATTCCATGCTCATGGATTGTAAAAATAAATATTGTTAAAATGTCAAAGCCATCCACAGATTTAATGCAATCCCCATCAAAATGCCACCAGCATTTTTCACAGAGCTAGAGCAAGCAATCCAAAAACTGTATGGAACCACAAAAGACGCTGAATGGTTAATGCAATCTTGAAAAAGAAAAACAAAGCTGGTGGTATTACAACACCAGACTTCAAGCTCTGTTACAAAGCTGTCATCATCAAGACAGCATGGTACTGGCACAAAAACAGACACATAGATCAATGGAACAGAATAAAAAAGCCAGAAATGGACCCACAACTATATGGTCAATTAATTCTTAACAAAGCAGGAAGGACTATCCAATGGAAAAAAGACAGTCTCTTCAACAAATGGCGTGGGGAAAACTGGACATCAGCATGCAAAAGAATGCAACTGGACCATTTCCTTACACCACACACAGAAATAAAATAAAAATAGATGAATAATTCTTTCTGGTGTAAATGGAAATTGGATTTTTTTTCAACTGCTGCTTTTATGCTCGTCTCTGCGGCAAGTGAGTCCACACATATGCCCTTTAAGAGAAGTACCTCAACTCCCTACAGCACCTTGGTTCTCCTAGACATGTTCCCCAGTGGTCTTTAAAACCAGACATTGAGGGTTCATCTCTCCATTGCTGGTCCCAAGGCTGGGGAACCTGATATGGGGCATGAACCCCTTTTTCCTCAGGAAGAAGTCCTGCATTTCTGAAATCCTTCCTTATTGTGGTCACTATGCTCCAAGGGGCGGGGGGTTCGATTCTGGAGGAACCAAACTGGTGCCTCTCCCACCTGTCTTGATGTGGACCTTTTACAGTTTGTTGTGAAGGAGCTGTTTACCTCATCTTCAAGTCCTTTTCAGAGAGAATTGTTCCAGGTGAGCTGTAGACCTGGTCTGTCTATGGGAGGGAGGGAGCTGAGATTTCTCTATGCTCCCATGTTGGACTACCCCCTTCTCTATAAAGCAAAATTGAGACTCTAAATGATCCTAACAGTATGTTGCTTGAAATGTGTGTGTGTGTATAGTTAAAACTAACCATATAGGGGCGCCTGGGTGGCTCAGTTGGTTAAAGCCTCTGCCTTCGGCTCAGGTCATGATCCTGGAGTCCTGGGATTGAGTCCCACATCGGGCTCTCTGCTTGGCAGGGAGCCTGCTTCTCCCGCTGACCTCTCTCCTCTCATGCTCTCTCTCTCTGTCAAATAAATAAATAAAATCTTTAAAAAACAAAAACAAAACTAACCATATATATGTAAATATGTATATAACTCTCTATATAAATATATATTGATATATATAATGATATTGCATCTATATTGTATAGTTAGAGGAAGGGGGCAAACTTCTCACAGGGAGCTTGATTTTAGAAAATGATTTCTGAAATAGAAACAGCTGACAGCAATCTGTGTGGCCAACTTTGAGAGCCAGTACTATACTTGAGAAAAGATGGAACCATGGGGCTTCTATGATTGACAAATTGTTACTACTGGAAGTGGAAGTATGACCAGTAAATACCAAAGGGCCTTGGGGACATCATGGCTGGGAATACATAAGTATATTATTCTTTTCTTCCTCCTTTCTTTTCTGTTTGTCTACATTGCTCTATCAATAGCATTTGTTTGTTTTATAAAAATTAATCTGTCTCGGGGCGCTTGGGTGGCTCAGAGGATTAAGCCTCTGCCTTTGGCTCAGGTCATGACCTCAGGGTCCTGAGATAGAGCCCCACATCAGGCTCTCTGCTCAGAGGGGAGCCTGCTTCTCCCTCTCTCTTTGCCTGCCTCTCTGCCTGCTTGTGATCCCTCTTTCTCTGTCAAATAAATAAATAAAATCCTTTAAAAAATTAATCTGTCTAATAAAAATATATCCATTCCATATTGATGGAGTGCTTACTGAATACCTTACTGGTAACTCAGAATAAGGCAGAATATACCACAAATTCTGCTTTCAAGGAATTTAGCATTTAGTTGGGGAAATCTGATAAAAAAACAAAGCCTGGGATATTTGCTATTATCCCTTATAGAATCTGAGGCCCAGGGAACTCAAGTAACTTGTCCAAAATAACAATGAAATGTAGCAGAGCTTTGGTTTTAACCCAGGTCTCTTATTTAAAATTTAGAGACCTGGCCACATTTAATGATTTTGATGTTTAGTTTGTGTGCTTGAGTTGTTAAATGGGCTTCTATTTTCTGTTTATATATACCAAAGTTTGGGAATAATTTAAGTTGGAAATTATTTGAGAAAATTTACATTTAAAAGTAAATTAAGAATTTTATGGACTTAGATTGTGTGGAGATTTAGAGAACAATGATTGTTGCTGATAAATTGTACTCAGTAGATGGCTTGAGTGGTTACTGAGAAGAAACAAAGTATGGATTTGCCTCATACGTATTAATTACCTGCATAGTATGTGCACCCTGGGGATTATTATGTGTAAACAGATAGCAACACCAGGTATTTAAGGTGGTGGCCATTAAGTGAAGGGTTTGGACGATGACAGATCGGTAAAGATCAGCAACGATTGGTGAAGGGCTGAGCTACTGTACAGCACAGGTCACATTAGGGATGTTGACGGTAATTCTGGAGCAATAGGCAGGAAATATCTGATCATTTCCAACATTGTTTCTTGGTTTATGGAGGGTTTTTTTTGTTTTGTTTTTGTGTTTTTTTTTTTCAATAAAGAATGATAAAAGAAAAACGTCTACCTTCCTCCTTAGCTTCTTTAACATATGCTTTCCTATATTCAAGGACGATATCACTTTTAATACTCAGTAGGAGCCTCTCCTTAATATTAAAGCTGACAAGGATCTATCCTTTCATGGAAGAACTCCTGCATTTATACTCAGAATCAAAATTTAATATCCATTTATTCTTTTTCAATAAATCCGCTTATGCAATCAATACTGTTGAGCATGGTACTTTATGTCAGAAGAGTTAGATAAGAAAGGAAGCAGGGAAGAGCATTTCCAATAAAAAGAGAGATCAGGAACAAAGACTTGGCAGTGTTAGGTGCACACATTGTAGGCGAGGGGAACGGAGCAGTGCGATAGGGCAGCTTTTCACAGGAAACATAGAAACGCTTCAGAGTAAATGTAGTGCTTTGTAAAGAAACTGAAACATTTATCTCAGGTAACTCTGAATGTTTATTAAATAGAAATTAAAAGTAAGACAAGCTGGAGAGATCCAGAAAGCGTCATGAAGGATGAATAGATTACTTGTATTAGATAAAATTAGCCTTATTCTGAGTAATAGAACGCTCGGAAAAAGAGTGACTTAAACAATCTATTTAAACAAGGTTTATTCCTTGTCCTAGTACACATGAGCAGTCCTTAGCTACTACTGTGGCTCTGTAATTATCAGGGACCCAAGATGCTTCCATATTACCGATCCATTATGCTTAATCCGCAGCCTCCAGTTCCCAGGCCAAGATGGCTATCTCATCCCAACCATCAAATGTAGATCTTACCCAGAAGGACAAAGTGACAGAGGGAAGGCACTTAGAGTATATTTATTTTTGTTGGTTTGTTTCGTCTGTCTGTGTGTATGTGCACATGTGTGCGTATGTGCGTGTGTGTCTACTGAGTTTTAGTTCCAGGCACTGTGTTAGGCCCTTATAATATAAGAATGAAGCAGAAGGAGATATCATAGATAATATACCTGGGGTGATATATGTGTATATCCATCTATATAGTCAACCGTGTAAATAGCAGAGCCATTAGAAAACCACACTCGATAGAAATGGTCATAACATTTATTTTGTACATGCTTGTTTGAGGCGGCTATCATATATCTAAGAGAAAATTGTAGGTGATCAGGAGCTAAGAGGAGCAATCAGGGCTACAGACAGAAATGTAAGTGCTATTGACATAAAGAAATTGAACCATGCTGATTTATCGCATAGCTTAGAGGGAACCTATAAAACAAGAAAAGTAGGGACTTGACTGCCTACTCATACTCCCCAGCACAAAGTTGTCCCACATATACCATCACCTTCAACTTCAGCCATTAGTAGAATCTCAGTAGAGCACACACAGAGTTATGAACCTCAGCATGCTGGCCTCTGACTCTTCTGTGTCCAGTGACTGGATGTATTAGGTACTTAATCTTGGTTGCCTGGCTTATTAACTTGATTTACTTAAGCACATATGTATGGATAGGTGGTTACAGGTGCAATACCATACTGTAGCTAGGAATGGCAAATTACTGTCCTTGACCCTAAGAAGCACATAATTAAGAGTGGGGAATTCCCCAGAATACATCTAGAGATAACCTTCCATATAATCCAAGCTCGATATGACATGTACATGTGTGAAGTTGTAGGTTTACTTATTTTGGAATGAACCTCTATAAATGAACAAAGACCCAAAGGTATCTGCAACTTACCAGATGTTGAGAATGACGGGACGTTGTCTGGGAGAACAGGGTACTGTGGGGACACAGACTGGGGCACCTTGAGGGACTTTAAAGCAGGGATCACAGGGTACCTGGGTGGCTCAGTCCGTTGAGCATCTGGCTCTTGATTTTGGCTCAGGTCATGATCTTGGGGTTTGGGGATCAAGCCCCAAGTTGGACTTTTATCTGGGTGTGGAGCCAGCTTCAAATTCTCTCTCTCTCCCTTTCCCTCTCCCATCCCCAGCTCTCTCTTATGCTTCCACACTCCTTTTAGCCAGGACATAAATCAGAATAAGAAAGGTGGACAGTTTAATAGGGGATGATGGGACAGATGATGGATGCCCATGTATGTTACCTTAAGTATAATAAGACCAAGGAAGACCATTGATAGATTATATGTAAATCAGTAACGTAGGCCTGTATAGTATGAAGTGAATGAGGTGAGGATGAAGAAGGTTGGGAGTACCATATAAAACAGGAAGCAGAAGAATAACAGGGTCATCCACGCAAAGCAAGTGAGGCTTCACTGCCCCATGTCACTCTCCAGAGCGGCTTCAATACCCAGGGCTACAGGACCCACTGACTGGACCACATTCCCACTGACCTTCACCCTGTCCTGAGTTCTCTGCATTCCTGCCCCGGGCCACCCTCAGGGGCTCCCCCTCGCATACACAGACAACTACTTGCTCCTTTCTCCCGGGACATCAGGAGTTCTAGGTTGGACCAGTCGTGTCGTCCTTCTCCCACGAGCTCAGCTTGGCCTCTGGGCAGGGCTGCTACCCTGTGGACGCGCACCTCATTTAGTCTCCGTTGACAAGGTTCATGTGGGCCCAGAGCACCTCCTACAATCTCACGATTCCACAGACTGCTGTCTTCCAAAGTCAGTTAACTTGCACATTTTGTCCTTTCTTTCCACATGCTCGATTGAGGACTGTGCTTTATTTACACTTTTTTTTTTTTTCAGAAACTAAAAATAAATTCTCTTACAAATTTATGAATGAACCTTCACCTTAACTCATATAAACCAGCTTATAAACCGGCTGAAATATCTCTCACCTTAAGCAAATTAAAACAACCCATGTAAAACAATAACTTGTTCTGTTCTAACGTGCTTCTTTTCTTTGCTCTCCTTCACAGTAAAACTTGGAAATCTCTGTTCAGTCTGTCTCCCCTTCCTTGTGGCTTTCAATTCTCTTTCAACTCACTGGAACAAGGAGCTTGTAACCATCCCTCCAGGGAAACGATGTTTGTTAAGCTGGGATACAAACCCCATGCAGCTGTATCTGTGATAGGTTTTCAGTGCTCATTTTACTAGAACTTTGGCATTTTCTCACAGAGTTGATGATTTCCTTCTTGAAATAGAGTCTTTTCACTTAATTTCTGTACACTACCCTACCCTGTATTCACCTCGTGCACAGCTGACTTTTTCCTCCAAAGTCTTCTTCTTTCTAACTTTAAAGTGCTCTGGGGTTCAGTCCCTACATGTCTTTCTATGTTACCACCCCACAGCGGTCTCATCCAGTCTCTGGCTCTGTTATTCCCCAACAAGAGACCACTGCCAAAATAATATCTTTATTTTCACTCTCTTCTGTCAGTTCTAGATTCCCATAGCTAAATATCTATCCATATCTCTATATGGATTCTTGATAAGCATAACTTTAAGAATACAACTTTCCTTTGACAGTTTTATTAAGGATTAATTGGAATGTAACAAAGTGCACATACTTAAAACATACAATATGACAGGACTGTGAAGCATTCACTGTAATCTGTATAATAAACACTTCCAACAGCCCAAAAGTTCCATTATCTCCCTTCAGGATTTCTTACCTTTGATTCCTCCATGCCTACCCATTTCCTCTTCATCTACCTGCAACAGCTGATTTAAAGACTTTTATAATTTGCATTTTTTAGAATTTCGTATAAATGGAATCACATGGTATGGATAACTTTTTTGGAATACTTGCTTTTACTTAGCATAATTATTACAACATTTATCCGTGTTTTATCATGTGCCAGTATTCCATTTTTTAAAAAATTAAAACAGTTTTATAACTATAAATAACTCTATTAGCTATTGTAACTACGTAAAACTATTATTAAAATCGTTTTAATTTGTAAAAAAAAAATTCAGTCTGATCACTATGACTTAGAACAAATGAGTCAGAGGATGGAAATAAACTACACAGGAATCTTAGTCCTGTAGTGGGTAAACCCTATCTCAAGATTCATGAATCACAAAATTCTCATCAGCCATTTAAAGCCTCTGGGAAGGCTGTTTCCCCTCATTCTGCTTTTAGAAAGTAGGATTTCCTTATACTGACCTGAAGTCTGCCTGTGACCCCTGTGAGCCTTTTATGTTGGCCTGGCTCATTCCTCCTTTACGTGGTAGCCCTTTGGAGGCTACAAAGCCAAGGCTCAGAGCAAGCTTGGTGGATCTGCGAAGTGAAGGTTCTTTATGCAGAGTGGTTTTGTCCTCCTGACAAGCCAGTGTTCTCATTCACATGAACGCTCCTCCTACATGTGGACAATGCACTTCTGGAATGGGGTCCCTGACTGTCTTAAGGGAAAAGGCAGACTGAATGTATGGATGTGGCTAGGGTGTTAATAACCTATGCTTCATTTTCCTTATTTATGAAATGGGAATAATTATAGTCATCTCCTCCTATACTTATGGAGGAAAATAAATTAAATCTTATTAGTTAACTGCTTAGAACAATGCCTGACACATAGAAAGTGCTCGTTAAAATGTAGTCATCATTATTGTTATTAGGGGTTGATGTGTGAGCTATGTGATCAATTAAGAGTAAATATTAAAACTCTGGTTGTTAATACTGTAGCAAAAGCAGAGTCTCTTTTGCTGGCTTGGAACACAGTCTTATTTGCTGCTAACATTCCATTGCTAGGAGTAGAAATAGCCTTAGGATAAGGATAACCCTAAAGGGAGAAAAGAGACAAGGTCTCTAACGGAATTCACTGAGAAGCTGGCTTGAAGTCCACACGACCTCTGTAAACTCAGAGGCGTGATCTAGTAAACCCATGTGACTGTGGTGATGAATACACTTATACTACTTATAGCCAAAAAAAAAAAAAAAAAACTTAACTAAGTCTTTGATTTTTATCCCACTTCTTTTTACAACGTGTTCATTTGTTAATTTCATTTTACCATATCTGGATCCATAATTGTGGTTACAAAGAGCAGAGAAGGTCTTTCATGCATAACTCAAGGAACTGATTCTAAGAGTATCATTTAATGTCCAGAGGAGGAAAATATGTTCTCAAGATGAAAATGGAAGCTAGAAAATGGAGAAGGTTGGGCATAATGTAGTTTCACATAAGGGCACACCTGCCTCCCAGAAGTGTACATTATGTACGCATGTTTTAAATGACTCTTATAGGTGATTTCTTATTGCATTATTCTCCTAAATCTATGAGGGGTGAATGTGCATGTGTGTGTGTGTGCACGCAGGTGTGTGTGCGTGTGCCTTTCCTACGGTTTTTGGCACATTTGTTGATATCTTTTGAAATTCATATCTTTTGATTTGCTTTTCTTCTTAGTTTAGGAATTTGGGACATATTTATGCAGCACATCTCTGTGAACAATACCTTAATAAACCCCAGCTGAGATGTTACAAACCATGTTAATATTAATGAAAAAGAACCAGAAGATGAATACAAAGTATACACTTACATCCCCGAAGAAAATGAAATTTGTAGCCCACCCACAGCTCCGCAGACCTTTAGTCTCTTTGACACGGGCTTTTCTTGTCTGCTGAAAACACGTATTTGAAAATAACTATGTCTGAATAGTTAAGAGTAGATACTGTAAAGTCTGCGGCTTATATGATAATATGAGCCAATTGAAATGTTCTTTATGCTGATACAATCATTACCATCAGAGATGATAGCTATTGATTGTTTACTCTATGCCAGGTCCTGTAATAGGCACTTCACTCTCAGTATCTCATCTAGTCCTCATGACAGCCATCGTGGCATGGTGTAATTTTATCTATTCACCTACACTTCCTAGAGGAGAAGATGGAGGTTCAGGTTGGTTACCTAATGTGTGCAGACTCATAAAGCTCAAAGTAAGTGTCGTAGTTTAAAAATTTTGACCCTTTTCCTATTAAGAACTGGGGTGTATTTTCTTTCTTTGACTCAAAGGGGGCTCTGTGTATCTGTTGAATAATGAAATACAGAAAAATTACGTCACCAAGTCTCAGTTCTTCGGTATTTTAGAGACTGGTGGCTTGAAGGTTACCTTTTGGAATATTCACTCTTGGATGACTTGCTGTGGGGAAAACAGCACTAGATTAAGTCTGTAAGTCCGGAGGCCACCACATGAGAAAGCCAAGCCATGAGAGGAGGTCCTGGAGAATGAAACAGCAGGAGGAACCAGAGAAGACAGGGAAGTACTAGAAATGAGAGACAAGAAGCCACTTTGGACTTCACTTTTTTCTTTTAAGATTTTATTTACTTATTTGACAGAGAGAGATCACAAGTAGGCAGAGAAGCGGGGGGGTGGGGGAAGCTGGCTCCCCACTGAGCAGAGAGCCTGACGTGGGGCTCCATCCCAGGACCCTGAGACCATGACCTGAGCCGAAGGCAGAAGCTTTAACCCACTGAGCCACCCAGGTGCCCCCACTTTGGATTTCAGATGGCCTGTGGGAGCCCATGGTCCTAACTGATCTTTGCGAATCAGAGATCATTTACTCAGCTGACCTTTTTATGAATGTCTGAACTACAACTTCATGAGGAAACTTAAGATGTATTTTAAGCCACAAAATTTGAGGAGTTGTTTTTTGTTTTTGTTTTTTAATGATATATCATAAAGCAACTGGAACACAATTTGGTCCCTGGATCCATGATTTTGCTTTAAACAAGTGGTATTGTCTTTGGGTCTGGTCAGAACATTGAACCCGGGTTTGAGGTCACTGGGGGCGAGGGCTTGAAGTATCACTGAGAGGAGGGGAAAAGATGAACTGTTCTGCATGGTGGGAAGGTCAGCAGATTTGTCACAGGTGGTTGTGTCCTAGGAACTGGTGGATGTGGCTAAGGAGATTTTTTAGGCAAAATGGTGAAAGTGCTAACTGATTCCTTATAGATGTACATGAAAAGGTGAGCTACAGACAGATAAGTTAAAGAACCTATTTGATGTTTGAATAGCGTTTACAGAGAATATAAGTGGCTTGAAACATAAAACTGTTGTTCAGCTCTGCTCTTTCCAATGAGCAAATAATCTCAAAATAAGACATGGCCCAAGAGACAAGATCAAATTGGGAGTATTGCCAGTAATTTGACATGTAGTCCAAGGTAAAATTTGAATCAATGATATTCTGTCAAACCATTTGATGAAACTTCAAAAAAATTTAGAGTTACTTCAAAGACCATCTTAATTAAATAAAATAATCTTCTGTTGATGATCTCATTGCACCAGCAGCAGGATGGCTGAGAACAAAGACCAGGGGACACACTCAGGATCTATTATCCTGAGCATTCAGAGTCTCTTTTCGGGGTTCCTCTGTGGCAAACATTAATGAAACTAAAGAGCTCTACCTTTGTGCCCACTCTTTTCTCATAATTCCATACACATGGCTCTTCCTAAAACATCCTTGTCTCTGGTCATCATCTACTGCCTCCTTAAGGCTAGTGACCGCACAGTCAAGCCATCCGCCCCTGACAAGGAGTCTGTGTATTTGTGGCTTTAAGCCATTTCTGTTTCTCCTTCACTCATAGTGAATGAACAAGTTTGCTTCTTAGCACAGTGCCCAGCGGGAGGAGCCCCTCCACCACAGTCCCTGAGGATCACCCCAGAGTAGGACAGGAGGGCTGCTGCTGTCCATTGTTGGCTCCAGAGAACATTTCAAAATAATCAAGCAGTGAACTAGGTCCAAATTTTATTCTCCTATCAGTTGGCCTTTGGAAAATTGTCATGAGACCCTGGAAGTTTGTTAAATTAACATATAGTTGATTAAGACATTTCCACAGAGGTAGGGGCAGAGAGTAATGGTCTTTTTATTTCTGCTTTAGGCTGGAAGATTTAATAAAAATATTATGCCTCAGAACCTAACTCAGTAACCAAAATCTTTTTGATAATTTCTAACAAGAATTTTATTAAATCAACATCCAAATATAGTTTTTAGAATCAAGTTAATTACACTAGAGGAAATAAGATTAGTGTTTCACATTAGGGATATTCTGTCCCTAGATTCTCACCAAGAAACATAATGGGGTGACTTATTTCAGCCCAGATGTTAATTCAACATGATTGTATCTTTGCCTGGGTCTCTACTGCTGACCTTCATTCCTCCAATTCTTTATCTCTCATTTTGTCTTTGGCACCAAATTGTTTTGGACGAGCAAATAATACAATCTAAGTTATTATAAACATAGTTTGTGTTTAAAATACAACAGCAAAAGTGGAAATTGACAGGGTTAGAACATGGCGGGTCTCTGACATCTCTCACGTGCATGACTTTGGCTGGTCTCTTCACACCTATGGACTTGAGAAACTCGTCTGTAAACGGACATAATGACATCTGCCGGGGTTAACTTATAACATGTGGCACTGAATAAATAAGAACTGATAGAGAAAACTTCTTGTAATTTGTGGAACAAATATATTTATCATTTTTGCAGACTGAATATGTTTTTATCTATCAGTACAAAAAATTAAGGGTATTACAAAGTCAATGGACAGTATAAATAATATTATGTGAATTTTTTTTTAAGATTTTATTTATTTATTTGAGAGACAGAGATCACAAGTAGGCAGAGAGGCAGGCAGAGAGAGAGGAGGAAGCAAGCTCCCTGCGGAGCAGAGAGCCCGATGCGGGTCTCGATCCCAGGACCCTGGGATCATGACCTGAGCGGAAGGCAGAGGCTTTAACCCACTGAGCCATCCAGGCGCCCCAATTTTTTTGTTTTTAAAGTATAAATTGTTAGCCCATGAGAATAATTTTAAATTAAAACTTCATGTTAATTTCAAAATTATCAGTAAATTAATATAGATCTCTGCATACTTGATATATGACAATATTTTATTTTGGAATGAGTTTTATTTGTGAATAAAATGAAAGTATATCCATGCATCCTATAATTTCTAGATGTCAGTATTTCCATCTGGCATCTTCTCAATTTTTTAAATTAACTGAAATAATGTATGGAATTACTTAATGCTATGCTCTAGAAAGCCTAGCTATCATTATTATTAGAATCCAATATTTTTGGATAGCATCAGTACTTAACAGTTATCTAGCTGACCTAATCCAGAAAGAGTAGTAGTGGACTGAAATAACAAAACTTTAGTACTTAAAAATTTAGCCTCATAGACTTGTGGGAGTTAGAATAAGGACCACTGGGTGCCTGGGTGGCTCAGTGGGTTGAGCCTCTGCCTTCAGCTCAGGTCATGATCTCAGGGTCCTGGGATCAAGGCCCACATCTGGCTCTCTGCTCAGGGGGGAGCCTACTTCCTCCTCTCTCTCTCTCTCTGCCTGCCTCTCTGCCTCTAATCTGTCAAATAAATAAAATGTTAAAAAAAAAAAATTTAGAATAAGGACCACTACTTTACCCAAAACGGCCGTGTCCTAATTCCTGGAACCTGTGAAATATTTTACCTTACGTGATGAAAAGGACTTCAAAGATGTGATTACATGAAGGGCTTGAGTTGGGAATATTTCTCCGAGTTATCCAAGTGGGCCCAGTGTTATCACAAAGATCTTATAAAAGGGAGGGAGTGGAGTCATGAAGAAAAGAGACTTGATGGAAGCGGAGGTCCGAGATTTGAAGAAGTGTGTTGGTTTGAGTATGAAAGGGGGCCCTGAGCCAAGGACTGTAGATGGCCACTGCAAGGTGGGAATGGCTGAGAATGGATATTGCCCTCAAGCCTTCAGCATGAATGCAGCTCTGCCAGCACCCTGATTTTAGCCAAGGGGGCCCCGTTTCAGACATCTGGCCTCTAGAATTGTAAAATGATAAATGTGCGTTGCTTTAAGACACTGAATGTGTTGAACCCTCACAGCAGCAATAGGAAACTAATACAAAACCTACTGATTATTGAATTCCCACTGTGTGCCAGGCACCACTTAAAGAAGAACCACTTCTGTTCTTATGAAAACCGTTTGGTTTCTAAAGCTTTCCATTTACTTGAGGTGCAATTTCAAAAGCAGTCTATCTGTCATGTAAACAGGAAATAATACTCTCATATATATTGTGGATTAATTCTTTCTGGATATTCTGAACACTTTGACCATTTTAAGTGGATTCTACATAAATTACATATTATAGATCTGCAATGAAATGTAATCACTAACTTTAATTTGTATCCATGATTTCAGTTTAATCAATTGAAAGAAGCCATAATATTACTCTTGGATTTATTGGTTATATGATAAGACTAGAGTAAAACTGAGCAATAAATTTCCTTAAAGGAGGCAATTCTTGACAAGGCACTAAATTTTGATAAACATGTTACAAATTAGAATGTGGTTATATGTTAAATAACCAATTTTACAACCCAAATGAGTTGCTAATGCCTACTTTGTCTTTAAACTAATAGGTAGTCAAGTATGTCTGTACATTGATTCTGAGACAGAATATTGATATTTTCCTGTTTAATGAAACACTTGATTGTTTCTGTCTCAGGCACTGGCTGCAAAGGAATATTAATCATTTAGGAAAACCTGCTGAAAACGTCTCAGTTTCAGAATAAGCTAGGTTTATCATTAACTGAAATTTGTGTAGTGCTTAATAAAGGACTTGTCCACATATTATGTAAGTTGATGCCTCCCCCACTCCGTGACCTTTTCTATAGATGAGGAAATTTAGCTTTAGGTAAGTCGTAAGATTTTCCTGAAGTTATAAAACTTATCCGTGGCAAGTTCATGATCTGAATGAGTTATTTTGATGACAGAGTAATCAAACCACCCTTAAACCTTCCTATTTCTCTCACTTCAATCATTCATATGTCGCCTCCAGGATGCTTTAGTTTCTCTGCATGCCGCTTCATTATGATTTTTTTTAAAGATTTTATTTATTTATTTGACAGAGAGAGAGATCACAAGCAGGCAGAGAGGCAGGCAGAGAGAGGAGGAAGCAGGCTCCCCGCTGAGCAGAGAGCCTGATGTGGGGCTGGATCCCAGGACCCTGAGATCATGACCTGAGCCGAAGGCAGAGGCTTAACCCACTGAGCCACCCAGGCGCCCCTCATTATGATTTTTAAAATAAATCCATTAATTCATTTTGAATTTGCTTGCCTCTACCATGTTCCTAGGGCTCCCACTAACAACCCTATCACAACGTCACCCAGTTTCCTTTCTGCTGTATTTGATTGTCTCCGTCACATCTGAACTACCTGTAGGCGTGGAGGCTGGCTATCTTCCTCACCCCATTGTTTTTGTCACCAGCGTGTAGTATGTTTTTAGTATGTATAGTAAGACTTTTTTTTTAGAACAGTTTTAGAGTCACAACAAAGTTGAGAGGAAGGTACAGAGATTTCCCATCTGCCTCCTGCTTCCGTACATACAGCTTCCCTCAATTTCAGAATCTCCCACAAGAGTGGTGCATTCGTTACAACCGTTGAACCTACATGAACACATCACACTCACCTAAGGCCCATAGTTTACATAAGGTTTACACTTGGTATACTTTCTATGGGTTTGGACAAATGTGTAGTGACATGTATCCATTATTATAATGTCCTGCAGAGTATTTTCGGTGCCCTAGAAATCCTCTGTGCTCTATTCAACCCCTTACCCCAAACCCATGGAACCACTAATCTTTTTGTTGTTGCTATTGTTTCGCCTTTTCCATAATGTTACATACTTAGAATCATACAAGATGTTACCTTTTTAGATTAGCTTCTTTTACTTCGTAGTGAGCATTTGAGGTTCCTCTGTGCCTTTTCATGGTGTTTATTCGTCTCAAGCATACACTGTGGTGATTCAACAGCTCTGTGGAATCTTAATCCCCTTTACCTATGTCACCCGTCCGCCACCCACCTCCCCTCTGGTAATGACCCGTTGTTATCTGTATTTACTAGTCTGTTTGTTCATTTGTTTTGTTTCTTAAATTCCACATATGAGTGGAATCATATGGTAATTAGCTTTCTCTGATTGGCTTATTTTTTTTATAAAGATTTTATTTATTTGATAGACAGAGATCACAAGTAGGCAAAGAGGCACACACAGAGAGAGGAAGGGAAGCAGGCTCCCTGCCGAGCAGAGAGCCCTATGCGGGGCTCGATCCCAGTACCCTGGGATCATGACCTGAGCTGAAGGCAGAGACTTTAACCCACTGAGCCACCCAGGCACCCCTCTGACTGGCTTA
Source organism: Enhydra lutris kenyoni (assembly GCF_002288905.1). NCBI lineage: Eukaryota > Metazoa > Chordata > Mammalia > Carnivora > Mustelidae > Enhydra > Enhydra lutris. Next base: position 6,216,602 of record NW_019154098.1, on the reverse strand, counting down.
TTTTGCTTGGTGTGATGTTCTCTAGATCCATCCACGTTGTTGCAAATACCAGATATCTGGTATTTATCTATGTATCTACATCTTCTTTATCCATTCATCTACTGGTGATACTGAGGCTGCTTCCATAATTTGGCTATTGTGGATAATACTGCAATAAACATAGGAATACATATCTCCCTTCAAATTAGTGTTTTCATATTCTTTGGGTAAATACGCAGTAGTGCAATTATTGGGTCATAGGATAGCTCTGTTTTTAATTTTTGGAGGAACCTCCAACTATCTTCCACAGTGGTTACACCAGTTTGCGTTCCCATCAACAGTGCACGAATATTCCTTTTACTCTGTGTGCTCGACAACACTTGTTCTTGAGTTTTTTTTTGTTTTTTTTTTTTTTATTTTAGGCATTCTGACAGGTGTGAGATGGTATCTGATTGTGGTTTTGATTTGTATTTCCCTGATGGTGAGTGATGTTGAGCATATTCACGTGTGTCTGTTGGCTACCTGTATGTCTTCTTTGGAGATATGTATTCCTGTCTCCTGCCCATTTTTAAATAGATTATTGTTTTTTGTCCGTTGAGTTGAATAAGTTCTTTATATATTTTGGATACTAACCCTTTATCTGATATGTCACTTGCAAGTATCTTCTTCCATTCATTAGGTTGTCTTTTAGTTTTGTTGATTGTTTCCTTCACTGAGCAGAAGCTTTTTGTTTTTATATAATCCCAATGGTTTATTTTTGCTTTTGTCTTCCTTGCCTCAGAAGACACATCTAGAAAAGTGTTGCTATAAACACTGTGAAAAAAGTTACTGCCTGTGTTCTCTTCTGGAATTTTTATGGCTTCAGGTCTCACATTTTGATCCTTAACCCATTTTGAGTTTATTTTGCATATGGTGTAAGAAAGTGGCCCAGTTTCATTATTTTGCAAGTCACTGCCCAGTTTTCCCAGCACCATTTGTTGAAGAAACTATCTTTTTCCCATTGTATATTCTTCCTCCTTTTGGCAGAGATTAATTGATCCTATAACTATGTGTTTATTTCTGGCCTTTCTGTTCCATTCTGTTCCATTGATCTATGTGTCTATTTTTGTGACAGTACCATACTGTTTTGATTACAGTAGCTTTGTAAGATAACTTGAAGTCTGGAATTGTGATGCCTCCAGTTTTATTTTTATATTTTTAAGATTACTTTGGCTATTTAGAGTATATGTGGTTCCATACAAGTTTTAGGATTGCTTGTCTTACTTCTGTGAAAAATGTTATGGGTATTTTAATAGCGATTGCATTAAATCTGTATATTGCCTTGGGTAGTATAGACATTTTAACAATATTTACTCTTCTAACCCACAGCACAGAATGTCTTTCCATTTCTTTGTGTCATCTTCAACTCCTTTCATCAGTGTTTTATCATTCTCAGAGTACAGGTCTTTTACCTCTTTGGTTAAGTTTACTCCTGGGTATTTTATTATTTTTGGTGCAGTTGTAAATGGGATTGTTTTCTTAATTTCTTTTTGCTGTTTCATTGTTAGTGCATAGAAATGCAATAGATTTCACTACATTGATTTTGTATCCTTCAGCCTTACTGAATTTATTTATTAATTCTGGTAGTTTTTGGTGGAGTTTAGGGTTTGCTATATACAGCATCATGTCATCTGAAAATAGTGACAGTTTTACTTTTTCCTTACCAATTTAAATGTGTTTTATTTATTTTTGTCATCTGATTGCTATAGCTAGGACTTCCAGTACTATGTTGAATAAGTGTGGTAAGAGTGGACATCCTTGTCCTATTTCTGACTGTAGGAGAAAAAAAAATCTCAGTTTTTCCCCATTGAATATGATGTTAGCTGTGCATTCGTTATATAAGGATTTTTATTGTGGTGAGGTATGTTCCCTCTGAACCTACTTTGTTGAGGGTTTTTGTCATGAGTAGATGTTGTACTTTTCAAATGCCTTTTCTACATCTATTGAAATGATTATATGGTTTTTATCCTTTTTTATTATTGATGTGCTGTATCACATTGATTGGTTTACAAATAATTGAACCACACTTGCAACCCAGGAATTAATCTCACTTGATCGTGGTGAATGATCTTTTTAATGTACTGTTGGATTTGCTTTGATAATATTTTGTTGAAGATTTTTGCATCTATGTGCATCACAGATATTGGCTTGTAAATCTTTTTTTTTTTTTTTTTTTTTTTTTGTGGTGGTATCTTTATCTGCTTTTGGTGTCAGGGTCTGGCCTTATAGAATGAATCTGGAAGTTTTCAGTCCTCTTCTGGTTTTGGAGAGTTTGAGAAGAATACCTATTAGCTCTCCTTTAAATTTTTGGTAGAATTCATATGTGAAGGCCTCTGGTCCTGAATTTCTGTTTAGTGGGAGTTTTTTTGATTAGGGATTCAATTCTTTGCTGGTAATTGGTTTGTTCAGATTTTCTATTTCTTCTTGGTTCAGTTTTGGAAGTTTATATGTCTCTAGGAATTTATCCAATTCTTCTAGGTTGTCCGATTTGTTGGCATATAATTTTTCATGATATTTTCTTACAATCCTTTGTATTTCTGTGGTGTCACTTGTTATTTCTCCTCTTTCACTTCTGCTTTCATATATTTGTGTTCTTTTTTTTATGAGTCTGCTTAGGATGACCAGTTTTGTTGATCCTTTTGAAGAAGCAGCTCCCGGTTTCATTGAATTGTTCTGTTGTTTTTTTAGTTTGTATATTATTTATTTCTGCTCTAATCGTATTATTGGGGTTTTGTTTGTTCTTATCCTGTTTCTTTAGATATAAGGCTAGGTTGCTTATTTCAAGTTTTCTTAGTCCTTGAGGTAAGCCTATATTGATGTAAACTTCCCTTTAAGAATGTTGCTGCATCCCAAAGATTTTGGACCATTATATTTTCATCTTCATTTGTCTCCATGTAATTTTTTATATCTTCTTTGATTCCTTTGCTTACCCATTCATTGTTTAGTGACATGTTATTTAACCTCTGTATATTTGTGCTCTTTCCAGATTTTTTTTTTCTGGTTGATTTTTAGTTTTATAATGTTGTAACCAGAAAAGATGCATGATGTGACATGGATGCTTTTTACTTTGTTGAGACTTGTTTTGTGGTCTAATATGTGATATTCTGGAGAATGTTCCATGTGCACTTGAAAGAATATGTGTTCTGCTGTTTTAGGATAGAATGTTCTGAATACATCTGTTAGATCCATCTGTTCCAGTGTGTCATTCAAAGCCACTGTTTCCTTCCTGATTTTCTGTTTGGATGATCTATTGATGTAAGTGGAGTGATAGTGTCCCTTCTATTATTGTATTATTATCAATTAGTTTCTTTATGTTTGTTATTAACTGTTTTATATATTTTGGTGCTCGCATGTTGGGTGCATAAATATTTAGAATTGTTATTTCATCTTGTTGGTTTTTTCCCTTTATTATTATACAATGTCCTTCTTTATCTCTTCTTACAGTCTTTGTTTTAAAGGCTACTTTATATAGCATAAGTATTGCTACCTTGGTTTTCTTTTGACACTATTTGCATGATAAATGTTTCTCCATCCCCTCACTTTCACTCTGCATGTGTCTTTAGGTCTGAAATGAGTCTCTTGTAGGCAATATAGAAGGGGGTCTTGTTTTTTTTTGTGTTTGTTTGTTTTGTTTGCTGTAAAGATTGTATTTATTTGTTTGAGAGAAAGAGATAGAGAGCAAGCACAGCAAGGGAGAGGGGCAGAGGAGAGTGAGAAGCATACTCCCTGCTGAGCAGGGAGCCAGATGCGGGTCTCCATCCCAGGATACTGGGATCATGACCTGAGCCAATGGCAGATGCTTAACCAACTGAGCCACCCAGGTGCCCCCCGGGGCAGGGGGTTCTTTTTAGTTCACTCTGTCACCCTATGACTTTTGACTGGAGCATTTCATCCATTTATATTCAAAGTAATTATTGATAGGTATGTATTTATCCCCATTTTGTTACTCATTTTGTGGTTGTATTTAAAGTTCTTCTCTGTTCCTTTCTTCTCTCCCTGTCTTCTCTAATGATTCGCTTTCCTTAGTGATATACTTGGATTCCCTTTTATTTTTTTTGCATATTTATTACCAGTTTTTGATTTGTGGTTACTGATGTGGGAAACAAAGGGAAAAGAAAAATTAAATTCCCTTACTACCTAGAGCCCGCTGGTAAGTCCTTGAGAAAAGCAGATTGACATTCCTCTAGGAATTCAGCTGCCTTGATGTCAATAATTTGCTAAGGACAAAAGGCAATCTTAACGTGACCCCCACGAACCTGTATATCTACTTTAACATATACAAATTCCTTTGGAAACTTCCTTTATCTCTACCCCCAACACCCCAAGATACATGGTGGCCATCATCTGAAGAATCTCATGACTAGGGTTTTATTAGACAGTAATAAATGACCTTTTCCTAACAATAGGTAGCCCCCTCAAGTTCCTACAGCCTTGGTTCCAAATTTGCTGGTTCCAAATTCGTGTTCTCCCGAACCCACTGCCAACCCGAAAGTATACAATGGGCCACTCCTCGTGACCCCAGTGCAGCTCTTTCTGCCCATGGGTCCTGTCTCTGTGCTTCAGTAAAACCACCTTTGTGTACCAAAGATGTCTGAGAAATTGTTTGTTGGCCATCAGCCCTGAACCCCAGCATCTTTCCTATGTCAGTCACCATTAGGTTTGTATATAACATCTTCTGCTCATAGCAGTCTGTTTTAAGCTGATGGTCCTTTGAGTTTGAACCCATCGTTTACTGCTCTCCCCACCACATTTTAGGTATACGGTGTCGTGCTTTACGTCCTTGTATTTTGCGAGTCCCTAGACTCATTTTACAGATAGACTTAATTTTACTGCTTTTGTGCTTCCTACATCATTTACTGTTAGTTATGGTCTTTCCTTTCTATCTGGCTAAATAAATGTTGAAGGAAAATTATACATATGCGGATTGATTTCCCCAAAAAGATAATTTGAAATGTAGATACTAAACAGCATTAATGTTACTATGCTTTGCTAAAAGACTTGCTCCACTGTCATTTTTCTGTGGGGACTTTATTTCTTTTTGAATAGGAAGATTATTGATTGTTTAAGAGAGATTAGCACTGAGCTGAGACCTTCATTAAAACTATGGGATTTTTGGTATTTAATGGTGTTTCCTGCTACCTAGAATTATACTGTGGACAGCAAATGGTTTTTATTCCTCGTTTTGGAAAATACCATAATTCATATTACTAATTCTCATTGCCTGATGCATATTTATTCCAGGATTAATATGTGGTGCAAACTTCATGAAAACAGCATAAAATTGTTGGTTGTAGTCTGTTCATATATTTTTTTCACTTATTCAATACATTTTTTTCCAAAATATTCAAGAAGATATTATAGATATCTGTTATAGAGGTTGGAAGATTTGGTCTGTGGGCCAAATCTGGCCTGCCATCTGTTTTTATAAATAAGCTTTTATAAGGTCTTAGCTGTGCCCACGTATTTACATAGTGTATATGATCCCTTTCAATTCTGCAGTGGCAAATTGAGTAGTTTCAACAGATACTGTATGGTCTGCAACCCTAAAAAATTACTCCCTGGCCCCTTACACAAAAAGTTTGCTAACCCCTGGTATAAAAGATACCAAAAATAGTGGAATTTTTCTACATTCAAGAGACAAGCCTGAAAATAATTGTATGCTCATATATTCAGATATTCAGAAGTGAAATATGTTGTAGGGTATGGCAAAAGAGATTGGGTAGAGATTAATGTCAACTTCAGGCCTGAGTAATGTATGATAAAAGGAGTTGTATTTAGCTGAATCTTCAAATGTGTGAGGGGTTTTGCAGGATGTGTGGAAAGAAGATATGAACCTGAATGGGAAGATAGGCTTTCTCAAGAGTGACTTTTTTCAGCAAGTATCCAAAGCAACAACAACAAAAACCAATAATAATTTAAGCAGAATAAAGGTTTACACTTTTCATGTAATGAGAAATTGGAAAGAAGCAAATTCTGATTTGTTTTGTTTTGTTCTGTTTCTGTAGACCAATGGGGTCAGCAGGCTTGTGATTCCCTTGACTCTTCAAATTCCCTGTGATGCCTCAGGCAGAACACAGAAGGAATCAGAGAGGAAAGCATGACACCAGGGACACATATCACTCTTCACACTTTTCTCAGAGCATCCCTGTGACCCTGTCTTTATAGCTCATTGGAGAGACAAGCTTCATTGGACTATCCCTACCTCCAAAGGAGGTTAGGAAGAGGTCTCAACTTTGGAGAGCATATTACCCATCTTTATGGTGGAGCCTGGCACATCGTGCTAAATGTGTGTTGGATTAGAAAACCAAGAGTGTTCACCACACTGCTTTAAGGAAAGGGAAGTATCAGAGAACATGGACCACATCAGTGGTTAAGCAGTGGGCTAAAGCCTGGATTGTATGGGCACACCAAAAAGGGAGCTAGGATCAGCCAGTGGTGTTGCTGCTGAAAGTACTGTCTCAGAAAGTTGCATATCCTTGTGTGTGGGGGGGAGACTAACTGCAAGCTGACATGGTCCTTGCAGTCAAGGTGTTCTTTTCAAGGGCTAGCTACAGCAATCCCTGCAGTTCACTCACTACTTGATTTGGCTTCCATAAGAGCTCTGGGTCAAGCTGACACAGTCCTTGAGCTCCTCTGTAAATATGCTTGAGAAAACTGTCTTGTTTTGAAGCAAGACGGTCATGTGGGACTTGTGGCCTTCCAACCTCAAGCTCCTTGAAAAACATTCTTGTTATTGAACTATAAAATAAAGTCTCTTATGCATGTTGGGACTCCACTGGGTCATCAGCCCATGGAGACCTCCCAATCCCAGCTTTCTGTCTCTTGTTTTTCTTAATTCCTCACCGTTCTCTCTCGGTCTTCCCTGGACTCCTTGCATTGGTCCTCGACACTTGTGTGAAGTAGGGACTCCATCTTGTTGATGGATAATCATCAAATCATTACCAACCCTATCATTAACACAAGTCACCAGGTCGATGCTCTGTAAGAGAGCTCTATCTGAAACATTGTTCTAAGCCCTGTTCAGGGAAAGATCCTTATTTTTCAGGTCTGAAGTTTTTCTAATTTTGGTACCCTTCACTAAGAAAAAGAATACACTGGAACAGATAAATGATAGATTAAAAAAAAGTGGGTATTTACTTAGAATGAGACAGATGTTTGAACAACAAATATCAAACGTGAGAAATACTATAAACATCAAAAACTCTATTAAAATAACATCTTAGGGGGCGCCTGGGTGGCTCAGTGGGTTAAAGCCTCTGCCTTTGGCTCAGGTCATGATCCCAGGGTCTGGGATCGAGCCCCACGTCGGGCTCTCTGATCAGCAGGGAGCCTGCTTCCCTTCCTCTCTCTCTGCCTGCCTCTCTGCCTACTTGTGATCTCTGTCTGTCAAATAAATAAATAAATAAATTTAAAAAATAACATCTTAGTTAACTATCTATGAGTTCTGTATTGTGCATTTAATTGTTTATGATACTGCAGAAGAGAATGTCTTTCTAGTGTCAGGCACTCTGGGACGTATTTATATTTTGATGGGACACCTGACTCTATTCCGTAGTGTCAGGGAGTTTGCAGACAATATGAAAGAGGTATTCCTAGAAGCCATTCCTTCCCCAGGATGTCTAATATAACTTCATCTGCACAAAGTGATTGCATATCACAAAACCCGTTGCAGTAAGCTATACTTCACCTCTTCTCACCTAGATCCTCAAGTATCTCTAGCCACAAGAAGTGTGTATAAGGAAGTGAGAGGGCAAAGAGAGTAGTTTTAACCAAAATTGAGGTTAAAACATATTACTTTAAATGTAAGACCATGTTAAGATGATGTTAGGCTCCTGCCAGCCTAAAAGGGACTCCTGCCTGCGAGGGACTCTGTTGCTTGAGGTACATACATCAGCTTCATGGGAAAGCTGCCACAGGTTAATCAATCACAAATCTTGAAAATAACATTGAATGGCATGAATATTTAAAGATGAGGAAACAGAGAAGTCACATCCCTATAATAGGAAGGGGACTTAATGTGGAATCCTCTTTTCCCAATAACAAAAAAGAAAAGAAAAGAGCATTTGATAATAGTCGTTGATAGAGAAAGCCCCCTGGCCTGCCAGTTTCCTTTTACGTGTTCCTAAGCTTTCACATAAATTCTGTGGGAGAACAAAAGGTCAAATGGTAAAAGAAGGAGAAAACGGAGAAGGAAGAAAGCTCAGATATTACAAGGGCAAACAATTTCTGGGTGATCTGCAAAGTAGAATATCTTTCATTTTTCCTTAGTAAAGGTTGTGTGGTTATGCTCCTGAAATGATCATTTCCCACCTTTTTATTAAACTAGTAAGAACTTGTCAGTAATGTAATTAAGTACCATTTGTTGCCTTAATAACTCAACAATGATGATAACTGAGAAAAAACTCAGAAAAGACAGAAAAGAGTTTGTTCTTGCTCAACTGAATGGAGCCCAGAGGCTTAAATAACTTTAATGTACTTTGAGGAGAAATTTGACTGTGATTAAGACCTGCTTCAGAGATGGATTTTGGCACATTCTGGCTATGGGTTGAAAATGCTTTATCTTGTTCAATTTCTCTCCCAACTCATCAAAGCTAGGCTGGGCGGAAACTTCTTTAGAGTTTCTATTTTCAGTTCATCCTTGTACTTTTACAAAATTAATTTTGTCTTAAAATTAATTGAGACAGCCACACCTTCAGGCTGCCTCTGCATTGGAAATCGAGATTTATAAGAAAAAACATTCTCCAGAGTTCTGTTTTTCTTCTTTGTGGTCCAAGAATCCAATAATAAATGCTTAATGGACCTTGGCCATGAAGCTGGCCATTGTTCCCCACCCTGGACATGCAGAGAAGGTAATATAGAACTTCTATCCTTAAGGGATTATCTCCAGTAAAGGTATGCATATGGGGGAAAGGGAAAATAGGAGTAAATAAACTTATTCTCTCCTGGGTAACTGAGGTCTTATTTTTAATTAAATAGAGTTCAATGTTTGATCATCATCCAATTTTAGATTCTAACAATTAATTATTGTTAGCCTATTTGAACTTCTCTTCTTTCAAGCATTCTGTTTGTCTGTGGGGACAGATTGTGGTTGCCTTTTCTTTTGGATTTTCATCTGCCTCTCTGGACACTCCTCAGAATCTTCCTGAGGTTCTGCTTTTTGTGCCTCTGAAATATTGAAATACTGAGGGTTCCATTTCTCTCTATCTTGACTACTAAATTAGGAGAATTCTTTCATTTATGTATGTTAATTTGCAGTCAAGTTATAATTGATCTCAAAGTACTGTCTCTAGTTAAAATCCTATCCTAACATCCACAATGTTTGTTAAAGTCTGTACTTGGACATTCCCAGTACACTTAAAACTCAGCAAAATGAACTTGTAGTTGTCCCTCCTTCTCTCAGATTACCTTTCTCAATAAATTGAATTTCTAACTCCCCTATGTCCCTCAGTTACTCACATTCAATTAATAAATCTTAGTGATTTACCTCCTAAGGAGTCTGCAACTCTGTCCACTTCTGTCCACCCCACTGCCACTACCCCAAGGCCACTGAGCTATAATATTGCAGTGCCCTCAAACTATCCTTCCTTCCTCCTGCCTGGGTTCCTCCAAATCATTCCTCTGCCACACCCAGAGATAGTTTAAGGGGCCATGCAACATCGCTGATTAATATACTTCAGTGCTTTCCTTTTGCCTCAGGAAAAACATCCTGGCACTGGCCTAATAGGGAGCAGAAGATCTGGTGTCTTCATGCCTCCCCTCCTAGCATCCACACCCTTTCCCATCCTCCAGCAAAGTTGGCTTTAGCAGGACCTTTCATCCACTTGCTTCCAGTTATCATGGGCTTTATTATGGTGGGAAAGGTGGCAATTATGGGTTGGAGTCTTATGTGTCCCACATTTGCTAACTTATTCCTTAGCTATAAATCCTTCTGAAAGACTAACTCAGACTAACACCCCTTCCTTGATGCCTTCACAGCCCATCAAAACAAGGGTGATCATCTGTGTAGGCTTTCCAGGGACAGCCCAACTTATTCTTACTTTTCTGACACAACACCTGTATTCTGGTGTATCAAAGCCTCCCCCAGTGTTGTTGTTGTTGTTGTCATTTTTAAGTGTCACCATTTTGATGATAATTAATAGATGGCCTTAGTCACAAAACTTGTTTTATTGTGTTTATAGTTTTCATTCAGAATTTCCTTTCTCAGTAGGTCTTAAGCTCCAGTATAGGAGGGATGCTCACCTGTTCTCTCTTTTGTCCCCACCAAACTGGAGAGGGACAGTTATCTACCAGTTACTCAGTTGTTTATGCCTAGGACAAGACCACGCCCATATCCCTACAGGAGAGGTTGTTTCCATTCCAGTTTCAGGGCTGAATCCCTCTTATGGTGTCACGGCTTGCACCACTGGGTAGAATTGGCCAGTCTTAACACTGCCAGGAGGAATATTCCCAATCAACTCTGATTCCAGAAATGTGCCTGGCTGGGGTGTTCCTGGGGCTCCCATGAACACCCCCATGACAATAGCATGCGGTTTGATTTCTGTTGCCTTTGTCTGTCTCCCTTCAGATGCAGACAAGGACCTGGACTGGCTCGCTTACCCTGTTGCTCCTACTGTTGCCTGCCACGCAGTGTGTGCCTCATAGATATGCATTTTGTATGATTATTAAGACTTGTTTTAAAAGCAGTTTTAGGTTTACAGCAAAATTGAGCAGAAGGCATAGAGATTCGCCATGTGTGCTCTGCTCTCACATGTGCGTAATCTCTCCTTTTATCAGTATCCCCCACCAGAGTGGTATCTTTGTTACAGTTGATGAACCTACATCCACACATCACAAACATCCAAAGTCCATAGTCTGAATTAGGGTTCACTCTTGATATTGTACTTACTATGAATTTGGACAAATGTATAATGACATATATCTGTCACCGTGGCATACAGAGTATTTTCATCGCCCTGAAAGTTCTCTGTGATCCCCCGGTTTCTCTATCCCCTCACGTCCCCCAGCCCCTAGAAACCACTGATCTTTTTACTTCCTTCATAGTTTTGCCTTTTCTAGAATGCCCTAAATTGGAATCATATAGCGTGTGGCCCTCAGATTTAGGAATGGTCTGCATGTCCTCACACGAAGGGTTCTTTGAAGTAATACAGTCAGTCAGCTAGTTTTCCCCTGGGAAGAGAAAGCAATAAAAGAAGAGTTTTACGTAACAGCAGGAGAAACGTAACTAAACCATTAGAGAGATCAGTTCCACCCAAAAATAATATATGGAAGGCTATAGGAAATTGTTTTCATAGGACCCTATGAAAATTCTTCACTGTGAATAGCAAAGAAATGTTCTGTCAACATATGATTCATTTACTAAAAATTATATGTTACTTATATCTTTCAATAAATTTCTGGAACTGGTCCCCAAACTCAACACTACTTCTGGGTCAAAAAAGAGAAAATAGGATATATCATCCATTTGTTGAATAATTGCTGTGTTTCAGGAATTATTTTTGGCAGTTTATTCTTTCAGATAATACAGTCTTCAATCGTTTACAATTCTGCTCACACGGTACCTTCTCAGAGGTTTGCTGATTGGAAAGACAAGTAAGTTCCATTGGACCCAGTATGAGGAGATATCAGGGACTTCTTGATCTGTGACCACAGAGCCTGGTCGTGTTGACGAGCCCCTCTGATAATCAGACTCTGCGTTGCTCTTCTAGCTGCCCAGCTCCCTGGTGTTGCTCACTTCTGAGGAGGCCTGTGCTCTTTGTCCAACCACAGAACCCAGCACAGACCCTGTGTCACTAACGTGCGGTGTATAAGCAGGTGTAACTCAGTCCCAGGTCCTACACATCATGCTTCCTCTTGTCTGTTTAAACAGCTCACCTGCCTAGTCCTACAGATGACAGAGGGACAGGGAGAAAAGGTAGACCTGCTGAGCATTTGTAGATAAGTGCCAGATCATATCTTGTTCCTCCTTCTCCTCCCAGTTCCACTGATTTAGTATAAAACCTATCAGGGGACTCATAACATGGACTTTGATTTCATATAAACCTGGTGCTGTCATAGAAACCTGACAGTATATGCATTATACTGAGGACACAAAAACCCACAAAATCTTAGGAACTTAAAACAGCAAGTCTCTTTCTCAGCACGAGAAACTATGTGTTTTTCATGAGTTAGTTGTGATCCGTGTTTCACTCTGATAGTGTCTGCAGCCTGAGACCCCTGCCCAAGGTGCAGACATGTCATGCTAGGGGAGATAGTAGGAGAAAAAGAGTGGCAGAGACCACTGGGATGGTCAAACCTCTGCCCATCACTTATGCACATGTTTTCTTCACCAGAGCAAGCCCCATGGCCAAGTCATATTCAGATAGAAGGGGAAATAAAATTGTCTTATGGGAGGAGGAAGGAACCACACTGAGGCTCAAATATTGGCTCTACCACTTAAACTGTTTTGATATAAGGACATTTATGTAAATAGTCTAGGACAGTTCCCTCAACTGGCAAGTGCAAATAACATAATCATTAGCCACCACATGGGATTGCTGGCATGACAGAATGAAACAATGCAGATAACTCGGTTGGAAAGTATAAGTGTGGGAATGATCACTATGTTTCATCATGATTGAGAGAACAGGCTCTGGAGGTAGATCGGTTCTAACCTGAGATCCTCCGGTCATAGGAATCACAAACTTAGAAATCTACTTAGCAGCTCAATTTCACTATCTTCCTCTTAAATAATACAAAAAAAAAAAAAATCACAAAATGATATATAACTCAGTGTCTCTGAGAATACTAAAAAATCAAGGATTTGATTATCACAGTGCCTAAGACAAAATAAACATCCAGTACACACCAACTAATGTTGGATTTAGCCCCTTGTACCACTGTGCCTACAACACACTGGGAATAATGATGTCATACAAAAATATTACTGTGGTTGGAAATTACTTGAGTTATCAGCTGGAGACATGAGTGGGGTTTTTTTGTTTGTTTGTGTTTTTGCCATTTTGAAGTCACAAGTCCAGTTGAGAATATGATATGAGCCTGGACCCTTTCATCTTAAAGAAATGATATGAAGACAAAACATTCAGAAATGTTTAGTGTCTCTCCCTGGACACTTTGTCCTAGCTCAAGTTCACTGTTTTAATCAGAAGAAAAGAACACAGTGACATACCCTCTCTAACTTTCTGGTCAATGCTATATTGTCTGCAATCCTGGCTTTTTGGTTCTCTGAATGAGCCACTTTACTCAGAGTTTTTCACTCCTTTGGAAAATAATAGGACTAGAGTGGATACATAGGACTTTGACCAAAAAAAAAAAAAAAAAAAGAAAGAAAAGAAAAAAAAAATACTAATTGATGAATCAATAGAGAAAGTTTTTGTTCTAGAAACAATGTGTTACTTAGAAAAAAGTGTCATCCAGGAGTATTTCTTATAGAACATTAAAAGTCACGTCTTCGCTGCATGGGGCACAGCATATATGATGGACAACAAAGATAGCCCAATGCTTAGATTCTCTTGAACAGCAAGAACCAAGGAAGTTCCACTCAGACACACTTTTTTTCTTTTTAAAGATTATTTATTTATTTATTTAACAGACAGAGATCACAGGTAGGCAGAGAGGCAGGCAGAGAGAGGAAGGGAAGCAGGCTGCCCGCTGAGCAGAAAGCCTTATGTGGGGCTCCATCCTGGGACCCTGGGATCTCGACCTGAGCCGAAGGCCGAGGCTTTAACCCACTGAGCTTCCCAGGTGCCCCCAGACACACTTTTTTTCAAAATGCTATCCTGGTTGCAAGCCAAGAAAGGTCTTAGTATTGTATTGAATGGGACCCCTCCAGTGACTTGCTTCCTCTTGTTTGTGTTGCACTCTGAGACCTCAGGAAAGAGGAGGGAACAGGCAGGCTATCTTTGAGGACAGGGGTGTCTTTTGTACGGTGTTTAGACAGAGCAGCACTGGGCCCTGAGGCACGGCAAGTGCCGCCTCAGTCAGCCACAGCACGACCTGGAGCCGCAGGAGAGGCTGACAATGATATGGAGGGAGTGGGGAGTTTTATAAAACACCTGCACAACCTAAGAATGTGTCCACCAGATATTGTGTCTGCTTCAGAACGTCACCATCCCTTGGAGAAAGCGCTGTCTCGCAATAAACTTGTCATAATTCAGCACCAGCACATGCCTTTCTGTCTTGTTCCTTCCACAAGAACTTATGTCAAAGGGAGTTGGACAAGATCCTTCAAAATAAGACAAAGGTGACTTGAAATTGCAAGCTGTGTGACTTTGCATTTATTTTCCCTCTCTGAGCATGTCTTTCTTCCCACGTAAAATAAGTATGATAAATTAAGTATTTTGAGGATCCGAAACAACTCATTAACAAAGAAGACATAGTAGATGCTCAGTATGTGAGAGCTATTGGCTTTAACAGTGCCTCATAATGGAGAGCAAACTGAGGTGGAAACCTGTGCATTTGTCTTATTTTGAACCAGCTCAAAAGTCATCTCTCTGAAGCAGTGAGCTTTGCCCTTCCTTTTGCTGTCATACTAGTTTGCACCTACTTCTATATATTGAACAAAGCTCTATTAAGTCCTAGGAATGCCAGATATGAGGAATTCAAAATGGGCTCTGCTCCTTGGCACCTAAGAGTGGAGAGAAAGAGCTCATGGTTGTATAATTACAAAAGTGCACATTCACACGATAGCCCAGGAAACGTGCATCATAACTTTCATTTAGAGATGAAGGTCCTTAAGCTCCATGTCATTAAGAAAACAGGTAGATCAGAACTCAAATTCAGCTCTTTGTGGAGAGCCCATGTGCTTTTCTCTAACGGTGGTTCCTGCAGCATGGTGAACTCTGATTCATGGGCATCCTTCAAGATGTATGTCAGATATGCGACAGTTCTTCTTTCCATAATTCCTCCTCTTTTTACTTACCATGACTCATACTCACTGAGTACTTTCTATGTTCTGAATTTGTTTCTAAATGCCTTTCATGGCTCATCAATTTTCTATTGCCGCTATCACAAATTACCACAAAATTAAGGGCTTATCAACACAGATTGATTATGTCATGCTCTGGATATCGGAAGACTAACATTTGTCTCACTGGGTTAAAATCTAGGTAGCAGAGGATTGTATTCTTTCTGGATGCTCTAGGAGAAAATCTGTTCTTTTTTCCATCTTGAGAAGCAATCTGTGTTCCATGGCTTGCGTTCCTTTTGTCCATCGTCAAGGGTATGGTTGTAACATCCTCCTCTCTCTCTGACCTCTGCTTTAATCATCCTGCATACTTCTCTGGCTCCCACATTGCTGCCTCTCCGCTGTAATGACCGTTGTGATCACCTTTGGCACGCTCAGATAATGTAGGATACCTTTCCATATCAAAACCCCTAACTGAATCACATCTGCAGATTTCTGGGGATTAAGATGTGGAAATCATTTGGGGGAGCCATTTTTCTACCCAACACGAATGTATAACTCCTTCCAGTCCTTATACCAACCCCTTCGATTACATATGCTTATTTTTTCCCCATTGTGCCTAGGAGACTGGGACATAGTGACACAAGTAAGTATTCTAAGGTCATCTAATCCGGAGGAACAAGATCCAACCTGGTTACTGGATTCTTAATAATTGTGCCTTAAAGCTTTGCAATTAGTATTCCTTTTGCGAGGTTTTGGTTTTTTTTTTTGTTTGTTTGTTTTTGTTTTTTTACCATACTCCAAGCTGCTTCTTCTTTTTTGTTTTGTTTTGTTTATTTTTGTAAAATTTCATTTATTTATTTGACAGAGAGAGAGAGAGATGGCAAGAGGGAACGAACACGAGCAGGAACTGAAGGAGAGGGAGAAGCAGGCTTCCACTAAACAGAGAGCCTGATGTGGGGCTCAATCCCAGGATCCTGGGATCATGACCTGAGCTGAAGGCAGACGCTTAACTAACTGAGCCACCCAGGCGCCCCATACTCCAAGCTTCTTAAGAAGAAGGACCATGCATTATTCATATGCTCTACGATAGGATAAATCTTTTAATCAGTGGACAAGGTAGGGGAGAAAAAAATGAAAATAAGAGGAAAACAAACCAAAAATAACACCACCCAAAATTCTGTGATTTTAGTTTGTTTTAGAAAAGGGTGATGAGCCAGAAACTTTCCCAGAAAGAAGACCAGATGGAAATCTGTCCACTGACTGCCTCAGTACCTTTCATACACATTTTGGCTTATCATGGTCAAATGAACCAAAAAGGCACGGATCGATAACACTTGAGTCTCAGAAGGAGCCACACAAAACCTTTTAGAAATTCTTTCTTGGCCTACACTCAGCCAGGGGGAGATGAACACACAGCTTGTCCACAACACTGTCACTCAGCCCATCCCCCACGTCCCGTTTGTCAGTTATCACAGCCTTTCACATTGCTTTATAGAATTTTCTCTCAAGAGCACACACATCATCCCATGTTCTTGGACGTGGAACTCTCCCTTAATAGGTGTTTTTGACACCTTTCTTTTGCCTGTACAGTGTCATGATCAGAAAGTATGTTGCCCCTTGCTTTCTGACCTACCCTACAAGAAGGACTTTCATTTACCTACATCATCCCCCTCTTTTTTAAATCCAAACAAAATCTAATGAGAAATCTCAGTGTGTAAAGTATTTACACATTCTTCTATTCAAATGGAGACAGGAAGTCTGAAGTCACCTGTATTCTTTTTGACTCCGGCTACAAAGCAGCTACTGCCTTCCTTCAACCATATCTCACTACAAACAGTCTTTCTAGGATAACCTGTCATGAACTCTTGCCTCTCCAAGGAGTAGAGTTTGAGAGCCACCAATAGGAATCTAATAGCAGTCTGGTATTAGCCTCTTTGTTATTGATTTCCTCAGCTTAAATGTATGTAGCAGCAATAATTCAGGTGACCAGTTGTGGAACAAACCCCAGTATAAAATTCAGATACTTGCATCTTGGTTGCTCCCTTTCAGTGCCAGCATCCCCGGCTTTCTGCTGGTTCTGCATGCTCCCCAGCTCTCAGGTCATAACTGCCTTGCATGTTTCCAGGGGCAAAATACAACTAAGTGCAGAAGAGGAACCTTCATTGCTTATTTCTTTAATGGGGCTTTGGTACTACATGCAGGGGCTTCTACTCTCTCTTTGCTCTGCCACCTGCTGCTGTGAGCAGCGTCATCAAGTTGTCGACTGGCTCGAAAAGTGCTTATAATTAAGAACCCATCAGTGAGTGACGGGTATGGTTTAGATTCAGTGAAGGTGTAGGGGAAGTCATACTAAATGACATTCTACTTCTAGAGATGAGTTTAGCAATGTTTTTTCAGGCTTGAGCAGCTGAGAAAGTAGGAGGTCACCCCAGGCTACTTACCTGGGTTATCCCAAACAACTCTGGAAGGTTCTGGCTTATCCAGGGGGTCATTAGGTGGGAGGACTGAGAGGTTGGATTTTTTTTTTTTAAGATTTTATTTATTTATCTGACAGAGAGAGAGAAAGACAGAGATCACAGGTAGGCAGTGAGGCAGTCAGAGAGAGAGGGGGAAGCAGGCTCCCTGCCTAGCAGAGAGCCCAATGTGAGGCTCGATCCCAGGACCCTGAGATCATGACCTGAGCCAAAGGCAGAGGCTTAACCCACTGAGCCACCCAGGCTCCCCGAGAGGTTGGATTTTAAAAATTAATTAATTGACTGATTTGAAGTTTTCCGGATGGAAGGGACGTTGAGTGTGATTAAATGACGTTTTCTATACTGGCAATCAATTTTGGCCAAATAAAACATGGCTGATACAGGAATGTTTTACACTGTCATAGAGAACAGCTGTCAGTGTGATCTCTGGCCATGAAATCCTCAGGAGAACAGAGGGGAAAATGGTAAAATGATCAGGCTGTTGCCATCTCATCACATAAGAAAGCCTGTGCAAATTTTCTAAAAATATATGTAGGCTGATTTTCAGTGTATCAATTCATTCCACACACTGAATTCTAAATAATAAGCATTGTACCGGCATTATAGATCAAAAGTTAAAAAAAACTCACATTCTTAAGAAATTATAATTCCTTAAAGGAGATAAGGTAGAAGCCCAAATCACGGAAATCTAATAAAATGCAGAGCCACCACTTTCTGAACAACTCAGAGAGATACAAGGAAACATTTGTAAATATACATACATATATATATATATATATATATATATATATATATATTTAAAAAAAGGAGGAGTTGGAAAAAGTGCTGAGAAGACTATAACAAGCCAGTGGTTGAACAAAACAAAACAATACAAAATAACAAACAAAATAGTACAAAACCAAGAAGTACCTCACAAAAAACAAAAACAGAAACAAAAAAACATTTGCACTGACCATGCACTAGCCTGAAAGGAGCGTGAGGTCATCTACATCAACTCCTTATTTAGTAGATGAAACTGCTTTTGAAGCCAGAGAGGTGGACGGTCTTGTCCATACTCTCAGCTCAGGCCAGTGGCTAAGGGTTGACCATGGTTTGGGACTTCAGAATGAATTTGTCATGCTTCACTTTTCCCTGGGCATCACTGCTGTTGTTTGTCCAATGAATATCCAAAGATATCTGAAATGTACGATAATGCTCAAGTTAATGAGTGAAACCTGTCTCTGCTTCCTAATATACTTACTTGCTTTCATTCTCATAGCTCCATGCACCAAGTGTCCAAGCTGAAAAGAGGATAAAATTATATAATTCCCCTTCAAATTAATCTATTTCATATTTTTCTCTCAAAATAGCCTCATTTCTGCCATTCCTGGGGATTGAAATTAAATCATGTATATGTACGTGTCTTTGGTTACCAGAATCACAAAAGAATATGATTTACTAATGTTTGAGAAATTCTTTTAGTGAGGAGCAATTATCTTTTTTTCTTTGTTTGATTTCACTTTAGAGGAAAGCAACAGCCCTTGCAAACCTTTAGAGCCAGTGGGAAGTTTCTCATCTTGAAGTGAGATGGTGAACATGAATTCATTTCTCACCTCCCTTTATCAGAACTACCCTTTGCCTTGTGTTCCCTGTTTCTCCTTCCCCACTGGTCATAAGAGCTATCTTTTCTTCCTACATTGCTTCGGGATGTATTATTTCTGCCTGTGATTGATTGGCAAGGCTCACACTTCAATGCTTCAAACCCTAATCATAGTATCAATGACCTCTTGCATGTATGTTGCATTTAGCACTTGACATAAATTAACTTACTTAATCTTCCCAGCAATCAAATGAACTAGGTTCTATTATTATGTCCCATGTTACATATGGAGATTGAAGCACATAGAATTGAATAAGCTGACCCAAATCACATCGCTACTACTAGAGCCCAGATTTAAACCCAAGCAGCAGTGTTAGTGTCCATACTCCTAACTGCTATAATATATTGTTCCAAATGGCTGGTAGATTGCATCTAAGGAATGTACTTAGGAACAAGAATCTGCTGCATTTGGACAGCATTTATCACTGAAAAAAGTTTTCATTACCTGCTGCCTCTGTCAGGGAACAGATTACTTAAAGAAGGAGAATAGTAAAGTGGTTAAAAATCCTGACTCTATAGTCAGACATCTCTGCATGGGAACCCCACCATTGTGATTTCTCAGAGAGATTAGGACTAAGTGAGCCTCCACTTCTGAACAGTGCCAGGGATCCGAATGATAACAATACTTTTAGCAGATATCTCCATTGTTGGATTTTCTGAATGCAATTTCCCTTCCCCTATGGGAAGATTTTTCATCAGGTCCCATTTTTTGGGAAATAAACTTCTGTCCACCACTCCCCTTGCAATTACGGCCTGCTCATGAAGTCCAGAGTAAGTCAGCTCAGTGACAGGGTCATATCCGATACTCATGACAATACTGAAAGGCAGGTATTAACGTCCCCATTGTCCTGATGAGTAAAATAAAGGCTAGGAACTCTAAATGATAAATTCAAATGTTTGCTTTTAATAAGTGACAGTTGTATGACTCATGACTATATTTGCTTTTGCTTCTGGAGGCTGTACGTTCTTCATCCGACACCTCTGTAGTAACTTCATCAAGTTCCATGTGGGTCGTTTACTGACATTAACTTACCTTACAACACTGAGCCTCAAGGGGTAGGGGGGCAACCTGATTTCTCCAGGAAGGATTAGGGGTTTGACCCTGATACATGTTACAGAAATCTATTTTGTGTAAATATTTTAACTAATGTAATTATATTTCTGTAGTTATAGTAGTATTGCAATCATTTGTTTACACGCCTTTCCCCCAAATAAAATGTAAAATTTTGAAGAATTGATTGTTTCTTATCACTGGCAAACAATAAAATGTGAAGCCTGCTATGCATATTTTTTAGTTCACTAATCATTACTCATCCCATCAAACAATATTATTTTAACATTTAAAAGCACTTTTTTAAAAGATTTTATTTATTTATTTATTTGACAGAAAGAGAGCGAGCACAGGCAGGAGGAGTGGTAGGCAGAAGGAGAGGGAGAAGCAGGCTCCCCACTGAACAGGGAGCCCAATGTGGGTGTCAATCCCAGGACCCTGGGATCATGATCCGAGCCGAAAGCAGATGCTTAATCAACTGAGCCACCCAAGCTCCCATAAAAGCAGTTTTAAACTGAGGTCAAGTTGCAGATAACCAGATTTTTTTTTTTCAGTAGTATAAAGACAAGTTGCTAGAATGTGTCCATCTTGAATAACTGAATAACCATGTGTGGCCATGAGTATCAACTGTAGCATCATGAGGCACTTAATAACTAGATGTTCAGTAAAGTCTGATATTAAATTGTACCAAAAAACACGCATTAGCTTGTTAAAGAGGTGGGGGTTCAGAAGATTAACCTGTCATCTTATTTTCTTATATTTGCTATTAACTCATGGGTCTTAAAGATCAACGTGAATGGTTTTACCGCCTAATATTAGGTGGTTCCACATAAATAAAACAGTTTTGGATATATATTTTAAATGCTTGGCTAATAACCAGCATTTGGTTCCCTGCTCTCCTAAGACCCCTGTAAATTTACAGTAAAACTCAATGTTTAAAGAGTCATATCTCATAAGGTGCAAGGTAATATGGGAGGAGATAATAACATACAAGAAGTTACAGCAAATTTCAAAAAGGTAAAGCTAGAGAAAAAGTTATGACATAGAGACATTGTAGGGGTATTCTCATAAAATATGAAGCAATTTCCCCTGAAGATACGCCAGAGGGAAACCAAGTGGCCTACAATAGGAGGTGGTTTTGAAATATGTGGTTGGAAAGTAGGGAGGGAGCCCTGGTGATGAGCTAGGATTGTGCAGATTGTGTGAGCCCCAGGCTCCCAGGCGCACTCTTCACAGACAGGAAGCATTTGGGCAATTTGATACTGAATCCTCAGGAGTGGTGCTGGAGATGCTACTCTCGAAATATTGAAATGGTCCAGTGAAAAAATGTTGAGATGCTGGCATTTGGGGATTCCCAAAGAAAGAGGATCAGCAGTACAATCAACTTTCATTTAAGCCACTGGGAGAAAAGACCTGCCCTGTCTTATGATGACCAGGACCAAACATTCCACCTCTCTCCAGTAACACTGGAGCTGAAAAGACATAAAATTCTCTTGCTGTTGATAAAATGGCCTCCTACAGAATCACAGGGACCTGTGCTGTGATTCCCCCCCTTGGAGACTGCTGCAAGCTCCACACTGTATCTTTCTCCACTGTTGACACCTCACCACCACGTTCCATTCATTAGCATGAGCTCCAAGTCTTCATCTCATCAGATGCAGAAGTGATAATGTGCCAGTGCTCACCTGTGAATGGCCCAGGGTTCCCTAACATGCCCCTTAGAGCCACACTGGTGGAGGGAAGTAGGCTCTGCCTTTTGAGGGTAAGATTGTCAAAGATCCACGCACGCGTTTTAAAACCAACACACACACCAAAGGGTAAAATCTGAAACAATGCTTCAGATCTCCGAACTTGTGGTCTGGGTCTCTCCACTGCAAAGGAGGACATCAGAAGGAGACACTCTGTCTCACGCTGTGTGGATTTACCTTGGTTTCTGTGCGCTGTGGAAAACAAATAATAGAGTTGATTGAAAAGCTTCTATCAAAGGTTCATAAAAAACTTACATTTACCCTAAAACCTTGTATCCACACACACACACGTGAGCGTGCATGTGCGCGCGCACACACAGACACACACACACACACACACACACACACACACACACACTATGTTGCTGTTCTCTCCCCTAGACGCTAGACCCTAAATTCTGTCAATGGAATTTAAGGGAAACTCAAATAATATGTAGAGAAATATGAGCTCTTAAACCTTAAGTATCCGTCAGTAACTGATAAACTACCTTAAGCAAGGTATCTCAGACTATATACCAAAGAGAACACACCAGTATGGATTTAAAAACATCTCACTTAACGTATTCGATAATAAATGCTATAGCAAAGGTAAATACTTGAAAATCCATTTGGCAGGTGAATGGTTTGTCTGAGGTTTTAATATTTTAGTTGCACTTTGAATTTCCATGGACACAGTATAGATAACAGATTTTATACAATCTATGACAATGTATTTGATTTGGGAATCTTATTTTTATAGATCGCTTATTCTAGAAGTATGATGCATTCTGGTTTGAGTGTGAGATACTTATGGATTTGAAAACAGCTTTCAGTCTGTCTTCTCAGTCTCACCTTGTGCACATGCCTTCTTGCCCCCTGCCCCTTGCAGATATCCACACCCCTCCCCATGGTGGCTGCGGGCTCTGACCTGCACAGCTCTTCCAGTTCTGGGCTGGTTCTTGTAGATATTTAAGTGTACAACACATAAATTATATTTTTCAATAGATGGTTCATGAATTTAAGTTTTTCACAATACCCCATAATGTGATTGCAAAATAGCTTCACTTTCAGATAATTCAGTTCTATAAATGAGCATGACAGAGTAAAAGCAGTGGAAAAAAAACCTAGAATTACAGGGAGGAGTCCTAAGTTAGAGATCCATCTCTGTACTTTATTATTTTATGATTGCTTCATTTAGTTTTCTTAACCTACACTTTTTTTTCTGGAAATGGCAAGCTCATTAATCTCCAGCCCGCTTATTTTATCAGAATCAATGGAGGTAGTGCACAAAAGCTGTGAACTGCTAAGTGTTCTGTATGTGTCCAAAGATAACAGATGCAGTTGAGGCATCTCATTTTTGCAGTTAGGCAGAGTCATTAATAGAACAAGATGTGAAACACAGCTCCAAAGTGGATACAGAACTTCCCACGTGGACCAGACACTGGTGGTGAGCTATTTCTTTAGCAATGTCTCTGGCTTAAAGTATTGAAAGATGTATTGGTGGATTTTGTGAAATAAGCCAAGAATTAAGTTCCTTCCACTGGGACTGAAGGCAAAGCAGAGTTTGGTATTAGCCTCCCTTTTTCTTTGGATCAAGGGATAATGAGTATCTCTATAGAGAACCGTGAAGAAATCACACAATTCAGTAATTGCCAGATCTACCCAGATGCCTCCCTTTCGACTATGACAGCTAGGAAGAGAAGGAAAATTAGTGCTGTATATTAATTCTGATTTTTTTCAGAAGATATCTGAAACAAGACTTAGATTTCTGAGAGAAAACATACCCAAAAAAGAGACAGAGAAACACTGTCAACATGGGCACAAAAACAGACATGCGTATAGAAAAATTCTGACTTAAAGAAAAGAAAGATTCTCATCATGTAAAGAAATACAATATGATCTAGATTTAGAGAAACTTAAGCTTACAACTCAAATCTACTATTTATCAGCACTATTTGAATAAATTGTTCGACTTTTTAAATATCTGCTTCCTTTGGTGTCAAATGGTTAAAACAATATTAAGCACTCACAAGTTTTTTGTGAAAATTAAATGAGATAATACATATGATTCGCCTGATACCCCACCTAACAAATAGACACTCTGAAGCCACTGTTAGCATTTATTAGTAGTAGAAGTATTTGTGGGATTATGTGCACCGATGATTAAAATTGTGACTTTTAGGGACACCTGGATGGCTCAGTCAGTTAACCACTGCCTTCGGCTCAGGTCATGATCCCGGGGTCCTGGGATCGAGTTCCCCATCGGTCTCCTTGCTCGGCAGGGAGTCTACTTCTCTCTCCGCTTTTGCCTGCCTCTCTGCCTGCTTGTGCTCTCTCTATCTCTCTCTCTGACAAATAAAATCTTTTAAAAAAAATGTGCTTTTGCATTCAAGGAGATTTCAGACTAGGGGATGCTGTGGAAAGGGGACAAATCATCAAATGCATCACAAGGTGTGAGGTGCTGTATGACACATGTACCATGCAGCGCTATGCTGGGTGAGGGAAATGATGATTCTGGGTGGAAGGTCAGAGGAGACTCTTAGTGACAGTAGCATTGCCGATGGGCATTAAAGGAAGAGAAGGACTTCAGGCAGTGCCTATGTGTGAATTGGCCCTATTTCCCATGTGGTCTTTTTAAAGAACATGAAATGTGGATTCAGACAGACCTCAGCGACTCTGAGAAGCATGCTTTTACTTATTCTGCAGATGCTTATTGAGTCAAACACTATGGTAGCCAGAGGGAGTATAACAATGGATAGGCTGTGATTCATGCCTTACAAGGGGCTCACACTATAGGGAAGGCAAGAGGTCAATAACCAGGCAGGATAAGAGTAGGGGATCATATAATTTATCATCCAAACCAGCGACTTTTGAGTATGTTAGTGGATCACTATCAATAGCTCTACCAGATGACAAGCTTATACCAGGTTTGGGATCAGAGAGAGTCCTGGACTTACCCTATACCCAAACCTTGGAGCAATCTTTCACTCCTCTCTCTGTCATTTACCCCATCTCCCATTCAAAGAGACACTACCACATACAGATAGGCAGACAAACAGATAGATGATACACAAAGAATAAAATGTATATATATTTATGGGTCAAATATTATAAAACTATATAGTACAAATGAGTTAATATTACATGTGGTCATATCTTTGCATTAAAATATTTTATTCTTATGTATGTTGAATTTTTTTGTGAAATGCTGAAATGCAAATTCTAATTGTATGATGTATGTAAAGCATAGGGTGCTTTATTTTTCTAGTAAACTGAGTTCCTATTAAAAATAAAGGATAGCTAATCTGTTATAGAGAAAGACGATCTTAATTAGGGACAGATGAAGAAAAAGAAGAAGGAGAAGGCAGAGGAAAGTGGAAAAGGAGAATAATATTTCATATGTGTAACACTTCAATGCATACAATAGGATGTTGGTGTATTTCTATTGTATTATTCAAAACATCAGCATAGACTGCTAGGCAATAATAAAGTCATAAGCAAACTCAGGCCGCTGTAGTCTGCTATTATCCTATAATTCCTTCAGCATTCTTTATTTTTTTTGAAAATTTTATTTATTTGTCAGAGAGAAAGAAAGCGAACACAATCAGGGGGAGAGGCAGGCAGAGGAAGAGAGGGAAGCAGACTCCCTGATGAGCAGGGAGCCCCATGCAGGGCTCAATCCCAGGACCCTGGGATCACGACCTGAGCTGAAGGCAGACACTTAACAGACTAAGCCACCCAGGCACCCCTCCTTCCGTATTCTTGAGATCAATTTATTTATCATATTTTCTTTTTCTCTTTTTTCTTCTTTTTTCTTTTTATTAATATATATAGAGAAAGAATGTGTGCACTTGCATGCACACAAGCAGGCATAGAGGGGCAGAGGAAGATGGAGAGAGAGAACATGAAGCAGGCTCTAAACCCAGCACGGAGTATGACACAGGACTCAGTCTCACAGCCCTGAGATCATGACCTGAGCTGAAATCAAGAGTCGGTTGCTTAACTGATTGAGCCACTCAGGTGCCCCTATCATACTTTATTTTTCAATTGAGAGTCCTAGGTGTTCATGTTCTTTTTATTTGCATCTTTCTGCATATACATTTGTACTGAAAAGTGTACAGTTTTGATTTAGGATGAACAGAATATAACAGCTCCTTCTGAATGACTGATTATAGGTAGATACTTTTGGGGTTCATGCAAATACTTTTGGGGTTGTCATCAATGAAGACATTTCTTTTTTGTTTTCAGAAATCCTCTTGGCAGTACTTTATGAGTTATAGAGAAAATCAGAGTCTTTTCATTTTATTCATATCTTATTTTGACCCCAACTGGAATCAGCCAATGAATATCTAAAT
The DNA here is from genome assembly GCF_002288905.1 of Enhydra lutris kenyoni. Taxonomy (NCBI): domain Eukaryota; kingdom Metazoa; phylum Chordata; class Mammalia; order Carnivora; family Mustelidae; genus Enhydra; species Enhydra lutris. The sequence continues at coordinate 6,190,433 of NW_019154098.1, read as the reverse complement.
GATTTTCAAAGAATTTGAGAGTCTAAGGTTGTCAGGGCAGAGGAAAGCATCTGTTGGTGTTGGAAAGCTTTATACAACAGCATGAGTCGTGCCTCTTTGGGGTCATCCTCTGTTAGGGAGCCTCCCTCTTTTGATCCGGATCTCTCGCTGCTGGCCTGCATGGGGGTAATGTGTGGTGGGGCACCCTCTAACAATTCTGACCATATGGGCTTGTCCATTATTTTTAATTACTTGAGAGTACCTAAGGTTCTGAAGTTAAGAAAGTGTCAGTGGAGATGGAGAGAAGAAGGTTTTTAAGTTTTAAAGAGTAGGATCCATAGAAGTTGGTGAAGATGACAGTATTAGGACTCCCCGATGTCCATAAGAAGAAGCTAGATAGAAGTGATGCAGTGTTTAAGGTGGAAGAAGATAGCCCTATCATAATAAATCTCAACATATATGATAATAAAACCACTTGGCCTTGCCTTCTTCATGTAAATCAGCATTTTCCAGCTGGGGTCTCTCACACTGGGGACCTCACATTCATAACTAACTTCCAAGATATTTGGTATTGACTTGCTTCTAGGAAATTGCCCCAGGACAAAGCCAAATCCTCTCACCTCTTTCTTAGTTGATGCTTTCTCTTTAGTCCCTAAATTTTAGGGTATTTCTGATATCTTGATTTTGTGATGGGAGAAGAGAAATGGAAACCTAAAGACCAATATAAATTTGAGACAGAGTCACCAGAAATGAAAGTAATTGCAAAATCACATGCATGTGGTGAAAGTTTTCTCCTGGTGTATTGACGATGGGACTGACCAACAGATACCAGAGGAAGAGCATGGCCCATACATCCAAGGCAGAAAGTCAACGTTAGGCTGCAAATGCCTTCATGGTGTGTCATTGATTTAGGGATCCCAGGCCCCTTGCATTAGACTCCCCTGGTACAAGTGAAGCAAAAGATGCTGACAAAGTCTTTTCAAATGAGAGCCTCCAGATAATACAGTGTACACAGCTAAACTTCGATGTCACATGTCCTGAGCTGCATGGCATGAAAATGCCAGAGTTAAAGAAGTTCTCCATTCCCCCCCCCTCAAAATAGCACACTGGGAGAGACCTCTAAAAAGGAAGTTATCTTTGTGTAAGTATATGATACCTGATTGCCCTAGTGATTTTCTCTGATGTGTCTAAGGAGCTGTCTGGTTTCATTATCACCCCCTAGCTTACACGTTGAGCTGGAATGAGATGTCGAGTTCTCACAGAGTCCCCAGTTTTACAGTCTAGCACTTCATGCACAGAGCAAAGAGAGGGAAAGGAAGCAAAAATGTATTCAAGGTCTGTAGTGAACAAGGCACTACACTAATCTTTTTATTATATACCTTCTCATTTAAAGCCTTGTAATTAAATTGCAAGAAAGTTAGCTAAGCTGGTAGAATAGGAAGGTTTTAATCAGAAGTTTAAGAATTGACGTGCCCTTTGAGTGGATGCTTCACTTCATAGACAATATACCACAGTGATCAAGACACAGATGTCAGAGCCAGACAGCTGAGCTTTGAATGCTGGCATTACCTTTTACTAGCTGTGCCATCTTACACAATTTACTGATTCTCCCTGTAATTCAGTTTCCTCATTGGCAAAACGGGGGATGTTGGGCGCGGTGATATTAACCTATCCAATGGGATTATTATGTGATTTAAATGAGTAAATGTACATACAGAACTTAGGACCGTGCCTAGCAAGTAGAAAGCACACAACAAAATAAAGATTTGTTATAATTAATACTTAGTTCTAATAGAAAGATAGAGAAACTGAGTCTCAAAGAGGAGTTGTATCTAGCCTGAGGTCATAGTATTAGTAGTAAAGTGGATGAACCAAGGTTCAGAGCTGGATCTGAGAGGCTCCTGGCCACTGCCAAATTAAAAAGATGGAAAATGTACAAACAAACAAAAACAAAACCAGCGGCTTTTCTCCTCCCCAGTAACTAAATTGGGGCTTGAATCTGTGCCAACAGTAAAACACTGAAGTTCATAGGCACACATCCAATTTAAACTTATTAGCACAATTAGTCTTCTATTACTTCAGTAGGGAGTGATTATTAAACTGATAGTTAATGAGACAGAACCTCTATTTATAGTCTAGGGATATCTATGATACCCAAAGTTAGAGGAGCACCTGGCTGCCTTCTGGGGATGAAAGCATCCCATCCCCGTGTTAAAAATACAGCATCTTCACGGACAGCCGCTGACCAACAATGGGAGAGACTGATGGACGCTGAGTTCCTGACGTATCAGTGGCCGGTCTCTGCCTTCATCAGCTATTCTGTTGTTTCCAGATTCATTCAACTGTGTTTTCAGTAAAAAAAAAAAAAAAAAAAAAAAAAAGTTTCCAGGGATCATGATATACTGAGATTAAAAGTATGGTGTCCTAGCCAACCTTTACTGAATAGCTAATATTTTGTGTGTGCCATAATATTTATCCCATGTAACAACCCACTGTGGGTAATATTGCTTTAATTATCTCAGCATTACAAATAAGAAAAATGAAAATGAGAATGGTGGGATAATTATCCTTTGGTCATTCATGGTAAGTAACAGCTGGCTCCTGAATGACTGACAGTAAAATTCATCCCTTAACGGATCCACTGCACTGCTTCTGAGGACTAGCCTTTTAGGTCTATAGTACGTGGACAGCTAGTGTGAATACACGTGTGAACAAAGCCACAATGAAGCTGTGGAGGCTCAAATGGAGGAGTAATTACTTAATTGATCCATTAAAAAATATTTATCAGTAACAAATATGTATCAGATACTATTCAGCGTGATAGATATAAAAGCAATGAATAAGACAGAATCCTATTTGTCATGGGGTTGGCTTTAGCTGGAGGGAGACAGGTAACAAACAAATAGGTAAAAAAAGATTATTTTCAAAGCTGATACATTCTTTGAGAGTAAATTTGGTGTTGTGTTACGCAGTTAATGCCAGGTGACCTTGAATTGGGTGCCCAGACAAGGTGACATTTAAGTTTAGAGAACTGAATGGCAATCAGGAGCCAACAGAGGAGGGAGAGGCTAATTACAGGGACAGGAAAGTGCTGGTGCACAGGGATCAGCCAAGAGCTCTTAGTCTGTGTCTAAAAAATAGACATAAAAACCAACCAAACAAACAAAAAACAGAAAACAACCATGTGCATTGGCTATAGGAAGACAATTACTGTATGGGAAGGGAAAGACAGCTGTACCTTATCTTTTTTGGACTCCACAAATTTAATTGATCTGTATGAAAATTGAGAAACATCTTATACCAAATAGAGGAAGTTTACTTATATATAGATTTTCTTAATAGATATTTTTCAGAAATGGGCTTATTCTGTACTTATTCTAATATTATATGCTTGTGTGTGTATGCGTGTTTGTGTGCCTAGAGAGAGAAGATCGCTTACTTTTGCAGTTCATGGTTTTCTAGAGCACAGTAAGCCACAGCTAGACCAAACACAAGGGACTGCTCTCTACACAGAAGCCCTAAACATTGAGTTGGATATGGTAACTTGGATGAATGTTGGGCCACTTTCTTTATGGAAAGATGATTCAATGTTCTCTGCTTAGGAAGAAAGATGCAAATGCATGTTTGGACTGACTGGACTGTACAGAGACCGACAGCTTTTGACAAAAACCTGTTTCTTCTTCGGGACACAAAGCTAGCTACATAGCCCAGCCTCTGCTGCATTCAGATATGGCTTCAAGACCAATTCTAAGCCATCAAAGTTGAACAGTAGGGATGGGGTCTAATTCTGGAACGTTCATGCATGCTCCTCTGTGCTTTGAACTGTAGCAGCTGACTTTAATGGACAGACCCTAAGAATGACCTCAAAGTCATGTGATGAAGAGGGCAGAGTCCCGTCAGCCTGTAATCAGAAGCAACCCTGTCTGATGACTTCTTGTCCACCCACAAGATATTTTTTTTTTTTAAGATTTTTTATTTATTTATTTGACAGAGAGAGATCACAAGCAGGCAGAGAGAGAGAGGAGGAAGCAGGCTCCCTGCTGAGCAGAGAGCCCGATGCGGGGCTGGATCCCAGGACCCTGAGATCATGACCTGAGCCGAAGGCAGCGGCTTAACCCACTGAGCCAGCCAGGCGCCCCCCACAAGATATTTTTACACGAGCTAAAATATACTTCTATTGTCTTGGCTATTAAATATATATATATATAATTTATTATTTTATTAATTTATTATTAATTTATTATTTAATTTAATATTAATTTAAATATATATATTTAATAGCCAAGACAATAGAAATGTGTGTGTGTGTATATATGTGTATATATATACATATATATATATATATATATAAAACAGGTACAAACTTATGGGGGTTTTATTTATGACACATTAGCTTACTACCTAATCAAGAAATGGAGGAAATTAAGGACTTCTCTTCTTTAGCTAGCCAAGGAAAAAGCAGAAATAGTAATGGAAAGCTGCGGTAGTGGGTGGGGTAGACTGATGTTGCCCAGCATTGCGCGGGTGTACATTCCACAAAATGTGACCCGACCCTCTTAGAGGTCACTCAGAGGAGCTCCAGAGAAGATTGTTGGAGAGAGTTGAAGGAATACTGATCTCCCCACGTGGTAATGAACCCACAGAGGACTCTGGGTAAGCAGAACAATATATACAGAAACATGTGACATGGAAGCATGTGGTTCATCAGATAAATATGAAATTTCTAATTTCAGAAGTACAAGTGGATTTAATATCTAATGGGAGAGAAGTCTCTGGATGAAGGTTGTTAGGGTGTAACTATCACAGGATTTTCATGTGAAGCATGTAATCAAAGATGTCTACACATTTCAAAAGCTGTGCATATGTTCCAAGCACAAGAAAGGTATGACCATTTTGAGGCAGAAATCTGGCCACCCTTAGTTCCTATAAGTGTGAGCAAATTTATGGAGATCTGCCATCAGCGGACTCCTTCCTTGTGAACAGGCTTGCACAGTCCCTAACATAAGTATGTGGTGAAGATCAAAACATAAAGAGATACGTAGCCTATGCTACCATTATTTAGCCATTGATGAGCAAGGTAACTTTGGTCAAGTCACCCCACCTTTTAAACCTTGGATTTCTTGGAACAAGAGGGGTTAGACCGTGTGCTCCATAAGGCTTTGCACCTCCCAGGGGGCACGAGCCGGCATCCTCTTTATTCTCAAGTCTCCCAGCTCAGTGTGTCATGCAGCTCAGGGTCATATTGAATGAGAGTCTGATGAGAAAGAAAATGAACCAATGCATCTCCTGGCGATCAGACCCTAAGAGAATCTCAATTTTATACCCACACACAAAATGGAAAATCTTCCTGGAATTGCCACTGACTGGATTGAGGCGCCTGATGATTCAGGACAAAAGAAGATAAAATAAGAAAAGCAATTTAGAATATGATAATATACAATAAATATAACCATATCTAAAGCAATTTGGGGCAGGAGTCATCTAGCTGAGATTCAATTGAATTGTACAGAGATGCCCTCAGCATTATGAAAGTGGGTATTTACATCTTTTCATTAAATAAGCCCTGTCTGTGCCAACCCTGCCACTCCCTGTGTCCTGGGTGAGGTCCTGAAGAGGCTGGAGGGAAAAACAGGATGAGCCAGAAAATGTCCCTCTTGAAGTGGCACAGAGCACGTAAGTGGGAGGCTCCTGGTGCTGGGACACCCGCCATGCTTGTGCACATCTTGCTCACGGCGACGTCCCTCTTGCTCCTAGCTTGACAGTGCCTGCTTGCCTTGGGTTAGCTCTTTTTTTTATTTTTATTTTTTTAAGATTCATGAATTTATTTGAAAGAGAGAGAGTGGGCATGAGTGGGAGGGGCAGAGGGAGAGGAAGAGGGAGAGAGAATCCCAAGCAGACCCCACGCTGAGCATGGAGCCTGACGTGGCGCTGGGTCTTGTGACCTTGAGATCATGACCGGAGCCGAAACCCAGAGCCCGACACTCAGCCAACTGTGCCACCCCGGTGCCCTCTGAGGCTGGCTCTTAAATGTCTCCCTTTTATGTTGCTTTACACAGTGCTACTCTTCCTCTCTCTGTGTTAGAATGTTCTTTATAGATTTAAAACATTGAAATAAAAATTTCTAGCAGAGTCTGAATTTGGCAATCTGATTTTGCAAGTCTCCATTTGTGACTTTGATTCACCTTTAAGATGAAGGACCACTGGCTTTGCTGGGTGCCTGGCTCACATTTGAACTCAAAACCTGCATGAATGAATGTGTCAGCAAATTTGGTACCAGCTGCATGACTACAATATAATCATGCGTGTGATGCTGTCATCATCTGGCTTCAAGTTCTTTCTCTTCCATGTGTTCTCCTCCAGCTACACTAGACAGCCAGTTGCTCTGGAAACCGCAGGCAACTGTCTAAGGCTCCAACCGGGGAAAGTATATCTATAGGATGGCAAGAGGTAGCATAGGTAGCTGATTACAAGAACGCTCAAATTTTCTCTTTCCTTGTATTGACCTACCTAATAAATGATTTTGGAGGAGTCTTGCCTTCCCCACTGCTCCTTTAATAATTGCTTTTCTTCTTTTCTCATTAGAACCTGTCTCTCATCTTCCCGGGTCCCTACTCTGGTGCATTGTCCTGGGGTGTAGAAACCTCCACAGCATATTGGATTGGCTGAGATATAGTCGCTTGTACACACATCTGTTGTCAACTTGGTCCTGCAGCCTACTGGTCGGATGATTCTCTTTTAAAGATACAATTGACATATTAGTTCCATGCATGCAACATAATGATTGGTATATATTGTGAAATAATCACCACAATAAGTGTAGTTAAAATCCATCACCATGGGGCGCCTGGGTGGCTCAGTGGGTTAAAACCTCTGCCATTGGCTCAGGTTATGATCCCAGAGTCCTGGGATTGAGCCCCGCATCGGGCTCCCTGCTCAGCAGGGAGCCTGCTTCCCTCTCTCTCTCTCTCTGTCTGCCTCTCTGCCTACTTGTGATCTCTGTCTATCAAAGAAATAAATAAAAATCTTTTAAAAAATCCTTCATGCATAATTACAATTTTTTTCTTGTGATGAGAACTTTTAAATTTTAGCAAATTTCAAATATGCGATACACTATCATTAACTATATAGTCAGCACACTGTACATTGCTCTTCTAGGACTTATTTCTTTTATACCTGTAGCTTGTACATTTTGACCACCTTCACCTATTCGGCCCACCACCCACCCCCCAGTTCTGGCAACCACCAATCTATTCTCTGTATCTATGAGTTTGTTAGTTTGTTATTTTTGGTTTTGTTGTTATTGTTGCTGTTTTTGGATTCCACATTAAAAGTGAGATCATACGGTCTTTGTCTTTCTCTGACTTATTTCACAGCATTATGTCCTTGAGGTCCATTTGTATTGCTGCAAATGGCAGGAATTTTTTTCTTCTTATGGCAAAATAATATTCTTTCATGTTTATGAAGACACATATATACATATATACATGTACACACACACACACACACACACACACACACCCCACACCACACATTCATCTCTTGATGGATCCTTAAGTTGTTTCCATATCTTGACTATTGTAAATAAGTCTGCAATGGACATAGGCAGGCAGATACCCCTTCAAGGCTCTTACTTCATTTCCTTTGGCTGTATGTCCAGCATGGGATTACTGGATCAAATGGTAGTTCTAGTTTTAATTTCTTGAGGGGCCTCAATATTGTTTTCTGAAGTGTCTGTGCCAATTTACATCTCCACTAAGTGTGTAAGGGTTCCCTTTTCTCCATATCCTTGCCAAAATTTGCTATTTTTCTTTTTGATGATAGTTATTCTAACAAGTGTGAACTGATAGTTCATTGTGTTTTTTTACTTAAATTTCCCTGATGATTAGTGATGTTGGGCATTTTGGATTTACCTATTGGTCATTTGCATGTCTTCTATGAAAAAAAAATGTTTATTTGGTTCTTCTGCCCATTTTTTTAAATAGACTGTTTGATTTTGCTGTTTAATTGTATGAATTATTTATATTTTTTGGATATTCACCCCCAATCAGATACATGATTTACAAATATTTTCCCTCATTGTGTAGGTTGCTTTTTCATTTTGTTGATTGTTTCTTTTGCTGTGCAGAAGCTTTCTACTTAATTTGTTATGCCCATTATTTGTTATGTCTACGTTTTCTTAATTTGAATATAAATGCAAAATCTGGGGGCACCTGGGTGGCTCAGTGAGTTAAGCTTCTTCCTTGTGCTCAGGTCATGATCTCAGGGTCCTGGGATGGAGCCCGTCATCAGGCTCTCTGCTCAGCGGGGAGCCTGCTTCCCCCCTCTCTCTCTGCCTGCATCTCTGCCTACTTGTGATCTCTCTCTCTGTCCAATAAATAAATAAATAAATAAATCTTTAAAAAATAAATAAATGCAAAATCTGAAATTCATTATAAGAGACATTAATTAGTAATAATATTAGTGTTGATGTAGGTAAGGTTATGACTCCACTAGTAACTGATCATTTAATAAGACGGGTGGATTGTCATTCTTCCCTTTGAACAAAATAGGGGAAGGTGTGACTTGAGTTGTCATCTAAGGGATTTAAAATATGATAAAAGAGCACTTTGTGATTTGTGACATATAACTTGGTAGGATTTTTAAACAATTAGACGTTGATAGAACAAAACCTCTTCCATTTCATATGCTTATTCTTGTGTCCAAAATATTACAATACTTTAAAGCATAGAAATGAAAATCAGAAATAGAGCTGAAACTGACATCTCTCTTACTCCAGAATAAGAAATTTTAATTCATGAACAACATAATTATGTTTCATAATTATTTCTTATCAAATTGTAAAATGTACTATGGTTGTGTAAAACATTTTTGTGCTAGAAGTAATTCTAATAATGATAATGAAAAATAAATTAAGTATTCTTTTAATTTTATTTTATATTATTAGAAACATGATCAACAAAAATAAAAGTAATTTTGTTGCAGAGAATTATGGGTATTGATTGCTGAAATACTTAAAACATAAAATATTCATTACAAGAAATTCTGAGAGAGAATTTCAATAGAAAGATACATTTTGGAGAAAAATGAATATTGCAATATTCTAGACTATTAAAAGGAGCTTATTCATTGATTGCTGTACATGGATGTTGATGGATATCAAGTTATTTTAAAACTTAACTTTCATTTGACTCATTATACTTAAAGTATCCTTTGCAAGGACTTTACCCCAAGATCAATTTCTTAACAATTTAACCTAAAAGTATGAAGGGTATACATACCTTTTCAGGCATTATTTTAGCATGTATGCAAAAAGAAAGGAAATTTATGAAGAAAAAAAAAGACTCCATTATTCTGCTTTTGTACCTGGTTCCTACTTTGCTTTTTCAGTTTAAGGTTGTTTATTTTATAGTCCCCTCCACACTGCACCATTCAGTAGAAGATACTAGCACATGTGGCTTCTTAATGTAAATTAATCAAATAAAATTAAAGATCATTTGCCCCATTGCCTTAGCCACATTTCAAGGGTTCAATAGTTGCATGTGGTTAGGGACTATGGTATTGGGAACATAACAGATATAAAACATTTTCATCAGCACAGAAAGTTTTACTGGGCACAATTCTCTGGACAGAATTTATACTGCAGATTTTTCTTTTACTAGAATAGAACTTTCTCTAGGATTGACAGGCTCATTTACTTTGTCATATATCAGATAGATGTCATACTCTGTCATATATCAGACCCTCACTCATTTTTTTTTTTAGTTAAAATAAATTTGGGGCACCTGGATGGCTTGGTCAGTAGAGCATCTCACTCTTTTTAAGATTTCATTTATTTCTTAAAGAGAGAGAGAATGAGCGAGGGGCGGGGGCAGAGGGAGAGGAATAAGCTGACTCCCCACTGAGTTGGGAGCCTGATGCAGGGCTGGATTCTAGGGCCCCGAGATTATAACCTGAGCTGAAGGCAGATGCTTAGCAGGCTGAGCCACACAGGTGCCCAAGCATGGGACTCTTGATTTCAGTCCAGGTCATGATCTCAGGGTGGTGAGATCCAGGTCTGTGTTGGAATTGGACTTTGCATTCAGCAGAGTATGCTTGGGATTCTCTCTGTCTCTCTGCTCCTCCCCACCATGCTCATTCTTTCTCTTTCTCTCTCTAAAATAAATAAATACATCTTTAAAATATAAAATAAAATAAATTTACTCTAAGATAATTTAATTAGGAACTCCCACTGACATGTTTACTAACAAGTCACAATGATATAAATTCCATAAAATCGTCTCAATGATAAAGACCTTGGAAATTATTTAAATATATGACTTTTAAAATATATATATATTTGTATCATAAACAGTCAAAAATTAATTTTTTCACTTGTAATTCCTTTGTTGTACTTGGGGTAAATGAAGAACAGATATTGCATATTTTCTCTTTTCCAAGTGATGAACAAAACACTTTTCAAGTGTGATCTCACCTAATACACACAACAAGAGGTAAAGACTCTCAGAAAAGTTAAGCGATTTGCCCAAAGTTACAGAAAGAGAATTTAAAGTCAGGTCTATTTAATAGTAGCACTAACTTCATGTGAAAAATGCCACCTTGAAAAAAAAGACTACAGTTTGTGCAAGTCATTCAGATAATTAGTGACCAGAATAGACATCCGAGCTCTGTTCTGATTTCCAGATGGGGAACCTACAGAACCCCCGCTTCAGTAAAGGGTAGTATGTGTGCTCATGTAAGAGCAGGACCTGTAAGCCAGGATGCCTGGATTCCTATCTGGACTGTGCCACCTACTAATCATTGCAACCTTAAGTCTTTTTTTAATCAGGACTGCAGTATTAATACTAATACAATATTGTGTCAATTCATACACATAATACAATGTGGCAATTTTATTCATGTTTTCCCCAGTATTACTTATACTCATGGGCATATGTATGCATGTACTTCCTACTGTATGATTTTATCACATTTGTGGGTTTGTGTCTCCACCACCAGAGTTAAGATTTTGGACAGTTTCATCACCATAAAGATCCACACGTTGCCTATTTATAAACTTTGAGTGGCTTTTCTTTTAATCCTCTTCACATAGACTTTTGCAGAGCAATTAAAAAAAAAGAGTATGAGGTCCAGTCTTTCCATTTTTTCCTTTTATAGATTGTGTTTTGGGGATAAAGGCTAAGAATCTATTGCCTAATCACACTTCTCAGATTTCTTCTATTTTTCCTAAAATGTTTAATTTCAGATTTTGGATTTAAATCTGTACTTCATTTTGTGGTTATTTTATATAAAGCATGGGGTTTATGATGAGGTTCATTTTTTTCGTCCAATTGCTCTAGTATTATTTGTTACAAATTCTGTCCTTCTTTCATTAAATTGGTTTTGCTTCTCTGTCAAAAATCAGTTCAGTATATTTATATGGTTCTCTTTCTGTGTCTTCTCTTTTGTTCCATTAATACATATGTTTATGTCCCCACAAATATCACATTGTCTTAATTATGGTAGCTATAAAGTAAGCCTGGAAGTTAGACAGAATGATATCTTCTACTTTATTCTTCTTTACCTAGTTGTCTTCAGGGTATTCTAGGTCTCTGTTTCCGTATAAATTTTATAATAATATTGTCTTTGTCTACATTACTGGGATATTGTTAGGAATGACATTTAACCTGAAGATGGATTTGGATAGAATATTTATATTATGTTGAATCTTCCATTTCAGGAGTATGGTATTTCTCTTAATTTAGGTCTTAATAATTTAGGTCTTCATTGATTTCTTTCATTAGTATTTGATAATGTTAAACATACAGATCCTGTGTATATCTTTTTAAACATACATCTAATATTCTTTTTTTCTGGATCAATTGTAATTCATACTGTGTGTTGAATTTCAGTTTCTTGTGTTTATTAGCATATAGAATTGTGATTGTTGTGATCTTGTATTTTGCAGTTTGCTGAATGTGCTTAATGTAGAACTCTTTTTGTAGATTTCTCAAGATTGTCTATGTGGACAATCATGTTATCTAAGAATAGAACCATTTTATTCCTTCCTATCTCATCTTTATACCTTTTATTTCTATTTTCTTGCCTTATTGAAGTGGCTAGAGCATCAATGCTATACAGAATAAGATTAGTGGGAGTGGATATCCTTGCTTGGTTCTTGATCTTAGGGGAAAAGCATCATTCAGTCCTCATTGTTAAATATGGTGTTAATTGGGGGGTTGTGGTTTGTTTTTGTTTGTTTTGGTTTTGCTTGTTTGTTTGTTTTTGGAGATGCAATTTTATCAAGTTGAGAAAATTCCCTGCTATTTCTGACTGGTGGAGAGTTTATACCATGAATAATTGTTGGATTTTGTTACATGTACCATTAATGAATATTGGCTTTAGTCAGATGCTTTCTTAATGTCAGTTGATATGATCATATACTGTGCAGGTGCTGGTCTACTTGTGTGAGTTGTGGTTTCAATGATTTTATGATGTTATTGTCTTTTTTTTTTTTTTTTTTTTAACTGGTACCTCTGGGAATCCCGTTAGTCCCTGCTGGTTCTGCCTATAAGGGAAGAAAGGCTTTTCTCAAACTGGGTTACCAGTTGTCTCCCAAAGTGGGAGGGGACTACCAGGCCATGGTGACAAAGATGTTTCCTGAACCACGCTGGTTGTTGCTGTATCCCTCTTGCTAATTTCAGCTGCTCAACTTAGTGTCTCTTGTTGGAGAAGAGGAGGCATTTTGCAAATCTCAGTAGACACTATTTCATATATTAAGTTCAATGTTTCCACAAGATGATTGTCTGAAAGGTAGTTGAAACTCTGCTCTTCAAAACCAAGTAACTCCACCATAGACAGCGGTACAGTGTATGAAACCAAAGTAGGCATTATCTAGACCATTTTGTAATGTTAAAATTTCACATTCCATTTTCTATCTCTTTCGTTAATGTTCCATTGAAATAGAAGTTGATTTTGATTCAGTTGATCTACCTGAGATTTATATCTAAAGAATTGTAGGATAAATTGTAAATCTCTTTTTCATCTTGTAAATGTACACAGGGTGAAATTATTGATTAATGCCTTTTTTAAAGCAAAACTATATTAGGGGCACCCGGGTGGGTCAGTTGGTTAGGCATCTATTTCTTGATTTTGGCTCAGGTCATGATCTCAAGGTCATGGGATCGAACCCCACATTGGGCTTCATGCTCAGCGGGAAGTGTGCTTGAGATTCTCTCTCTCCCTTTACCCTCCTCCACTCTCTCTCAAAAAAAAAAAAAAAAGTAAATCTTTAAAAAAATAAAAACAAAAAATTGGGAAAAAAGTATATTTATTTGGTTATTTATACACTTTCAGTTTTAGCATTTTGTATCTTATATAGAATAATTAGTACAAGACATGACAAATGAAGGCAGATATGACTTAATTAAATAACTACTTTATTCAACACATAAAAATTTTTAAAAAGTTAACTATGAAACTGGCTTAATTTCTTTGCCATTTCTTAATTCCTATCTCAACAGAGAAATGATATAACTTACCATAACTTTTTAAGAAAACTTTTCCAGACTGACTGTTCTCATATTTGACTCTGTAGAAAACCAAACCTGAAGATGTTACTATTAAAAAGAGAAGTCCTCTGTAAACACTGGTCAATATAATCCTCTCTGTAAGATTCATATGGCACATCAACATAAGAAAGACTTTGAGGATTCTTCCAAAAATGATATGTATTTAACTCTGTATTTAATGTTATATTTCCTAAATGTATTTTATCATTAAACATGGTCTTTGTTTTTTATATGTGAAATTTACAAATTACTAAAGGGATAGAAAATAGAGTAATTGGGAACTAAAACAAAACAAATAAGCCAAGAACCTTGGAAAATAACAGGAAACCCTGCTTCATGAAGTTTTCTATCAGTTGAGATGCCTTAATATTTCCCTAAGTTTGACCACACTGTAGACAGACTTCTTCTTTATTCTAGACCTTAAACTTCCCTTCTTAAGTATTTTGTTTAGAAAACTTACAAGTTGTAGGTTTTTTTTCCTCTGCCTTTTTGAGATATGGGAAAAGCTTTTTAAAAACTGTTCTACAAACCAGGAGTGTCTTTTTCAGAGACTTGAGAGCCACTCTTTTGAAATGCAATCATCAAATAAATTATCCCTATCCCATAGTCTCTGTGGGAGGATAGAAACTGAACTTGGGTGAGCACCAATTAGCAAACACAGATGGTCTAATCACAGATGAAAATATCTACAAAATTAGGAGATAATGTGTTAACACATCCCATTGATCAACCTCACTCGTAATGTCCTCTATCACTTTTCTTTCAGCTCCCTCAACTCCTAAGGCCTCTCCTGCCCTTTGTTTCAGCAGCTTTGAGTTCAGACTTGGGTCCCGTCTCTCTGTCCTATTGCAGCAGCTTTGAATAAAGTCCTCCTTGACTGTTGGGCTTTGTCCAGTTAAGTTTTTGCCTTGACACTGTTAACCCACTTTTGCCCCAGTTCTAATCCCATGAGTCCTTAAGAAATCAATAATAAGTAGTTGGGTCCTAGGAGTCAGATTAGGGTAGGACAACAGAATTAGATAGACAAACAATAGAGAACAAATTTGGCAAAGTATTCAAGAGAGAATTGAGGAGGCAGGAGCCATAGAAACAAGCTGTAAATAATTTCTAAAGAATGAGAGTCAAGACAGACGTGTAGAATTAGAGCAGACCAGACACCAGTAAACAGAGGCCATAATGATGATTCACTATAATGATCTCTCCATTAGGAAATATAATTTAAAAAAAATAAATTTAAGAATTAGGTTTAACTTTGATACAATATTTCTTCCTTCCTATATTGATTTTGTATACTATTGAGTAAATATGTCTACTCTGTTACAGCAATCATGAAAGAGGTTAAAGTATTGGGATTTCTTAAAAGATGGAAGGCACACAATTTTTTAAAATTTTTGGGTGGACAGAAAAATATTAGTATCTCACATGGAAGCACTGGCATTTGCTGTGTTGTTCAGCATCACTGATATGACCTTTTCTACTGACTCCTTTTTGTTGCTTTTATCAGAAATTTCTACAAAAAAAAATTGGATTTCAAGCTGAGCCAATGGTTTTTACCAACAATGCAAAAAGTTAATATTGTTTCCTTATTCCTATACTTAATTTATCTCTCATTCTATTAAAATATATATATATATATAAGTTATATATATATAATATATATATATATATATAAGTTCCATTGTTTCTTTTTTTTTTTGCTTTATTTTCTGAGTAAAATTTCAAAGGAACCTTAAAATTGAGTTTTTTTAAATTTGTTTAATTTTGTTTTGTTTTCTTGTGGCAAATGCTGAATTTTATTTCCATGTCCTGATTTCCAATGACTTTACACTGTGTTGAAATTTTATACAGATTTTCTCAATAATTTCAGTGTGAATTGAAATGTAATCAAAAGACCTATCTCATGTCAAAACATATTTATTCATCTTTACTAATTATTAACAAAAACTAAAGGTAGGTTTTATAAATAAAACTGTCATTTCATTATGAACTGGTATTTTTACTTTTTTTATTAATTGACATATAACAGTATATTACTTTCAGGTCTACTACATAATAATTTCAATATTTATGTATTAATAATCAAAAATATCCCAATAAACAAAAGTCCAGGGCTAGATTACTTCCCATGGGAATTCTACCAAACATTTAAGGAAGAGTTAATACCTATTCTTCTCAAACTGTTCCAAAAAATAGAAATGGAAGGAAAACTTCCAAACTCATTCTATAAGGCCAGCATTACCTTGATTCCAAAACCAAAGACTCCACTAAATAAGAAGAATTAAAGGTCAATATCCCTGATGAACATGGAAGCAAAAATTCTCAACAAAATACTAACAAATCAAATCCAACAGTACATTAAAGGAATCATTCACCACGATCAAGTGGGATTTATTCCTGGGCAGCAAGGTGGTTTGATACTCATAAATCAATGTGATATACCACATTAATAAAAGAAAGGATAAGAGCCATATAATCCTCTCCATGGGTGCAGGAAAAAAAAATTTGTCAGAGTAATGCATCCATTGTTGATAACCCTCCATAAAGCAGGGATAGAGGGAATATACCTCAATATTATAAAGGCCATATGTGAAAGACCCACAGTGGGGCAAAACTGAGAGCTTTCCTCTAGTCAGCAATAAGACAGGGATGTCCACTCTCACTCTCACTATGTAATTTAACATAGTACTGGAAGTCCTCGCCTCAGCAACAAGACAGCAAAAAGAAAGAAAATCCATCCAGGTTGGCAAGGAAGAGGTCAAACTTCCACTCTTCACAGATGACAAGATACTCTAGGTGGAAAACCCAAAAGATTCCACCAAAAAATTGCTAGAACTAATACAAGAATTCAGTAAAGTTGCATAATACGAAATCAACATACAGAAATCTGCTGAATTTCTAGACAACAATAATGAAGCGTCAGAAAGAGGGAATCGATCCCATTTGCAGTTGCACCAAAACCATAAGATACATGGAAATAAACCTAACCAAAGAGGTAAAATATCTGTACTCTGAAAACTATAGAACACTCATGAAAGAAATTGAGGAGGATGCAAAGAAATGGAAAAACATTCCATGCTCATGGATTGTAAAAATAAATATTGTTAAAATGTCAAAGCCATCCACAGATTTAATGCAATCCCCATCAAAATGCCACCAGCATTTTTCACAGAGCTAGAGCAAGCAATCCAAAAACTGTATGGAACCACAAAAGACGCTGAATGGTTAATGCAATCTTGAAAAAGAAAAACAAAGCTGGTGGTATTACAACACCAGACTTCAAGCTCTGTTACAAAGCTGTCATCATCAAGACAGCATGGTACTGGCACAAAAACAGACACATAGATCAATGGAACAGAATAAAAAAGCCAGAAATGGACCCACAACTATATGGTCAATTAATTCTTAACAAAGCAGGAAGGACTATCCAATGGAAAAAAGACAGTCTCTTCAACAAATGGCGTGGGGAAAACTGGACATCAGCATGCAAAAGAATGCAACTGGACCATTTCCTTACACCACACACAGAAATAAAATAAAAATAGATGAATAATTCTTTCTGGTGTAAATGGAAATTGGATTTTTTTTCAACTGCTGCTTTTATGCTCGTCTCTGCGGCAAGTGAGTCCACACATATGCCCTTTAAGAGAAGTACCTCAACTCCCTACAGCACCTTGGTTCTCCTAGACATGTTCCCCAGTGGTCTTTAAAACCAGACATTGAGGGTTCATCTCTCCATTGCTGGTCCCAAGGCTGGGGAACCTGATATGGGGCATGAACCCCTTTTTCCTCAGGAAGAAGTCCTGCATTTCTGAAATCCTTCCTTATTGTGGTCACTATGCTCCAAGGGGCGGGGGGTTCGATTCTGGAGGAACCAAACTGGTGCCTCTCCCACCTGTCTTGATGTGGACCTTTTACAGTTTGTTGTGAAGGAGCTGTTTACCTCATCTTCAAGTCCTTTTCAGAGAGAATTGTTCCAGGTGAGCTGTAGACCTGGTCTGTCTATGGGAGGGAGGGAGCTGAGATTTCTCTATGCTCCCATGTTGGACTACCCCCTTCTCTATAAAGCAAAATTGAGACTCTAAATGATCCTAACAGTATGTTGCTTGAAATGTGTGTGTGTGTATAGTTAAAACTAACCATATAGGGGCGCCTGGGTGGCTCAGTTGGTTAAAGCCTCTGCCTTCGGCTCAGGTCATGATCCTGGAGTCCTGGGATTGAGTCCCACATCGGGCTCTCTGCTTGGCAGGGAGCCTGCTTCTCCCGCTGACCTCTCTCCTCTCATGCTCTCTCTCTCTGTCAAATAAATAAATAAAATCTTTAAAAAACAAAAACAAAACTAACCATATATATGTAAATATGTATATAACTCTCTATATAAATATATATTGATATATATAATGATATTGCATCTATATTGTATAGTTAGAGGAAGGGGGCAAACTTCTCACAGGGAGCTTGATTTTAGAAAATGATTTCTGAAATAGAAACAGCTGACAGCAATCTGTGTGGCCAACTTTGAGAGCCAGTACTATACTTGAGAAAAGATGGAACCATGGGGCTTCTATGATTGACAAATTGTTACTACTGGAAGTGGAAGTATGACCAGTAAATACCAAAGGGCCTTGGGGACATCATGGCTGGGAATACATAAGTATATTATTCTTTTCTTCCTCCTTTCTTTTCTGTTTGTCTACATTGCTCTATCAATAGCATTTGTTTGTTTTATAAAAATTAATCTGTCTCGGGGCGCTTGGGTGGCTCAGAGGATTAAGCCTCTGCCTTTGGCTCAGGTCATGACCTCAGGGTCCTGAGATAGAGCCCCACATCAGGCTCTCTGCTCAGAGGGGAGCCTGCTTCTCCCTCTCTCTTTGCCTGCCTCTCTGCCTGCTTGTGATCCCTCTTTCTCTGTCAAATAAATAAATAAAATCCTTTAAAAAATTAATCTGTCTAATAAAAATATATCCATTCCATATTGATGGAGTGCTTACTGAATACCTTACTGGTAACTCAGAATAAGGCAGAATATACCACAAATTCTGCTTTCAAGGAATTTAGCATTTAGTTGGGGAAATCTGATAAAAAAACAAAGCCTGGGATATTTGCTATTATCCCTTATAGAATCTGAGGCCCAGGGAACTCAAGTAACTTGTCCAAAATAACAATGAAATGTAGCAGAGCTTTGGTTTTAACCCAGGTCTCTTATTTAAAATTTAGAGACCTGGCCACATTTAATGATTTTGATGTTTAGTTTGTGTGCTTGAGTTGTTAAATGGGCTTCTATTTTCTGTTTATATATACCAAAGTTTGGGAATAATTTAAGTTGGAAATTATTTGAGAAAATTTACATTTAAAAGTAAATTAAGAATTTTATGGACTTAGATTGTGTGGAGATTTAGAGAACAATGATTGTTGCTGATAAATTGTACTCAGTAGATGGCTTGAGTGGTTACTGAGAAGAAACAAAGTATGGATTTGCCTCATACGTATTAATTACCTGCATAGTATGTGCACCCTGGGGATTATTATGTGTAAACAGATAGCAACACCAGGTATTTAAGGTGGTGGCCATTAAGTGAAGGGTTTGGACGATGACAGATCGGTAAAGATCAGCAACGATTGGTGAAGGGCTGAGCTACTGTACAGCACAGGTCACATTAGGGATGTTGACGGTAATTCTGGAGCAATAGGCAGGAAATATCTGATCATTTCCAACATTGTTTCTTGGTTTATGGAGGGTTTTTTTTGTTTTGTTTTTGTGTTTTTTTTTTTCAATAAAGAATGATAAAAGAAAAACGTCTACCTTCCTCCTTAGCTTCTTTAACATATGCTTTCCTATATTCAAGGACGATATCACTTTTAATACTCAGTAGGAGCCTCTCCTTAATATTAAAGCTGACAAGGATCTATCCTTTCATGGAAGAACTCCTGCATTTATACTCAGAATCAAAATTTAATATCCATTTATTCTTTTTCAATAAATCCGCTTATGCAATCAATACTGTTGAGCATGGTACTTTATGTCAGAAGAGTTAGATAAGAAAGGAAGCAGGGAAGAGCATTTCCAATAAAAAGAGAGATCAGGAACAAAGACTTGGCAGTGTTAGGTGCACACATTGTAGGCGAGGGGAACGGAGCAGTGCGATAGGGCAGCTTTTCACAGGAAACATAGAAACGCTTCAGAGTAAATGTAGTGCTTTGTAAAGAAACTGAAACATTTATCTCAGGTAACTCTGAATGTTTATTAAATAGAAATTAAAAGTAAGACAAGCTGGAGAGATCCAGAAAGCGTCATGAAGGATGAATAGATTACTTGTATTAGATAAAATTAGCCTTATTCTGAGTAATAGAACGCTCGGAAAAAGAGTGACTTAAACAATCTATTTAAACAAGGTTTATTCCTTGTCCTAGTACACATGAGCAGTCCTTAGCTACTACTGTGGCTCTGTAATTATCAGGGACCCAAGATGCTTCCATATTACCGATCCATTATGCTTAATCCGCAGCCTCCAGTTCCCAGGCCAAGATGGCTATCTCATCCCAACCATCAAATGTAGATCTTACCCAGAAGGACAAAGTGACAGAGGGAAGGCACTTAGAGTATATTTATTTTTGTTGGTTTGTTTCGTCTGTCTGTGTGTATGTGCACATGTGTGCGTATGTGCGTGTGTGTCTACTGAGTTTTAGTTCCAGGCACTGTGTTAGGCCCTTATAATATAAGAATGAAGCAGAAGGAGATATCATAGATAATATACCTGGGGTGATATATGTGTATATCCATCTATATAGTCAACCGTGTAAATAGCAGAGCCATTAGAAAACCACACTCGATAGAAATGGTCATAACATTTATTTTGTACATGCTTGTTTGAGGCGGCTATCATATATCTAAGAGAAAATTGTAGGTGATCAGGAGCTAAGAGGAGCAATCAGGGCTACAGACAGAAATGTAAGTGCTATTGACATAAAGAAATTGAACCATGCTGATTTATCGCATAGCTTAGAGGGAACCTATAAAACAAGAAAAGTAGGGACTTGACTGCCTACTCATACTCCCCAGCACAAAGTTGTCCCACATATACCATCACCTTCAACTTCAGCCATTAGTAGAATCTCAGTAGAGCACACACAGAGTTATGAACCTCAGCATGCTGGCCTCTGACTCTTCTGTGTCCAGTGACTGGATGTATTAGGTACTTAATCTTGGTTGCCTGGCTTATTAACTTGATTTACTTAAGCACATATGTATGGATAGGTGGTTACAGGTGCAATACCATACTGTAGCTAGGAATGGCAAATTACTGTCCTTGACCCTAAGAAGCACATAATTAAGAGTGGGGAATTCCCCAGAATACATCTAGAGATAACCTTCCATATAATCCAAGCTCGATATGACATGTACATGTGTGAAGTTGTAGGTTTACTTATTTTGGAATGAACCTCTATAAATGAACAAAGACCCAAAGGTATCTGCAACTTACCAGATGTTGAGAATGACGGGACGTTGTCTGGGAGAACAGGGTACTGTGGGGACACAGACTGGGGCACCTTGAGGGACTTTAAAGCAGGGATCACAGGGTACCTGGGTGGCTCAGTCCGTTGAGCATCTGGCTCTTGATTTTGGCTCAGGTCATGATCTTGGGGTTTGGGGATCAAGCCCCAAGTTGGACTTTTATCTGGGTGTGGAGCCAGCTTCAAATTCTCTCTCTCTCCCTTTCCCTCTCCCATCCCCAGCTCTCTCTTATGCTTCCACACTCCTTTTAGCCAGGACATAAATCAGAATAAGAAAGGTGGACAGTTTAATAGGGGATGATGGGACAGATGATGGATGCCCATGTATGTTACCTTAAGTATAATAAGACCAAGGAAGACCATTGATAGATTATATGTAAATCAGTAACGTAGGCCTGTATAGTATGAAGTGAATGAGGTGAGGATGAAGAAGGTTGGTTGGGATTTGGTCAGGAAGTGGGAATTCTGGAGCTACCAGCACTCATGGGTGGTTGGGATTTGGTCAGGAAGTGGGAATTCTGGAGCTACCAGCACTCTTTGGTGGCCTTACAGCAAGTCTGAAGGCAATCATTGTACCACCTGCACACACGGCTCCCTCTGCTTTAAGCTTTCAGAAATTAGAGCATTTAGTCAAACTGCTGGAATTTATTAAATGAATGAAGTTTGTGTGGGAGACTGTTATTCAGACACACATTTTTAAATGCCAACAGCAACTTAATCGTCTTACCCAAACATGAAGTAATTCAAGGTCAGAAATTGCTTTCTCCAGCCTTTTCCTCCTGTCGGTTGCCACATGGCTACATGTATATCTAAAATGGCAAATTCCTTCCCAAGTGAAACAAACCAAGAATAAGGCTCAAGGAAAGCAGTTCTCTGAAAATTGCTTACTGAAGGGTCAAACTGTCCTTTTCTCATGCAAACGAAGTCTTGTTGAGCAGCAGAGCCTTACTCCATAAATTCTTTTGCATTCTTGAGCAAACTTAATGCAGTTCCTGTGTGGTGCTATGGGTGTGCGGGTGCGGTGCTGTGGGTGTGTTTAATTGAGCACTATCAAAGGGGTATACTTGCTGAGCTTAGTGCACACTTGAACATTGAGCTCCTCCCCCAGTTAGAATACATGCACTTGCTGTCACGTATTTGCTTCATTATTAAACAAAATCCTCTCCACTACACTCTGAGCTACTTGAGGGCAGGGATGAGGAGAGAGTCTAAATGATAAAGTAACCAATTTTAAATGAGAATAGTTTTCATTTATTTATGAAACCGTGCATGTTATGCACTTTGAATTCATTATCTTCCTTAAATTTCTCATAGCAACCATTTGAGGTTGAGATGCTTGTCTTAGTTTTTGATCGGGGAAACCAATGTGTGAAGAGTCTGTGTTGTTGGATCTCGGTCTCATGGCACTGATGTATGAGGGTGAGATTTGAATTGAGGTCATTGGCCTTTGGACCAGTCCATACAAAACTGTTTTCCTGGCTCGGAACCAGACACCAGTTCTCAGCATCAGTGACAAACCGTACCATCTCGGGGGGCCTGCATGGCTCCGTCAGTTAAGCATCTGCCTTGACTCCGGGATCAAGCCCCCAAGTCGAGCCCCCAAATAGGGGGATTCCGCTTCTCCCTCTCCCTCTGCTCTTCCCCACACTCGTGCTCTTTCTTATGCTCACTCCCTCTCTAGAAATATGAATAAAATCTTTTAAAAAAATAACTCTTTTCATCTCTGTGAACGGACAAGGCAACTATTACTGTATTTTGACAAATCAAGAAAGATGTTAAGTAGCGTGTTCCAGATCTCATACTTAGCTTAATGACATGGCTGGGCTCTATCTGAAAATGAAGGCTTTTTTTTTTTTTTTTTTAATTTAAGCACTAATCATGTCTAATAGTTGGTATGATTACTGCTGTAAAGCAACACGATGGTACTTACATTTTAGACCTCTATGACTGGAATGCATTGGAGAAAATTTTGTCAGTGTTTACTCAAGGTGGAAGTTGATTTCTCCCATCAAAGACTCCAAAAGTGCATACACATTCCTCCTGCCTCACGGAGGAAAACGGAATGCAGAGACTTTGCCCACTCCCATCTGTAAACCTTCCTACTTGTACACAGCATCCCGTCTCCTTCAGATTGCACGTTACAAGACATGTAATTGCCTCTTTCCTCTTCTGCCTGGTCTATTTGCTTTATTGGATCTTGCTTAATAGGATTTCATGGGCAAAGTTTTTTTTTTTTTTTCTTCACTATTGTAAATATAACATATTTGGAACATATTTCCTATGGAATGGGAGCAGAGAAATTATGCCACACTAACTAGTATGAAACAATGTGAACATTTTTGCATGATTTTTCTGCTTCTATTTTATAGAAAAAGTTCCAAGTATATTCTCTATTTTGGGGATTCTGTAGTCTCTCTCCATAATCTCTCTTGAGCCTAAGAGGCCCCGTGTCTTTATATTTGAAACTGGGTTTTTATATTTGAAACTGTCGTTGTTCAGGTTCTCAATTACTGCTACTTGCCAAATCCAGTGTTAAATTCTTAGTCATCACACCACTTGACATTTACCAGCATTTGACACCTTGCTAAGCCTTTCCTCTTTGAATTTCTTTATGTAGTTTCAAGGGTCCTCTTCCTTGCCGGCTCTTCTACTCTCTCCTGCTTACTTATTTTCAGTATTCTCTTCTGGATCTTTCTCAGCTTCATTACTTCTTAAAACATATTGCCTCAGAGATCAATCCTTTGATCATCTCTCTCTCTCTCTCTCTCTCTCTCTATATATATATATATACACATACACACACATATGGAATCCTACCCAGTATTAGGGTCTTATAAATTTCTATCTCCAGCTCTGATTTCTCTCCTGGATCCTAGTCCCATATTTCTAATAACCTTGATTATTTCCCACGGCTGTCATAATGAATTGCCATAGACTAGGCTGTTTGAAAGGAGACCATTATTCCCAACAGTTCTGGAGACCAGGACTCTAAAATCTCAGCATCAGTAGGGCCACCTTTCCTCTGACGTCTCTAGGGGAGAGGGCTGCTTTTCTCCTCCAGCTTCTAGTGACTCCCGGTGCTCCTTGCCTTGTCTGTGTGGCCGCAGCCTCCACGTTTACAAGGCCTTCCCTTCTGTTTCTCTTGCGCTCCCTACCACCACCTTTCACCGGTCAGGACACGTGTCACTGGATTTGCTTCCTATCCACATGATCCAGGCTGATATCATCTGGAGGTCCTTAACTTATTTATGCTAGAAGAACTCTCTCTCTGTCTCTCTCTCTTTTCCCAGATGAGGTCATATTTGTAGTTTCTGGGAGTTGGATGTATATTTGGGGAGGGGGTGCTTCCTTTCATCCACAGCAGCCTGTCCTTTGACTGTCCCCCAAATTCTTATCCAACTCCCACGCAGTATACACCACCTCAACCCCAGCCTCCAGAAGCCTCCGCTCATTGGGGTATTAACTCTAAGCCAAAAGTCCTATGTAAATGTCATAAACTGAAAAGTCCCAAAGGTACTCATCAAAATCATTTAAATCAAGCATAGGTAAGATCCTGAGTAAGATCCATCTTGAGCAAAATTTGTCTCCATCTAAGGACCTATGAAACTGGAAACCAGAAAGCAAGTTATCTGCTCTCAAAATGCAGGCCAAGGAGAGAGGTTCCCTTTCCAAAAGGAAGAAAATGAAACTAATAAAGAGGTCACTGGTCTCACTAAGTTCAAACTCAAGCAGGGCAAATATTGTTAGATTTCCAAGCTTGTAAATCATCTTCTGGCTTTATGCTCTGCCCTCTGGGCCTGCAGAGGCCGCACCTCCGGGCACAGTGCCTCTCCCAGCCTCCGAGCCATTATGATAATTTATCACAGCAGATATAAGTAACAAATACACCACTTTCCAGTATCTTCCCTTGAAGTCATCTAAAACAGACTTGACTTGGCCTGTATCTTTTTCCCCACCAAACTTATTTCCCACTGAGTATTTCCCGCGACAGTAAATGGCAATAACTCCTTTAGTTGCTCCAAAAAAAAAAAAAAAAAAATCCGAGTCATCTCTGGCTCCTCTCTGTCTTTCATATGACATATTATATCCATCAGGAAATCCTGTCTGCTGCCTTCAAAACTCTCTGAATTTGACCACTTTGAGGGATACCTTTGCCGTTACACCTGTGGTACGAGTTCCCCTTGTTTTTCAGCAGGTGGACATTCAGGGTCTGAACCTGGTCTTGTAGTTTTTAAATTCTTTGTTTGGTGATGTCCCACACCCACCGCATTATTTTTTCAAATCGTACATTTCTAGTCTGCACAAAGGACACGTGCTCGATGGGATTTTGTGACACGGTATTCTCACACTCACTGGCTTGATTTGTAACGTAAAGGAGCAAGAATGTTAATTGGCATCTGAAATACTTGTTAGGAAAATTAATATAAACACTCGAGGGTGAGAAGAGATAGCACCCTCCTGATCACCCGGATCTATACTTGACCCCCAGAAATCTCTCACCAGGAAAGCAAGTGGAGATCTTTTAGAAATCAGGTCACATGATTCTCTCTGCTCAAAGTCCTCTAGTACCATTACTGGAGTATATTTATTTAGAAAACATGTATGTGTGCTACTGACAGAGTAATAATTTTAAGTAAAAATTACTAATATTTTTTGAGTCTGTGCTAGGTTCTGGCTGGTAATCACTCATGCATTCATAATCTTTCATTCTTAATTGTCTAATATCCACTAAGTGCCAGACACTCTAGCAAACATTCTGTGATTCCATAAACATGATAAACAATTAGCAAATGAACCATCATGATTTCATTTCAGGATGATTATAAAGAATTAAATTAAAGCAAATGTAAAGACTGTAAGGGGATTGTGAATTTGATGATGCTGTTTCATGTAAAGCGGAATTGGCCCTAATCTTCCCATATTATATTATTTTACTCAATCTTTACAACTTTGAAAAGTAGGTATTACAATTTGCAATTTAAAGATACATTTATTGAAATTTAGTGAGGTTCGTAGTGTGCCCAATACCACATAGCCAGTGGAAGCAGCATCAGAAATTGATTTCTCAACTTTTCATTTAATTTTATTATTTTATTTCTTACAAATATATATACTGTCAAATCATTCAGAAGAGTAATTGTGTCTTATTTATTCAGGATTCAACAACAGTATCTTACCCTTCTTTATCTGAAAAAAGGTTACAATATCCTTATCTATCTATCTATCCATCATTTGTTTATCAGGGCTCATATAAGAAAACCTACTGTTGTTCGGGTTCTCTGATCAAACTTTTTTTTTTTTTTTCCATTTGAAGTTACTAATCCTTACCTTTATTCAATGAATAGCAAAATTTTTGCCTTAATAGGTAGATGGCATGACCCAATAGAAGAAGAAAACAGAAACAGAAACACATTTTGATGTAAAATAATCTTGGGATTGAATCTCCACTTACTAGATGTATGACACTGAGGCAGTCACATGCCCTATTTGTTTCTTAATTTCCACATATGAGTGAACACATATGATATTTGTCTTCCTCTGACTGACTTATTTCACTTAGCATTATACTCTCTAGCTCCATCCATGTGTTGTAAATAGTAAGATTTCATTCTTTTTTATGGCTGACTAATATTCCATTGTATATATACACCACATCTTCTTTATCCATTCATCTATAGATGGACGCTTCTGCTGCTTCCAGAGTTTGGTTATTATAAATATTGCTGCAATAAACCTTGGGGTGCATGTATACCTTTGAATTAGGGTTTTTGTATTTGGGGGGTAAATACCCAATACTGTGATTACTGGATCACAGAGTAGTTCTATTTTTAACTTCTTGAAGAACCTTCATACTATCTGTACCTTATCGGTAACTGAGATTCTTCAGTTGAGAAATGGAGGAGGGAATGTTTACCTCTAAGTGTATTTATGATGCTTAAATGATACAATAAGTATTCAATGCTGAATAAATAGTAGATATTCAGTAATTAACAATTCTTTGATGTTTAATGGGAAAAGTATGTTTCAGTCTCCTTATCTGTAAAATAGGGATAATAATGTCCTCTTCTTAACTGAGTTGTTTTGAAGATAAATTAGATAGAATAGTCCTGGGGGACTGGGTGGCTCAGTCAGTTAAGTGTCCAACTCTTGGTTGGACACAGGTCAAGACCTCAGGGTCCTGGGAATCCACGCTCAGCAGGGAGTCAGCTTGAGAGTCTCTCTCCTCTCCCTCTGCCCCTCCCCCCTCCACACTCTCTTTCTCTCTCCCAAATAAGTCTTTAAAAAAAAAAAAAAAGATAGATTATGCACTGTACTTAGAACCTAGAAAATACTATTAAGTATTAAACCCCAGGTTGAAATTTTTAATACTTAGCAGTCACTCTGTTAGCTGCTTGTAACTCTTAAAATAAGTCTGAACTGAGACACTGATCATCCCATTTTGCAGGTGAGGCATAGAGGGACTGACTCTGTGTCACATCTCACTGATGACTCCCGAGTTTATACAGACGTGTGACAGAGCTACAACTCACATACAGGCAACCTGACCCCAGCATTTTCATTTTTAAGGATATTTTCTGCTGTCTCATGTAGAAGGGATGTGGCTGCCACAACGCCAACTTGCCATGCTAGTCCTTCTTTAAATCCAGAATCTTCCTCTATATAAACTGAATGTCAGCAACCAACAGGATTTTGCAAGGAAAACCTTTTTATTTATGGTAAAGTCTTGCTTTTTTGGTTGTTTGGTTGTGTTGAATAAAGAAAGAATGTGAGGAATGAAGGCTTAATTATAATCATCAATTCTCTCAGTTGTCCCAAAAAATCCCAATATATGTAAAAGAAATCTTATAAAATATCAAACTTTCTTATCCTGTGTAAACTCTTAAATTCTCAAGAGTAGCTTTAGAAATTTAAATCCATTTATATTTCTTAAGACAAAGGAAAGGGGGATCATCGTACTATATAAAGTCATATTTAGAGATGAAACCTAAGATTGTATAAAGAGCAGTGATGACTTTAGCGGTACTGAAATAAAGTTTCAAGATTCATGGAAGTCATCAATATTGTTTCACGAGGAAATGGATCTCTGGAAAGAAAAAGGAGTTTCTCTAGGTCTTACAATGACCCAGGTAGAACAAGGACTTGACCCCATGTCCTATCCCCTCAACCCTTAATAGGTACGCCCTCTTAAATTAAGTTGCTTTGCTTCTCTGAGCCATACCGTTCCTTCTGTGCATAAAGGTCGCATTAATGCCTTCTTTGTAGGATTATTAGAAGGAACCATGTAGATTATGGACATGACTTTTGTTTTACCTGTGAAATAATAAAGTTTGCCCCTAATCACGGGTTTCATTTAAAGCCATCTGGTTATCACGGAGCACACCCATCAGGCAGCCTCACGAACCAGGCTGCTCATAATGAGAACCGGAGGAAGAACTCCAGAGCAAGAGGTAGACTCACACAAAGCGATAACGATATAGAGAGGCTGGAAAGGTGTGACAGTGACGATAGAAGTGGGAAGTAAAACTCAGGCGAAATCAGGCTCGTCTGAGCACTAGGAAAAGGGCAGGTCTGATGAAGTTAAGAGGGCTGTTAGTGTCACCAGGCTGTGCTTAACAAAGTGGTATCAATGTTGTGTGTAGCACCTTAGCTGTTTACCGACTAAGAGTAAACTGGAAACAACAGATGCAAAACTGTGAAAAGGCCTGAGGGAACCAGTAGACAAGAGCAAAACACACCACGTCAGTTGTTAGAGCTACATCTTCAGTGCAGGTAGATGACATGGTATGCTATTTGGCCGGGCATCCTTCAGAATCTGTTTTCTTTGCTCTATATAATATTGCATTTTCTTTAGATTTGAAAGAGATTCATTAATTTTGCCTTTGTTACTATAAGCACGTAATGGCCTCTTTCTGTAATGCATACTGACATCAGTTGACCGATGTAACCTAATTCTGCCCCTGAGGCCATCATCTGTTGCTTCGTCTCTATTATCTGATCATTGTATTTTATTCTCTGCCCACAGACAGTCTACACTGATGTGCTTATTGTGTCTTCCAAAGGAGGTAAAACGGTCTTGGAGGCAAATATCAGAATTCGGGATATTAAGAGAAATCTCCCAGGAACCAGAATAAAAGTCATTTCTTTAATCATAATGGATTGGAATGTCATTGCCAAAATTCACCAAGAGTTTATGATACTGATTTGAAGTAATTTACCCCTCTGGATAAATGACAAGGTAACGAGATTATAACTGGCATCCTAACTGGTCTCTGCTTCCAGTCCGTTCTGCCTCTGGGCCAGCCTCTCCGCAGCTCAGCTACCAGAAGGAACATACTAAGATGCCGGTTCAATTGTCCCCTGCTGGGCTGAAACTCCCCTGAGAGACTGCCACCTCCTTAATTATTCATCATCTGTTCTTCTTCTTCTTCTTCTTCTTCTTCTTCTTCTTCTTCTTTATTTTTCTTTATAACTTCATCTTCCCTCAATTAACTACAAATGCTCTTACCCCCGGGTTCTCCCAGTCTTCACTTTGGGCCATTCTTTCCACATGGATCTGTTCCTCACCTACTTAGGGACCTCCTTTCCCGGCCTGGTTTCTCTTGCTCCCACTGCACAAGGCCAACATCATCACTCTCTCCCAGGAGGTTCTTGTTTTCCTTCAGTCCCTAGCGTGATTCCAGACACTGGGTTCATCAGCGACACGCTAAAGGTGTTTACTATTTGTATGCTGAGCGAAGAAATGGGTAAATGAACCAATGAAATCGGCCAATAATACACTGACCTAAAATGTAAGATATGTCCTGCTAAGCAAGAGAGTATTGGAGGTTCCTACTGCATCTTTTTTTATAGGATGAAAGGAAAGGAAACAGTACAAATTTGCACTGCACAGAGTGGTGGGAAAATATTTTTGATCTAAGAAAACCTGGTTTGTGTTCATCTCTTATGGGACATGGGGAATCCTAGAAATGGACTGGTGGAGGCTTCCATACTAATATTGCTGATAACAAAGAAAAAAAAAAAAGACTCTAGTGGCACTAAGCTTTATGTTCATTTTACATCCTTCAATAAATATGGTGGTTTGTCATAGAGTATTTGCTAATAAAAGCTCGTGAAATTTTCATCTTATGACCTCACAACCTCACAACTCTTGGAAAGTATCAGGGAAATGGGATAGATGCTTCTCGGTTAAGGAAATTGATTGAGTGGTTGAACAAATTATATTTCTGTGAAACATATTAAAATTCTGGTCAAGAGAAAATACAGTGGTGCAGATACCAATATACATGAGTTCTTTCTCTCATGATGCCTTGCTTTGTCTGTGTGATCTTGACTACTTCCAGAAGTCTCTTTCATTTCTATGACCCCAGCCTAAACCTTGAATCTTGTGTTGACCCTTAAAAATTATCATTTTTTAAGGAACATTCATTTTCTCTTATTACATACAATTTCTCTGAAAGAATCTCATGACTAACCTCCTTATTCCAAAATTTCTTAAATATATATTTTCAGCCTAGAACCTATGGCTATAATCCACTAAACAAGTATTTTTTATACTTTCCATGTGCTGGGCACTGTCCTTTAAATATATCACAAATTTGAAATGTCCAAAAGTAAGCAGAGAATCTTTACCAAAATATGTTTTTTAGGCATATATTCTCTGTCTCAGTTAATGATAATGGGACCCAGTAGTCCAAGTGAGAAATCTTAGTCTTTCGAAGTTTCCATTTCTCCCCTGACATTCATCAATGCCATTCTAACACCACTCTTTAAATATCATGCAAAGCCACACCTCCCTCTCTAGACTCACTACTACAGATTTAACTCCCACTTCCTTATATTCCTCAGTGCAAGGAGGATGTGACTAGAGGGTATTATGCTGAGCAAAATAAGTCAGTCTGAGAAAGACAATTATCATATGATCTCACTCATATGTGGAATTTAAGAAACAAAACGGAGTATCATAGGGGCAGGGAGTGGATGGGAGATGGGGTAACTGAGTGACAGGCATTAAAGAGGGCACATGATGTGATGAGCACTGGATATTATATAAGACTGATGAATCACTGAACTCTATATCTGAAACTAATAATGCACTACATGTTATTAAATTTAAATAAAGTAAATTTTTAAATGTGACAGAAATACAAAACAAAAATGAAATAAAACCACTCATCAAGATCTCCCTGTCTCCATTACAAGAGGGTTGGGGGAAATTGGAGGGGGAGACTGTGGACTCTGAAAAACAATCTGAGGGTTTTGAAGGGGCGGGAGGTGGGAGGTTGGGTGAGCCTGGTGGTGAGTATTAAGGAGGGCACGTATTGCATGGAGCACTGGGTGCGATGCATAAACAATGAATTCTGGAACACTGAAAAGAAATTTAAAAAATTAAAAATTAAAAAAAAAAAACAAGACTATAATCCACCCTCCATACATTTGCCAAGGTGTTCTTAAAAAAAAAAATTAAAAAGCATTCAAACACGCATATGGAGCATATATGATTATGTCGCCTTCTTGCTTAAGATCCACAAGTATTTTCCTATGGTTTTCAGGGTAAAGTTCCAGCTCCTGAGCACAGAATACAGGACTACCTGGGGACTGTCCTCCACTTCTATCTCCAGTATCCACGCTTGTTGCTCAATTCAACCTGCAGAAACACCTCCAATGTGTTTCAATATACCGTGTTGTTTTACGCTCCCATGGATTTGTATACACTCTCTTCGCTGATTTAACGTGCTTCCCCCTCTTGTTTTCCTGGCTAATTCCTGCTTATCTTCAAGATTACAGAAGGGAGCAATACTTATCTATAGAACTGAATTGATTTAGAATGGGGTATGACACAGTAGACAAACCACTATACAAATTATCTTTATGCCACCATCCCATTTTCTTTTTTCCCCACTATAAAAGAATGAAGAATTGAGAAAGTTACTTCACCTCTTTGTATTTCCATATTTTTATCCATAAAACAATATTTTCAATGCAAGGAATGGTAACCCCTCGCTCACTGTAAAAATCCTAAGCGTTAATGAGGGTAGAGAGACTCATTTTGATCTCATCACATGCTCAACAAACAAGTGCTTGAACTAATTCTGAAGCACAGAAATGTCATTTTGTACAAATAAAGATGTAAGGCTCCGTGATTAGTTTCCATTCTTACAGTGTAGGCATTGTGTTTTAATGGTTGTTGAGAGCGCTCACAAAACATTTTCCAGGATACAGAAAATAAAGACCCACATACTTTTTTTTCTTTAAATGTTACTGAAGAAAGAATATATTCAGCAGACAAAGGTCATTGTTAGGTGATTAAGTAATTAAACTGCCATTACATAACAGCAGGAAAGCAGACTAGAGGAGTAGATCCAATTCAAATCAAATTTCTACATTTTGATAACTCACCTTCTAGGACTTAAAATCTGTAATTATTTGTAACAATACCAGATTGTCTACTATCGGGGAAAACATCATGGTTTAGACATGTTAGGGTATGGAGTCGACCACCCCTCAATCAGGCAGAGAACACTCTCGATAAAGCGAGTCACACAGCGAGGGTTATTTCCAGCTTGCTGGGGTCCAAGTATCCGCCCAGCGCAGCGGGTTTCAACAAGGACCCCGAGCACTCAAAGCCAAGGGTTTATATAGCATTTTCAAGGCACTTTTTCATGGCTACATACATGTCTTGCACCCCACTCTGACAGTTTGACTCTGTTTAAACTTTTGCCACCCCGGCGTCACCCTGGAGCCGTCCTGGCGGTTAAGTGAGATTTAGGTTTAGAAGAAATGTATCTTTATTTACATTTCCTTCTGCCTCAGCCTCCTTCAGTTTTATGGTGGGGAGGGTGACCTTAGGCCCTGAGGAACGGAGCCACGTGTCTCTGGAAATTGGGCCATTGAAGAGATAGCTTTTTTGTTGTAAATCACCAGGACATTTGCAAACCAAGGGAGACTCCTGTCTTGCAGGATTGTGATCTCTGCAAGTTAACCATTTGTTTTCTTTAACATCTGGTCCCTGTGGCGCCATCGCCTAACCGCCCTGGTGGTATATGATTAAGTTGTTTCTTAGGGTTTTTTTTTTTTTTTTTTTTTTTTAAGATTTTGTTTATTTATTTGACAGAGATCACAAGTAGGCAGAGAGAGAGGAGGAAGCAGGCTCCCTGCTGAGCAGAGAGCCTGATGCGGGGCTCGATCCCAGGAACCCGGGATCATGACCTGAGCCTAAAGGCAGAGGCCTTAAACCACTGAGCCACCCAGGCGCCCCTGTTTCTTAGGTTTTAGCTACTTTCTCTTATCTCAAGTTATGTGCGCGTGTGGGCTGGTTAGGGACGCTCAGTAAAATGGCTTCCCGGCCTTCAGGATGGCCATTCTTCTGCTAACCCACTCTTACAGTGCGAGGTGCCAGCTTTTGCTTTGCCAAGATGGCTGTACTTATGTCAGGGCTAGCCTCAAGGTGGGTACATCCTTGTTTTTCTTGGCCTCCACACCCGGAGCTGGTTTCTGGGACTTGTTTTTAAGTCCCCTGGGGGAAGAGGAGCAGGGACAGTAAAATAGGTCCCTACGGACAGACCTCAGAAAGGAAGATATAAACATTTCTAGCCTTGTCTTCCTAAAGGCTGCTCAGGACCTCCTTCTCTGTTACTTAGAGTAGGTAGAACCTTCCTGTTTCCCAGCATTGATTGACAGAAGATAAAGGACTCCTGTGGTGATGAAAAGTTACCAGGCAAATTGTTGTCTCCATTCAAATGCAATGTATTTTATGTTAAGAACTCAGGAATGGATGGATGGAATGCTGCTTTTCTGTTAAACACATCAGTTACAAAAGGGCCCGAGTAACAGCTCCTCTAGTTAAACTAAATTTGACTTTCAGAATTAACTACATTTGCTCTTTAAATAGGTGCTTGGGGGTAAAGATTTAGTGACCCTTCCAGTGGAGTGAAAAAACTCAGATGTGAAAAGATTAAAATTGAATGAAGATTATATTTGTCTTGATAGAGTTTGGCTATGCATCCAAAGGAAAAACAAAATCAGTGGCTTGAGTTCTACCAAAAAGTAACTGGGCTTTATATACATTCATTTATTCATTATTTAATTTCCTTAGCCAGCCATTTAAAAAGATACAGAGATAAAACCCACAAAAAGGTATTGAAAGCTAAAGAACAGCCTTAACCTTAACTAAAGATATCATGTTGATTAGGAAAGTCATTTACATCTAAGTGTTTTAGTTTAGTTTAGTTTAGTTTTTTATGTGCCAAATGGAGAAGAAAAATCTATTAGTGGGAAAAATACATTTTTTATAGGAAAGTCCAAGCCTCTTTCATTATGCCTGAGAACAGGGGAAAAAAAAAAAAAAAAAAAAAAAAAAAAATATATATATATATATATATATATATACAATTAAGACTGAAGAAAAAGGACACAAATTTCTGGACAACTTGAGTTAAGAATTCTTGATTTGATAAGCATAGAGTTGAAAGATTCCTTTTCCATTAACTGCAGTCTTAAAATATATTTTTTAAAATATCTTCTCTCTAATGAAATCCATAGCATAAGAAAACCCAACGCCTTCTCCTCTTTAAAAGGGAGTTGCCTTAGATGGAAGATAATTGGCCATCAAAAGTCAAGCTAGGGCTAGAATGAAGCAGGACTCATAATTTCAGGGGAAAAAATGTTTGGTAAAATTTTTATTTTTTTTATTGCCTCTTTTTGTTATTGGAGTTGTGATAATTCCAGTTTCATTTTTATGTGTAATTTTTAAATAAAAAGAATACATATGAACAAAAAAATCTCTTTAGTAATTATAATCAGAATTCTAATACAAGGCTACTTTTGTATGAAATATACCTACCTATTCCAGAGAACCCTTGGTAATATCTCTAGTTAGATGAAGTCTACTTTTGTGAGTTAACTGTATTTGTTTTTTTAAGGACTTTATGTTGAACAAAATTATAGAGGCCCTTTATATGATGGGGGCAAAATCAGATGTCAGGAGAGTACAAAGAAATAAAGACATTTTTGACTGAAAATACTCTGCTGTGTAACATAAAAAAAATTGGAATTGTTTCTGTTCCACCAAAACTTGCCTAAATTGTAGACACCCCGGAGCGTGAGCTTAGTTTGATCTAGAAGCAGACTAGAGGTGCTCAAAGTGTGGTCCGTGGACTTTGAACCTAACATTCTTTCAGTGAGTCCATCAGATGAAGGCTCTTTTCGCAACCATATTAAGCTGTTAATTGACACACTTTTCACTGCCTTGACATTTGCATGATGACTGCACAGGTAAGGTTAGTAAAACCACCAGTGCCTTACCATGAATCAAGACAGTGGCTCCAAAAGTTACCAGCAGTCATTAGATTTGATGAAGCAATAGAGTAAAAACATTAATTCAGTTAAAACTCCTGTCACCAATATACAGCTTTTCAATACTCTATGCCACAAAATAGGAAGTGTGCGCAAAGCATTTCTGAAATCTGATGGCTGTCTCCAGAAAAAAAAAAAAAAAAAAAAGATCAAGTCCTGTCATCGTCCTTGGTGATCTTCAAGATTTCTAACCTTGCCAAGAGGGGACATTCCTCTGTTTCACTCAATTAGAAACAGGAAACATAAGAGAGATCAAGATGGAAATTTAGTTTCAAAATCCAAACTGTATGATCTATTTAAACCACCTAACAAGCCCGTGAATTAAGTGTCTCTGTTCTAAAGGTGAATCTTTTGCTTCAGTCATATTCTAATCAAAAGACAATTCTAGGGAAAGAAGTAGAAAAGAGTTATAAAGAAGTAAAGAATAAAAACATTTGACTTGGAGTATTTGGACAGGAGTTATCTTGCTTTTACAGTGAGGTTGTTGGCATTAATGGGTATATTGTTTCATTGTTGTTAAAGGGTGTATAATTTTTGGACCACTATTTTCAAGCATCCCCCCTATATCAGATACATATTTATTGAGCATCTTGTGTGACTAAAATACCATGAGACACTTGTGAGACTGATGAGGGAGCAGGAGGCTGGCTGAAGACAAAGCAAAAGCTGGCACGTTGCACCCCCTCTCCAGCCGCTCCCCCTCGGTAATATGTGTAGCATTCCTCAGGCACCCCTGACCGCCATAGGAAACAAATAGTTAACTTGCAGAGATTACAATCCTGCAAGACAGGACTCTCCCAACTATCTTGATGTTAATGGCTTGCTAAAAGACTACATGGGTCTCCCGGCACCTTGTAGGCGCTCTTTAGCATATGAAAACTCTGTTGAAACCTCCCTTTCCCTCACCTTTCCCCAACCGCAGGGTACTTAACCTGCCATCCCTCACAACCCGGGGCAGTAGCTCTTCCTGCCCAGGGGTCCTGTCCCCATGCTTTAATAAACCACCATTTTGCACCAAAGATGTCTCAAGAATTCTTTCTTGGTCATCGGCTCCGGACCTTAGCCCACCAAACCTCACCTAGGTTCTAGAACTTCATCAAGACTGTAGGAGAGGAAGTGATAATAACACTAGACAGGTATGAATTTTGCCTTCAAACGAGAGTTGGGGGTGGGGGTAGAAAGTGATACTGAATTTGTCAAAGTTCTGTTCAGAGAAAGAATCTATTCTGGCTATTTAAGCATGAAGGGATTTATTACAGGATATTAAATGGATTACAAGATTATTTTCAGGGCAGAAGGAAAGAAAGGAAAAAAAGAAAGAAAGATGGAAGGAAGGAAGGAAGGAAGGAACCGTGTAGATTCAGCTTTCAGAAATATTTCTGTAAGCTACATCGGAGAACAGGGCTACCAAGAGCTCTGCCATCTATCCTCTGATCTAAAGATCTGCCCATCGGGGACGCTGTCACTCTCACCGCTTGCTCTCGGGTCCACATCCACACCACAGCCCAGGGTCTGTTGCTATTGCTGGCAGGTCTAGAGCGAAGCTGCCATTTTCTCTAGTCCTTTCCTAGCAGAATGGAAGCCCCACACTCTGCATCTCAACAGCCTGAGGCTAGAGATCAAACAGTGGAAGGTGCCAATTCAGCAGCCTCAGGGAAAAAAGGAAGGCTCCAAGAGTGAGCTTAAGAGAGAAACCCAGAATTCCAGACTCTTCTCTCTCCTGCCTTCCAAGTCACCTTTGTGTGCGTCAGACTGACAAATCACAGTGGCATCTCAAGGACATCCACCATCTGTACTACAGAGAGCACACTAGAGGGAAGAGGCCAGAATGGGTATTGACAGTTGATTCACCGTGTCTAAACTTTTGTGATAGTAATAATAATATAAGAATAATAATTATTGTTATTAGGGACTATTGGGAAGGAAATAGTAACACAAAGAGTAGACTCTTTCTTTCTTCCAGAATGTGACCATAACAAGAAAGATAAGATAAAGCAGTTCTTTGAAAGAAAGGCATAATTAAAGGAGAGCTCAAACATATTTTTAACTTAACATGAAGATAATTTGAACAGTGAGGGGGAGAAATAAAGGAAGGGAGAGTAGATGGTGCATTTTCTGCAAAATGGTCAACAGTTTTAGTTATTGCAGACTAGGAGCTGTGTCAACATTGACCATTCAATCCCCCTCACAGACAATGTCTGTTTTTCCACATAGACTTGATGAGGTCCTTTACACTTTACTCTTCCATTACTATGTGGGTTGGTCAGCTGCTTTCCATTTCAAGAAGCTATGTCACTGGTTTCTGGAGTTCTTTCTTTCCCTGTGCCAAAAAAAATGGATATGTTTTTCTTCAGGGGAAAATTATCCTACTGATATTTAGGGCTATTGAAGAAGGACTAATAAAAGTTATCCAATAATTAGCCAGTATTCTTAAATCTTGTTCCAGAAAAGATCAGACTGGAAAAAAAAATCTAGATTTTGCTTCAGAATATTACAGATTTTTGTCCTAGAAAATAGCATATTGCAATGGTATCAGTCAATAATCATATGATTCCAGAAGGATTCCCTAACAGTTATTATCATAGAATAATTTAAAAGTCACATCATATCTAAGCTTTAATGCTCTCATAAAAAAGAAAAAAAAAATGGGGTGGGGCTGTTACTTTCCAGTAAACTCTATAGGGAATTCTTTATATCAGTTTATAGAAAGTGTTAAAATTGTAAAATTAGAACTGTCTCTCCACTTGCTTTCCTTTGCAATTTTTCTCTTTTCCTTTAAGGGTCATTAATTTATTATTGAGCATTTTGAATATCCAAAAATACTGCATTCTATTTTGAAAAAGAAAAAGAGTATATTGTGTTCAAAGGCCAAACACCTTGTGATTGAAAGAAAAATCAAAATAAGAATAGTCTAGGGGCACCCGGGTGGCTTAGTGGGTTAAAGCCTCTGCCTTCAGCTCAGGTCATGATCCCATGGTCCTGGGATCAAGCCCCACATTGGGCTCTCTGCTCAGCGGGGAGCCTGCTTCCTCCTCTCTCTCTGCCTGCCTCTCTGCCTACTTGTGATCTCTGTCTGTCAAATAAATAAATAAAATCTTTAAAAAAAAAAAAGAATAGTCTATTAGAAGCTTACCTATAATTCATAGAGTTCACAGTCATTTCATCAAAGGCTTTCCTTCTGATCAGCAAGGAAATTGGAATCTTCTGAGTTTCTCAGGAGGATAGAGTGGTGTCAAACGGACTAAGGAGATTGAGCTATGGGAGAATTTCATGTAATTTGGTGGAATCCCAGAGGCCCCCATCTTAATGAATCTTATTCTGCACTTGGGAGAAAGAATTAGACAAAGGAACCCAGCAGCCTGAAGGAGATGATGCTTAGGAAGGATGGGAATCCTGAAAGAGAAAATGAAGCTCATTGGTCTTAGAATATCTGCTATTGCCCAGGTCAGAAAAAGCCTTTTTAAATTTACCACCAAATACTGCTTTATTCCTTCACTAACTATGAGCTCTAGGATGGCAGAAATTCTCACCTATTTTTTTGTTTTCGTTTTTGTTTTTACTTTTGTATCTCCAGAATTTAGAATACTGACTGGAACACAGTGGGTACACCCCGCATGATCAGCAAACAAATGGGAATAGTTTCTGAACTTGCCTTTCCTTCCCCTACTCTAATCTCACCTTCACTTAACAGCCATCTTACTATGAAGACAGCACTCAAAACTTAATTTTACAATTCCACCCTCTTTTCTCCTCTCAAAAAATCTGCTATTTATATATCCATATCCCCAGGGGACTGGGGAAACTCAATCAAGATTATGGCATTCAGTAGATCTTTTTAATTAGGCAAAGTAGGGAGAACATAAAGGAGTGGTTTCCCCACCAAACTGACAGGCTCAAGAAGATGTTTGTATTTGAATTAAAAATTAAAGGAAACAATACTATGTCACTTATACTTCAATCAAAAAACAAAATTAAGGGGAAGTGACGAAGTTTAGAATATAAGTTAGGTCTGGAGCAAACAACCAAGAGAGAATTCTTGAGACATCTTTGGTGCAAAATGGTGGTTTATTAAAGCACGGGGACAGGACCCGTGGGCAGGAAGAGCTGCTGCCCCGGGGCTGTGAGTGGTAGCTGATTATATACTGTGGGGTTGGGGGAGGTAAAGGAAAGGGAGGATCTGAAAGAACTTTCATGTATTAAAGAAGACACACAGGATACCGGAGGCTTTGCTATTTTCTAGTTAAGGTTGTTTTTTTCTTTTAGTAAGGTATTAACGGTTAGATAGTTGAGAGCTTTGTGGAGGAATGTCACACTCCTGCTATCACACGTCCTTATCAATGAGCTTTAGGTTTGGAAGGAATTTAACTTTATTTACATTTCCCTGTGCCTCAGCCTCCCTCAATTTTATGGAGGGTAAGATGATATTAGGGTTTCAGGAACTGAGTTATGGGTCTTTGGAAGTTAGGCTATTGTTAATAAAGCATCTTCCTTGTAAATCACTAGGACATTTGTAAACTAAGGGAAACTCAGGTCTTGCAGGATTGCGATCTCTGTAAGTTAACTGTTTTTCCTTTAGGGCAGCCAGAAATGCCTGAGGAATGTCACACATGTCCTAGGAGGATGGGGGGGGGGGGGTGCATAGGTTGCCAGCCTTTGCTTTGTCCTCTGCTAGCCTTTTGTTCCCTCATCAGAAGTAGTGGAGGAAGTAGGCAAATAACTATATCAGGTATCAGAATTAGGTTTCAAAATAATTGTGTGGATGATAATTACTACATAGAATTGATGGGCTTCAAATACATTAAAAAGAAAAAAAAAATAAAAGATGATTAAACTTCTGAGAGAAGTGTATTGCCCAAAGACCTACCAACCTAGACTAGAAAAGAGTAAGATTATTTGATATTGAAACCACTCTTATCCTTAACCTTTTTAAACCAGGAACCAAGCTAAGAAAGCTTATTAGCAACTGGGGAAGGCATGTTCCCTGATGCCCATTTTAGACATGAATAAGGAATCAGATAATGGAAAAAGAGTAATTTTCATAAGCATGGCCAAGGGCCCCAAAGAACATGGAAAATAGGTCTAGTCCCAGAAAATAAGTAGATTACCACCCTTATCAGGGACTTTCCCCTATCCCAAAAGTTGGGAGGAGGGGTATCAGAATTTCTACAGAGTAAAAATTCTGTGTGTGTTTTTTATTATTATTATTATTATTATTTTTTTTTTTTAGAATTTGTTTCCCACAGTTATCTTTCTAGATGGAATTATTATCCTGTTCCTGTTTCCTTTTCTCAAGTTGGGTATTCCTGATGGAGATAACTTTAGTTTCTAGGTTTCCAAAATATAAAGAGCTTCAACTGCACTTAATATAGAGACTGCCTTCTGATAGGTAGGCTTGATGTCATTAAGTGGATATGATATCTGATTACTTCTATTAAGAAAAGGGATATGGGATGGGTATACTTTATGTATGGAGAGGAGAGTGAGACAAATATTTGATGACTAGAAGAGCAGCTGAATCGAATGTTGTCAGCTAAGCTGAATGTATTAAAATCCAAAGCCTTGTTTATACCGTCTTTTTTACATTGTACACTAAAAACAGTGCCTTTGGTTTTTATAGTGTCTCACCCTGATCCTGCTTGATTCTAACAGTTCGGTCGAAAGACGGTAAATAGAGATCACCTTCCATGTAGAAGGATCAAGAACAGCTTTCATTCATTTCAATAGGTGCTGTTGGCAAGATGGTGGCCCATAGCAGAACATCCTCAATGACCTAGACTTCATTATTGACTCATCTCCAACGCCTGCGTCCGTCGAGGGGAAGAGGACTGGAGCTCCATCTAGAGGCTGGCACTGAGAACTTACACACAAGAAATTGTGCAGAAATCAAGCAATCACCCTTAGGATTGAAAAACTAGAATTTGATTCCAGGTTTCCTTTAAAGAATACAATTGATTCTGTTAAAGATGTGCAGAATTTAGGGGCACCTGGTGGCTCAGTCACTTAAGAGTCTGCCTGCAGTTCAGGTCATGATCTCAGGGTCCTGGGATCAAGCCCAGTTCAGCAACCTGCTCATCAGGGAGTCTGTTTCTCCCTCTCCATCTGCCCCTCCCCCCCCATTCATTTTTTTTTCTCTCTCTCTCCTTCTCTCTCAAATAAATAAATAAGATTTTTTTCAAATGTGCAGAATTTAATAGAATTAATGCCAAGAAAAGTGCTTTTAAGATTGTCTGGCATGTACTGAGCTCTCAAAAATACTGGTCATTATAGTTGTTGTTGCCACTGAAATTGCCAACTCCATAGTGGAACCAAATTAGGCTACCAGTAGGTGGGTATTCTATTACTGCCCTGATACATAAATATTAGAAAATGGCACATTGCAGCATTATAATAAAATCTGAATTTGAAAAGTCTGTCACTAAAATCAGCATCAAGCTCATCAAGATCAAGTATTCTAAGAGATTGCTGTTTGGAATCAGATTGTGTGGTTTCTTAAGAGACATATAAGCAAGTGCTAATCATCATGTAATCACCTTGAATTTGTATTGTAAACACTTAAAACTATCAATTTTTAAAAAGTTTCCCTGTAAAGCTTTAGATGATATTCACATAATTTCCTCGTTGCAGTGCATTTTAATGAAAGTGGAAAAACACCCTTGGAATTCTTGGAATTGAACTACATGCTGATTCTGTTACTATTTCAGGGTATGTTTGAAATGGGCATATTTTTATAGCTAATCATAAGAGGAGGGTTTCAATGACCGTAAGTGCTTATTTTTATATCAGGATTTCTTTTTTTAGGCTCATAGAAGTCAGAAATAAAAACCATGATATACCAGAGATGAGCTCGAGTTGCTTTGAAGGTCATACCTCATGTTTTTTTTTAAATTTGTGCTAGAGTTCAAAATGTCTATCAGAGAAAATCTACCCAGCCCTGGTGCATAGGTATGTGAGGAAAGGCTAACAGATGGATAATAGATGAAATTTAGTAGGACTAAAATCCATTTGGACTCATTTTTTTCCCCTCCAACTATTTGTTTTAACAGGTCACAGCAAGTTCTTAAAAAGAAAATAACAGTTAAGAATTTTCCTCAGACTGTACGAAACATTGACCTTTAAGATAAAGTATGTTAAAACATAACTGAGGCATATTAAAATTTTTAAGAGTTTATCTGAGCAAAAATCAATTCTCATTGGGCAGCATGAAATCTAGTAGGTAGAAAGGAGCTCTGAGGAGCTGCCCAGAATTGAAGACTTTCGTAGGCAGACAGGAGTGAGAACAAAAGAGTTATACTAGGAAATACTTATATAAATATACTAAATATACGAATAAAATATACTAAAGGCAAATTGGTTATTGCAAGTCTACTTTCCTTTAGGGGATGACAGGTCTATTGGGTAGATTAC
Organism: Enhydra lutris kenyoni; assembly: GCF_002288905.1. Lineage (NCBI taxonomy): Eukaryota > Metazoa > Chordata > Mammalia > Carnivora > Mustelidae > Enhydra > Enhydra lutris. The sequence goes on along the minus strand of NW_019154098.1, from coordinate 6,147,642 downwards.
CTAACTACTGTTGATCAGGTAATTGCAGATTGCCATTTCTGGGAGAGCCGGAACTGTAGTTTGGTGATCTGGGTTTGTTGATATGGGACTTACTCAGCATAAGTGACTCCACTTGGAGCCTGTTGTCTTGTTTTTCACAATTGTGAATACTATAGATACACCACTTAATGACATGTGGCAATATCCAAGTCACCATACCTCTCCAAATTTCAGCATTTTCATCTGCAGGTAATAATAATTCTTACTTTTATATGGTTGTTGGAGCTAATAAAGTGAGGGAAAATATGCTATCCAATGAAAAGTTTCTGGGACATAGTAGCAATTCAACCACATTTTACTTAAATATAGATTCTTGGATGAGGAAATGTTCCCAGGGCTAAAGATCTGATTGAGGTACCTCATGAGGGATGTGAATCATACAGTTGGACATGATTTCATGGACAGAATCAAGCCATTGTCAGACAAGAGAAGAGGAGAAGACAGGAGAGGAGAGGAGAGGAGACGAGAGGAGACGAGAGGAGAGGAGAGGAGAGGAGAGAAATCTAGGGATACCCAGATGAGTATATGTAAAACTGGCGAAATCTGAATAAAGTCAATGGATTGTATCAAAATGTCAATTTCTTGGTTGTGATATTGTACTATAGTCATGTAAGGTCTTCTCATGGGGGAATTGTGGTGAAGGGTACATAGACTCTCTCTATATTATTTCATACAGCTGCATGTGAACCTGAAATCATCTTAAAATTAAACAACAACAACACTTTAAAGAAGGAATCTTAGAACGGTACTAACTGCTATACTAACTTCTGATCAATCTATAAATATAAGGCCAGAGACAAGAACAGTGACTAATAGAGGGTGAGCCATCACCAGGCGTGTGATGGTTCCATTAATGAAATTATAGAGGACAAAAGAAGGTGGGTAATTTGTGGATGACTTCTGAAGTTTGTCAACACTTCCAGAGGAAACATCAAGAGGGCATTTGTCTTTTGACAGAGAGGTGGACCCTTGTGAATTCAAAGCAGTCTGGATGTGAAGCCTCGTGCCCTCAACCCAGGCAATGCTGAAAGCTGTAATTTAGTGAGAAGATTCAAATCAGTCACTTTGTTGGCTATTCCGTCCCCTTCGTTACTGGCCTTGTTTTTGATATTCATTGTTATTTTGTGGATTCTCAACAGCCAACAACTATTCAGGTTTTCATACATTATTTACTTAAAAAACACAGAAGCATCTGAGCATATGCTTTTAGTTGTGTGCAAGTTGTGTGGGCACAGAACGTCAATACCGCCATGGGGTTCCTGCCTTAACGTGCTCCCGGAAGGAGAAATGGATTTGTGACAAATATTGGGAAACTCCTGTTACCTCATTTGTATATTCACCCACACTGTTTTTTAAATTATTTTTTAAATGCCATGCAGTAAATGTACATAGTTTCAAAAATCAAATTGTACCAGAATGATGGGAAGTAAAACAGGATTCCAAAGCCCCCTCTACCTCAACCTTAAGTTTTGTTTCACAGAAGAACCACTTTCAGTTCTTAGGGCTGTTGATTCTAGTATTTTCTGCTGTCTTGTACATCAACAAGCTTATATAATTGTTTATGCTTTCATTTCCTCTATTATTATAATTATTTAATTATCCTTCTCAGTATAGGCATCTGATATTCTATGCTTACATGTTCTTTCTGTACAACTTTTTGTTTTTTCTTAGAGTTAGTAATTGCCTCATGACTATCCTGGGATTTCCTTTACCTGAATTATAGGTATTCATTTTGCTTCTATTTATCTTAGAGCCCCTGTAGTATCTCATGCCCTCCTCTTTCTTGTTTTAATGTTTCATTTTGGTGAAAAACAGATCTCTAGTAGATTCCTAAAATAGATGAAAAGACAGCAATTTAGTAATGCCTTTAAAAAAAAAATCTTTGTAGGGGCGCCTGGGGGGCTCAGTGGGTTAAAGCCTCTGCCTTCGGCTCAGGTCGTGATCCCAAGGTCCTGGGATCGAGCCCGGCATTGGGCTCTCTGCTCAGCGGGGAGCCTGCTTCCCCCCCTCTCTCTGCCTCTTTGCCTACTTGTGATCTCTGCCTACTCTCTCTGTCTCTTTGCCTACTTGTGATCTCTGTCTGTCAAATAAGTAAATAAAATCTTAAAAATTTTTTTTTCATATTACTTGATAGTTCAGCTGGATAAGGGATTCTAGTTTCTTTATAGTTGTATTATGAAGAAATATCCATTTTCATTTTCTGTGTCATTTTACATTCTCTGTACCTTTAAAGGCCAATACTTTTTTCCCTTGAATATAATATTTGATATGATATTTAGTAATGTTTATTTTGGTTGGGAGAGGGAAAAATGAGAATATCTATTCAATGTGCAATTTCTAATTACCAAATTCCTTTTCTATTCATTTCTTTCCTTTTTTTTATTTTTCTCCCTCCCTTGTCCTTTGCACCCTTGAGAGACCTGGAATGTCTTCTCTTTGGGGAGGTTCTGCATTTGAAGCAGGTCTAGGGTCATAAGATAGCTCTATTTTTAATTTCTTAAGGAATCTCCACCTTTTGACCCTGCAATTGCACTGCTGGGTATTTACCCCAAAGATACAGATGTAGTGAAAATAAGGGCCATCTGTACCCCAATGTCCATAGCAGCAATGGCCACAGTCACCAAACTGTGGAAGGAACCAATATGTAATTCAACAGACAAATGGATAAGGAAGATGCGGTCCATATACCCTGTGGAATATTATGCCTCCATTAGAAAGGATGATACTTTTGTATCAACATGGACAGGACTGCAGGAGATTATGCTTAGAGAAATAAGTCAAGCAGAGTCAGTCAAGTAAGTATGTTTCACTTACTTGTGGAGCATAAGGAATAACATGGAGGACATGGGGAGATGGAGAGGAGAAGTGAGTTGGGGGAAATCGGAGGGGGAGATGAGCCATGAGAGACTGTGGACTCTGAGAAACAAACTGAGGATTTTGGAGGGAAGGGGGTGGGCAGGTTAGGTGAACCTGATGGTGGGTATTAAAGAGGACACGTATTGCATGGATCACTGGGTGTGGTGCATAAACAATGAATCTTGGAACACTGAAAAAAATAAAATTAAATTAAATTTAAAGAAAAAATGAACCAGGTCTAGGAAGACTGAAGTGAGATGTGTAAGGAAGGGGGCATAACGGGAAACCCTAGACTTCTCCCTTTCTCTCTTTCCTCTCTTATAAGAAAAATGAGACAATCTGTAAAGCCCAGGTCAAACTGGGGGAAAGGATCGAGGAAATGATTTCCTCTGCCCCGTAAAGTTAGGATGCAGAAACTATCTTTGTAATTCACACAGGACCCGAAAACTTCACAAATGGCCTTTTTCAGAGAGGTTTACTGAAGTATGATTTACATACTATAAATTTTACCCTTTTCATTACAGAGTTCTAGGAGATTTGACAAATGCATGGAATTGTATAAATACCACCAAAATCAAGATAAAAATAATTCCATTATCCTCCCAAATTCCCTCACTATTCTTTGTAGTCAGCTTGTCATCCTACTTCTGCCCTTGGCCCCAGGTCTAATTTTAAAGATCTGACCAGGATTTCAGTCTTACAGAGTAGCTGATTCTTACCCCGTTTTGAATGATACCTAACTTTAGCTAAACAAGTAGAGGAGTCAGAGGACATTTTGGCTCAAGCAATCACATGTGAAAAGACCTCAAGTATGCATGAAATAGCATGTTTTATTGAACAGTAAGGGCTGAGCAAAACTGAAACCAAGGGTCTTTGGGATGAGGCAGAGAGCAAATGGGACAGAAGTCTGGAAAGGATGGCACAAGCCAAATCACAGCGGGTCAGTGGCAGTTTATCAAGGTATTCAAAATTAATGGGAAGTCTGTTCGATATTTAAACAACGGAGGAGCACAGTGAGAACCTCTCTTTTATTTTTATTTGTGTTGTTTATTAATTCATCCAACTCTATATGCTAACAAACACAGGAATAAAAAGATGTCATCCAGGAGCTTTGAGCTAGGAAACAAGTTGTAAAATAATTGCAAGTTTAATTACAAATGTCATTTTTATATGAAGTTATTTGCATAGAAAATAGAGTCTGATTTGGGAAACAAAGGCAGAAGAAAAATCATTAAATTTCATACTACCCATTGACAAGTCTTTGGAACAGGCAGAGTCACATTCCTCTAGGAACTCAGCTGCCTTGACATTAATACTTTGCTAAGGGAGAAAGCAATCTTAGTCCAACCTCCTGGACCCTGTAAGTCTACTGTAACATATAAAATTACTTTGGAAACTTCCTTTATCTCTACTCTCCCCTCCCCCAAGATTCATGTTGACAATCATCCTCCAAACATTATGACTCACCCATATACATCTGAAGGGTCTCTTGCCTCAGGGTTTACTAAAAAATAAATGACCTTTCTCAACAGTAGATAGCCCCCCACAGGATCCTGGAAACCTTGTTTCCAAAATACCTGGGAGGCTTATGCTATCCTTAACCCCCCTCCCAACTTGCAAGTATATAATGGGCCACTCCTCATGACCACACTGCAGCTCTTTCTGTCCACGGGTCCTGTCCCCGTGCTGTAATAAAACCACTTTTCACACCTAAGCTGTCTCAAGAATTCTTTCTTGACCTTTGGCTTGGAACCTTAACATCTTTCCTACATTAGAGTTCAAAAGGAAAAGAAGGAAAATATGGGATGTAATATTTACCAAGTTGACATCATTTCAAGAATGTTGAGCCTCTGCTGGGATAGGCACTATGGGAAATAAAGAGGAACCGTGAAATTTTCAAAGTAGTTTAGAGACATTCCTTCGTAATCATATCATAATTAATAAGTCTGCCATAGGCAGAGGGGTAGAAGTATTGTGAAAACATCTCCTTATATATTATTATGTCTATGTTATTATCCTCCTTTTATAGGAAAGACACTGAAATTAAGAGAAATCAATTAACTTCTCAAGTGTCAGAGATAATAAATGGCAAGTAAGGTTTTAACTGATCTCAAGGCCGATGCTCTTTCCGGTGTAATATATTTCCTTCTACAAATCTGGAGACTGGTACTCTCATCTCACTTATATTTCCTCTTTAACTTAAACACATACTCTTGTCTCAAAATCTCTGTTATCTTTTCAAAGATATGCTACTTTAACTCCTTTCACTCATAGCACAAGTCTTTCAATTTGTAGATGATGGTTAAGGCCTGTTCCTGCAGGAATATGTTCAAGTCTGTTATATGTGGGTAATAACAATGATGATAGTTGTGTATCTAAGTATATAATACACACATACACATTATGTCACCCCAAGTCTGACCCAATCCCTCTGTTCCCTTTCACAAAAAAATTTCTCCAATGAATTTGCATGTGCTCTGTCTGCATGTTCTCAATTCCAATTTCCTTTTCAATCAATTCCACTCTATTTTCAAATCCAAAACTACACAGATTCTTTTCATGATAAACTTAATATGCTTCCATATCCTCTGCCTTCTGCCCTTGGCCACACTCTCCCTGAAGATCTCTCCCTCCAGGGATTCTGCAACCCCACACTAACCTTTCAGTCTGTCCTCCGCTTTGATTACTCCCTGGTCTCTAGTCAGACACTTTATTTACTCTTTAGTTGGTCTCTTCCCCACATGACCACTAAATGTAGATGTGCCTTTGCATTTTGTCCTGGAATCCACTCCGTGTATCTCCTTTGTCACATTCTTTCCTCAGGTGATTTCTTCATCCCCCTGGATTACATTGATGTCTATGCATTAACGATTCCAAACCATCAGCTTAGGCTTCTCACTCTTTCCTGAGCTCCAAGCCCATAGAGGTAAATGCATCTTTGGCTTTTCCATTTGCAGGTCTAAAGAGACCTCAGAGTGAATATCTTCAAAAGGGAGCTCTTGATTGCCCATTATACCTGATTCTCTCCTAGCCTTCACCCCTGCATTTGAGTTGCTAAGGCAAAAATCATAGGAATCATATTACTATTTCTTTGGCCCTTCCTTATCCCACACACTTTATTTCCAAATCCATTAATTCAGTTTCAAAATATAGTCAGTTTCTGCCTTATTTTCCTTTTCACAGCCTTCACTTTGGCCCAAAGCGGAGTTATCCCTAAGCTGAATCACCACATAGGCTTCTAATTGGTCTCCTCGGATTTCAAGCTTTTCCCTCCCCAGCCCATTTTCCACATATACTAAGAGTGGTTGCTCCAAAATGTAAATGATATCACTTCATTTTCCTCTTAAAATTCTTCAATATCTCCCTATTAAATCTGACCTAAGACTCAAGTGTGTAACCAGGGACAATGAGTATGACTAACCTGGCTCCTAGTAATTTATCTCACATTTGCACTTACGATTCTCTCTACACAGGGCTGACTGGTTTTGTGTGGGAGCTCAGAGAGGACTATTTTGACAATCTTAACTAAGGTAACCAGCTTCAGTTAATCTCTGTATCATAAACATTTAATTCTGTCAGTACACTTAGAAAGATCTCTGATCTTATTCTTTGCTTGTGTGTTCATTATCTGTCTACTAAAATACCATCTCTAGGAAGATAGGATCACCTCTGTATTACCCACTTTCTTCCCAGCCTCAACAGCACTTGGTACCTGTTAGGTGCTCAATAATTATTTCAGTGAGTTAATACACATAAAATTCTCAGACCAGTGGCTGACATACTGTGAGCAATAAACAAATGAATGTTAGCCATTGATGTGATTTTTATCAATATTTTTCTTAGTTGAATAATTGAATGAATGAATAGAATAAATGATTATGTTCAATTCCCTCATTTGAATGTGAAAGACATAAACTAAATATTCCTTGACACCCCAAATGTACGATTAAATTATACTTTAAAATCACATGGTGAGAATTTTCAAACGCTTGCCCATTTTCCATCTGCTTCCTGTAATGAATATTAATTTATGGCAGCTCACTAGATCTAAGATACATAGTGAATGATGTTAAAAAAAAATGTTGTGTGGGGCGCCTGGGTGGCTCAGTGGGTTAAAGCCTCTGCCTTCAGCTCAGGTCATGATCCCAGGGTCCTGGGATCGAGCCCCGCATCGGGCTCCCTGCTCAGCCAGAAGCCTGCTTCCTCCTCTCTCTCTCTCTCTGCCTACCTCTCTGCCTACTTGTGATCTCTATCTGTCAAATAAATAAAATAATTTAAAAAAATATTGTGTGAGTTTATTAATTACTCTGAGACCCAGGTTTTTAAACTGACAGGCAGTTGGAGGGATAATAAGCCCCCAGTCATTGGGCTTTGTTGTCAAATTTAGGTGTGAGAGCATGTGGTGTGTGGGGAATGCGGAATCATTTGCTGTGGATGTGGAGTTAGTGTTTCTGGACATGGAAAGTCTTCTGTATTACCTATAGAAGACTGTGGAAGTTGTTAACCTCCTGCTAGAAGGAAAAGAACACGCTCAACTCCTTTCCACTGTAGATATGTATTCCTATAGTCAGGAGTCGATAGGCAGAGCGGAGGAGGAACTTGAGATTACCTGAGAAAGGTGAAAAAAATATTTTCATGTATTTTAATATTTTAATATACAATAGCTATCCAGGTGTCATGGTAATTCCCATTGTAATTATTTGGTGAGATGCTGGAGAGCAGAATGGGAGGTTAGAGGACTAGCGTGATCTGTTAGGAAGTTATTCCTGGAAAAAAAAAAAATTACTCTCCCTGAATTAATAGTTGTCAAATGATTTAAAATTAGTGAACATGTTTCAGTTGGTTTATTTCTCTGAGCTGTAGCCTCTTTATTTGTGAAATGGCAATGGCATTGTTAAAACCTAAAATCCGAGCATTTCCTGCACTTGTCCTAAATGATACTTAATAATTGATGGTTTACTTTCATTCCCTCTCCTTGACATTGGCTTACATCTAAACCAAGTGTCTGTTCAACGGATTCCCTTGTCACAAGTGATACAATCTAACAAAATGCACACACTTAAACACAAGGAAGATGGTCAGAGAAATAATCCCTTCTGGTTTAGAGATGACAAAATTCTATTGATTTCTTCCCTACAGACCTTCTCCATAACAGCATGCTCACAAGACAGGGAACCATATATATAATTTTCTGATTGGAGGACAAAGAGTTCAAAGAGCCCCTCAACATGAATCATTCAAACACAGGCCTTCCGGAGTCTCTCTGAAGTTCAGTCATGATTGAGTTTAGTTGCATCATTGGCAATTGGGATCTATATTACACAGAAAACCTATAAAATTATAGAAATCTTTTTGTCTATTAATTAGTAAGGAAGAATGTGCTTCAGCCTTTGTAGAAAAATGATACATAGCTATTAAACTCCTTAGATGTAAATTATCTTCTTATTTATCTTTATGTCTTTTATATGTAATACAGAGCTTGATGTACAATTATATACAATACATGTTTATTGAATTAAATATACAAGTGCCTGAATGGAATATTTTTACACAAATTTTTAAAAATTAAAATCCAACAACTCACTCTTGAGCATTTTCAGTGCAAGGGATGCATAGATTAATGAGAGAGCTTCTTTCCTCCAACAGCTTATGGTTAGCAGACAAAGGTGCTTACCTAAAAAAGATTCTAATATAAAACTTCCTGTGATTATTGCTATGATAAAAGTAATTTATACAGGAGCACACTGAAAAATATTAAATGCAGAAAGAATTTGAAAATATGGATGAAGCAAAAAGGAGATTAATTGGTCTTTCTTCCCTCCTTCCTTCCCTCTCTCCCTCTTCCTTCCTACTTCCTCCCTCCCTCCCACCCTTCCTACCTTCCTTTCTTTCTCTCTCCCTCCCTCCCTCCTTTCCTGCCTTCCCTGGGTTTGATTACAGGAATAGGCAAAAGAAGATAATGGGAAAGAGAAGGCATTTTAGGAAATGGTGGAAAAGCTGGAGTTTCTAAACATAAAGTATTTTATACAGAAGTGGGAAAGGAAGCATCTAGCAGAGCAGCTTGGGAGTGAGATAATACCATGGATATTATGCAAGACAAGCAAGGCACTATGGCTTTGGACAGTGCTGATATAGTGTGTCCCAAGCCTGGGAAAAAGTGAGCCAACCCAAGGCAATATTCTTTTTTTTTTTTTTTTTAAGATTTTATTTATTTATTTGACACACACAGAGAGAGAGAGATCACAAGTAATCAGAGAAGCAGGCAGAGAGGCGGGGGAGGTGGGGGAGGCAAGCTCCCCTCTGTGCAGAGAGCTGGATGCGGGGCTCCATCCCAGGACCCTGGAATCAAGAGCTGAAGACAGAGGCTTAACCCACTGAGCCACCCAGGCGCCCCCCAAGGCAATATTCTTTAAGGGACTCTACTCAGACGGTATCAAAACCCTGACTGTGAGTGAGCTGTTCAGTCAAGGCAAGATCCATTTATAGAAAAACTCAACTCAGTTCTCTTTGCACTGTGTGGAGCTCACAGGGTGTGTTGAGGACATACTGCATGTTCTGCAATAAGAACCAGAAAGATTATCTGGTAAATCTAGTAATTAACTAACACTATCAAGGCTGTATTCAATTTTTCCTCCCTAAGGAGACAATAACTCATAATAACTCTATGACTAAGGGAATAGAAACTGTCCTGTGCAACCAATGCCAATCTTATCTCAATTTCTCTCCACTGGGACTTTTCTTCTTGCCCTTACTTAAGTTCTTACTCAATAATCACAGATATTGTTGTGAGATTGAGCTCTGCATTGGGCTCCAAGCTCAGTACAGAGTCTACTTGTCCCTCTTCCCTGCTCACACTATCTCTCTCTCTCAAATAAATAGACTCTTTAAAAAATAAAGAAATAAAAGGAGGAAGGAAGGAAGGAAAAAGAAAGAAAGAAAAGAAGAAGAAGAAGAAGAAAAGAAGAAGAAGAAGAAGAAGAAGAAGAGGAAGAAGAAGAAGGAAGAAGAAGGAGAAGAAGAAGAAAGGAAGGAAGGAAGGAAGGAAGGAAGGAAGGAAGGAAGAAAGAGAAAAGAAAGAAACATCTCAAGTTACAGTATTTCTAAACCCCAACTATCTTACAATAAATTTTTACAATTTTACCTTACCATGTTTTTGTGCATCCAAGTGATGCTGCCCATTGTAGTACATATAGAAATCATAAAAACTGACAGAAACAGGAAGAAAATCACCTACATTCAGTTCGTTGAGACAATGAATGAAACATTTCACTTTCAGAGTTGCTTCTAACACATTTTCTTTACTGACTGGAGCTCATATTCTGTAATTATTATTTCATTCTATACTTTTTTCTAAGAAACAAACATTTCCCTTAATATTTAAATTATATAAAGGTACTTTCATTGGTTATATACTAATTCTACTTTTTCTCTCTTTTCCTAATACTTTATTAGAAGTGGAGCTACTGAATAAATTTTCACAAAGTTTAGCAAAATGTTTTTATATCCAATGCCAAAATTTCCTCCAGCTTCTGGGATAATTGGTTTATGATGATATTATTTTATTTTTCCTTTCACATATACTTATGGTTACTTAAATGTGTCCAAGATTTAGTGGAGTCCCTATTGTGTACTCATTTTATTCCAAATCTGAACATTTAACCACTGTGTACAGTAACTCTTATAAATTAAAAATTATATAAAATGGGCAAAGAATATAAAGTGATAATTCAAAAATAAGAACAAATGGCAAATATGCATAGAAATACCTTATCAATGCTCATTGATAATAATGTACAAGTACAAAAAATCAAATAGCTGCTCTATTTCACTCACTAAATTAAAAAAAGTTTACAAAGTGTACTTTTTTACAATGGATTCAATTTTTTTTAGTTTTCTGTTTTCTATTTACTATTCTATAATAATCACTCTTTATGTATTTTTCCTTAACTATATTTTATACAGAATTGTCATTTTTATAAGGCCATGCTATAATATATTTAATTATTTTTAATTTTTGGATATTTTTATTTTTCATGTTTTGATTACCAATAATTAAAGCATAGTTAATATATTTTAACAATGTATCTATATACTTTTTTGAATGTAATACTTTTGGAATGAAATATTCTTTGCTGCTTAGGATGAAAGTAAGTTAATGTCTCATACAACAATGTTCACTTTCTAAATCTTTTGATATGATTTAAATATTTAAACTTTTCAGTACTCTTTATTGGGTTTTTACAGTTTAGAGCAATTATGTACTCATTGTAGCTTATAACTCTTATCAATGTATTAAAGTCCTTCCTAGTCCATGTTTCACTTTGAATTTTATTTTGATATTAATAAAATCTCACATATATGCACAAACACATTATAATATTTGTCTTTTCTTATATTTAGCAGTTATTTTTTGGTGGACATTTCTAAAATATATGTATTTGAATTCTGTTTTGGCATAAGAAAATATTTTTAATTAGTTGAATCATTTATTTTTGTTTTTATAACTCTCATTCTTGGTTTTCCTTTTTCAAATTATTTTTTATTTTTATTTATTTTTTAAATATTTTATTTATTTATTTGACAGAGAGAGATCACCAGTAGGCAGAGAGGCATGCAGAGAGGGAGGGGAAGCAGGCTCCCTGCTGAGCAGAGAGCCCGATGTGGGGCTCAATCCCAGGACCCTGGGATCATGAACTGACCCAAAGGTAGAGGCTTAACCCACTGAGCCACGCAGGCTAACTAAACACTAAATACTTAGTGTTTTTTATTTTGTTTTGTTTTGTTTTAGTTTGTTATTTTTTTCAAGTTTTTATTTAGATTCCAGTTAGTTAACATACAATGTAATAGTAGTTTCAGATGCAGAATTTAGTGATTTTTCTTTTAATCCATAAGTTTTGCTTTATGATTCAAGTGTTATTTGCTTTGAGTCTACTGAGAGATAATACATCAATTTATTAATTTGACTAATATCTGCCTTTAAATTTTCTAACACATTTGATTCATTGGTTTTTGATTATGCATCTTGAAAAGAAAAAAAAAAAAAGAAGTTCCTTTCAGTAACAGGTTGAATTTATGAAAAATACAGTTTCATGAATTTTTCCTCTGCTGTGTATTTTTCCCTATAGTTAAATCATCAAGGTTTTCAGCTATATATATCAATAAAATATTTTTAATTTAATTTTTTCAGTGTTCCAAGATTTATTATTTATGCACCACACCCAGTGCTCCATGAAATCTGTGACCTTTTTAATACCCACCACCAGGCTTACCCAACTCCCACCCCTCTCCCGCTCCAAAACCCTCAGTTCTTTTCTCAGAGTCCACAGTCTCTCATGGTTTGTTTTCCCTTCCAATTTACCCCAACTCACTTCTCCTCTCCATCTTCCACTGTCCTCCATGTTATTCCTTATGCTCCATAAGTAAGTGAAACCATATGATAATTGACTCTCTCTGCTTGACTTATTTCACTCAGCATAATCTCCTCTAGTCCCATCCATGTTGATAAAAAAGTTAGGATTCATCCTTTCTGATGGAGGCATAATATTCTATTCTATATATGGACCACATCTTCTTTATCCATTCGCCCATTGAAGGGCATCTTGGTTCTTTCCACAGTTTGGTGACCATGGCCATTGCTGCTCTGAACATTGGGATACATACAGTCCTTCTTTTCACTGCATCTGTATCTTTGGGGTAAATACCCAGTAGTGCAATTGCTGGGCCATAGGGTAACTCTATTTTTAATTTCTTAAGGAACCTCCACGCTGTTTTCCAAAGTGGCTGCACCAACTTGCATTCCACCAACAGTGGAAGAGGGTTCCCCTTTCTCCACATCCTCTCCAACACTTGTTATTTCTTATCTTGTTAATTTTGGCCATTCTAACAGGTGAAACATGAACCGACACTTCTCCAAAGAAGACATACAAATGGCTATCAGACACATGAAAAAATGTTCATCATTATTAGCCATCAGGGAGAGTCAAATCAAAACCACATTGAGATACCACCTTACACCAGTAAAATATTTCTATTTCATTACATGATTTATTTGTGTCTCAAAACTATTTTCTGTATTGGTATGGATATACATATATTTATATACATACAATTATATATCTATATACGGATGAGTTTGCTTAAAATCATTTTGTTACACATTTTACACTATTATCAACTGTTTTCTGTTTTTTGAAGAGCTTAACATCTTAGTATCTGCAATATATATGCATGTATGTCAACATATACATATGCACACATGCACATACATGACATTTATATATGAAACATACAAACATGCTTCTCTTGAGGAAAGACATGTGAATGACCCAGAGCAGTGACGCTGCCCTGCTCTAGGAGACCATCTATAGTGTGTTCTAGGTTAACAGTTCTGCGTGGAGTTACTGATGCAGGCAGCAGACGTTGGTAGAACACTTTTAGAACCCTGCTTATCTGAAAATATTTCACAGACACATTAATGACCACTTGTCTAAGAAGATTCTTAGGGTTCCTACACACTGTTCAAGGGTATCTTATTGTCTTCTGGTGTTTCATGTTAGAGATGATGCTGACGTAAAGCCAAGATCTATTACCCCTTTCCTATTACTAACCTGTTCATCATTTCTAGGCAATGTTGCCAAAACTTAATTAAAACATTTTACAGAATTATAGCAGAAGATTGTGTTCATTTTACTTATGTTTGGTTGAGATGTTACTTTTGAGTTTTAGGTCTAACTATCTATAGTTTTGGGGGTAACTTCAAAGAGGTATGACTTACATATTTATATCAAAAATAATCCATTTAATGGGTGCCTGAGTGGCACAGTCAGTCAAGCATCTGACTCTTGGTTTTGGCTCAGGTCGTGATCTCAGACTTCTGAGATCAAGCCTCACTATGGGGTTCTGTGTTTAGCACAGAGTCTTCTTGAGGACTTCTCTCCCTCTGTCCCTTTCTCCCACAGTCTCTCTCTTTCAAACAAACAAACAAATAAATAAATCTTTAAAAAAATAATAATCCACTTAAATATGTAGTTTTCTGAAATTGACAAATATAAACACCCATTTAACACCACTGTGATTAACTTATAGAATATTTCCATCACTCCAAAAAGTCATTTAAAGTATTCTCCTGCCGCTTCCAGCCGGCGACGGGAGAAGAATTAGGCACAAACAAGTCAGCTGCAAGAGCTTGGGAGCTGGGGACGACAGACCAAAAGACTGCTGCCAGGAGCAACTCCACAGTCTCACTTTTATTGGATAGAAACAAAAGCCAACAGAAGGACGGATGAAAGTCAAACGTCAGTCACCTGTCTTGCGGACAAGCAAGGAGGAGGACAAAGTTTATAGTTAACCAAGCACATTCAATGGACTCATCTAACTAACAACGGGTGCTTCTGGGAAGAGAAAGGAGCCGTAACGGAAAAGGGAAGCAGGCGGTTTTCGTTCCACCCTGAGCGGACCGGGCGTTCCTGGCTGCCCGGCTTCTGTGAAGGGGCGGCCTTCCGCCGTGCAGTGAGCATCCCCAGCTGCCCAGCTTCACGGTCGTATGTCGTCCTTCTCCCCCAAACACCTGTTGCCAGTATATGTTTTTCTTAAGGCCATATCTAAATGTGCTTGGCAACCAGTAAAATCTTCCAGGGGTTATAGTTTAAGTAACAAATTTTTCCGCGGGGCAGCAGCATTCTCCTTTCCAAATTGCCCCCAAATCAGACTCCTTCACTAAAGCTTAATTTTACCTGTCATTGAATTTCATACATATGGAATCACAAAATATATATTCCGTTATATCCGGCTTCTTTCACTCACTGTAATGCTTTTCTGTTTTACCTACGCTATTACATGTATCAGTAATTTCTTCTTTTTATTTCTTAGTAGTGTTCTACTAAATAAATATATTTATCCTTATACCCATTGATTGTCATTTGGACTGTTTTTGGTTTTCTGTTATCGGGAATAAAACCACTATATTTATGCACAAGTCTTGTGTGGACATGCATATTTAATTCTTTTAGATAAGTACATAAAATTCAGTGGCTGGATCGTAGTATAAATGTTTGCTCAAGGGGTACCTGGATGGCTCAGTCAGTTAAGCATCCACTTCTTAATTTCCACTCACGTCATGATCCCAGGATATTGGGATCAAGCCTTGTCAGACTCCTTGCCCAGTGGGGGGGCTGCTTGAGATTCTTTCTCCCTCCCCCTCCCACCCCCTCACTCGTGAGCCTGCATGTTCTCTCTCTCAAATAAATAAAGATTAAAAAAAAAGGTCTAATTATGTTTGCTTGACTTTATGAAGACTGCTACACTGTTTTGCCAAGTACTGTACCGTTTCCCATGCGCACCAACAGTGTTAACAGAGTTACAACTATTCCACAAACCCACCGACGTCTGGTGTGTACAGTCTTTACAATTTAACCATTCCATGGCTGTACACTGGTTTCTCTCTGGGATTTTGATTTGCCTTCCCTAATGGCTAAATGTTACATACAGACTTACAAAATGGCATCCAGGGGCCTCCATCTTTTGTTATTCTCCCTTCACGTCTTTGTTATGGGCTCCTTCCTTTGAGTGTGGGCTTTTAGGACTGTGTCTAATCAATAGAATACAACAAAGGTTGTATGATGCCATTTCGGAGATGAAGTTAACAAAGGTTATCATTTCCATCTTGCTAGCAGATGCTTTCTGTTGTTGTTTTTGATGAAGCAAGGTGCTCTGTCGGAGGGGTGCGCCCTGGAAGGGACTGAGGGTGGCCGGCAGGGAATCCAGGTCCTCAGCCCAACAGCCCACAAGGAACTGAATGCTGCCAAAACCTTTTTAGCTTGAAGGAACATCTTTTCCCAGTTGAGTCTTAAGATGAGACTCTAACTCTGGCCAACAGTTTGTAATCTCAGAGTACCCTGAAGTAGAGAAACAAGTTAAACTGTGCCCAGATTACCTGTTCATAAAAACTGTGAAGGAACAAAAGTTTGCTTTTCCAGCTGCTGACTTTGGGAGTAATTTGTTCCACAGAAATAGATGCTATAAGTAAAATTTCTCTTAATTCTTCAAGCATATTCTGATCAGCTTCTTTAAGGCGTATGCTAAATTCAACCCCTGGGTGTCTCAAGATTGTTTCCTACTCTGTGCTTTTTCTACTACACGATTACACTTTAACTTTTCTTTGGTTGTTTAGTAATATTTGATTATATGTAGGACATTATGATTGATACATTGTATATTCTAGATTCTGTTGTTGTCCTCTGCAGCCTTTGATTTTTTTTTTTTTCCTAGAAGGCAGTTTAATTATTGAACGATCACCTCAGACTTATGAAGGTGTAGTTTTACGTTTTGCTAAGGCAGACCTGTGGAGACCCAGCGTGGCTCCCCATCTCCACCTTCATATTCTGTCTTTCTTGCAGATCAAGGCTTTGTTTGAGCTTAATTAGGGCATGTCTACAGAACGTCTTGCTTTAAGGTCTGCCTATTACCCTTAAGGCATAGAATTTCTGATGTCTCCTTGGATATTTAGGGTGACAACAGATGTTACTAAGTCCTGCACTCCACCTCAGTCAGAACCTGACCATCTTCCCAAGCTGTTCAAACCCTAGTTTTTCTATTCTGTTCCCAATCTCACAGCTTCTCTCCAGATAAACTTGTATATTCTTGCCTACCACGTCTTCCGGCAGCCCTCAAACCCAAGACTCCCAGGAAATCAAAGATGGACTTAGATCCTCTTGCACAACTAATTTGCTTCTAGTGTTTTGTTTTGCAAATTCCAATTACTTTAGCTGCCCCAAACTCTGCTTTCTCCCTCCTCAGCCTAAGGAAACGATCATGCTTTTCTTGGAGAAAAGTTTACAGTGTGATAATTGAGAAATCACTGAAGGTAAAGGCAGGCTGAGCTGCTCACGGACATCACCTCATGAGAGTCCTTACTTTTAAAAAGTCCCAGGTGTCTTCCAGTGCCTATAAACTGTTGTCTATGGTTTTCCCTAGTTTTATGGCTGTTTATGGTTGGGGAGACAGTCCAGTACCAGTTACTCTGTCAAAACCTCAATAAAGTTTTATTCTCTGGGTTTCCATCAGTGCATCACTTCTGTGTACTCTGTTATCTTTGCTA
The DNA here is from genome assembly GCF_002288905.1 of Enhydra lutris kenyoni. Lineage (NCBI taxonomy): Eukaryota > Metazoa > Chordata > Mammalia > Carnivora > Mustelidae > Enhydra > Enhydra lutris. The sequence goes on along the minus strand of NW_019154098.1, from coordinate 6,130,652 downwards.
CATTATACCCTAATTCTTTTATTAATGCCTTATATTCTTTCTTACAGCCTTTTCAGTTCTCTAGCAGGCTTTAACTTGTATGTTTGGTGGAAAATCAGAACTTTGACTTCTTTTCTTAAATTTTCTAAAGGCTTCAGCATAACAATTCTTTTTTTCTTCGGTAGTCTTAAAATTTAGAATATTATACCTGGTCATGAACCTCATAATGTCTTTCTTGATTTTATAAATAACTTTATTTTAATAACTACTTTCTCTGTTTTCATTGAAGCCATGTCTATTGGGAGTCCCACCTCACTTTTAAAATCAGTTTCTATATATATTTTAATCTTTTGGAGAGTAAAACATTACTCTGAGTTTTGAAAGAGCTTCTTTTCATTATATTTTCATTATATTTTCCCAGATTTGGTGATTTCTCTTTATTATCCAAATTTGGTACTGTGTCTAAACATTTAAAAATAGATTCTGTCAACTATTAATATGGGAGTAGGTGCTGTTCTCTTTACGACTGGGTCGTTGAAGCCTGTCTTTCACGTGGAGTAGAAGTTCAGAACTAGGGCCGTCTACACAAGTTCACAGTACTCGGAGTCACAGACACTATCTGCAGTACAAATTGCTTCTGCTTCCCTTTGTCGTATATGATGAAGTCGGTCATTCATGCCCAAGATAAGTCAGACATGTTTGCTCTCTACTGAGTACTCCCGTTCACTGAACTTGTTCTCTGTTTGCTGTCTTCCCGTCCCGCCCCATCTTCCTGCTCTACAACCACACACACCAGGCATGATCCCTAGCCTTGCTCAAGGCAGACAGATGTTAGCTCTCCAAATTTCTTACCTCCTAACTTTTCTCTGAGTGAGAGTTGTAAAATGGTTCTTCTTGGGTCATCTTGCAGCATATCGTCCTTTCTCAGAAACAGTAATGCGTTGGAATGATAAGACTTCCTCTCAAGCAATGTAATTACCCATTTAGCTTAGCAATTAGTGGTACTTTTGGTTGCTTTGACAACATCCCCAAGATTTATAGACAGCGACCTCCCTCAACACGCACACTGAAATCGGAATGGGAGAAGGAAACATAGGTAGCTGAGCTCATGGCCATTTTACCCAGAAAGTGAAGGGAATCTGAACTGAGTGTAGACCTGGTATTACAGGCACTCACATAAAAGCTTGCCATCCAGCCTCGTGGAGGATCAAGGAAGCCACAACGAAGTAAACGCACGGAATGGAGCTGCTTTGCTGGGCTACACTGAATCCCCAAATGTCATGGCCCCAGAGTACGGGGCGCCAAGGTAGCACATATCTGTGCAGAAAGGAAGTGTCACCAGGTAGCTAGTAAAGCAGCCATTTACGTGAGGCCAAGCTGTAGTTCTGACAGCCCAATTATGAAAAGTGACATATTTACAAGGGGTCACTCTGTCAGATAAATGGAGACTAAACTGGCTCTGGAATAATTTCTTGTAATTCTTTCTGCCACTTTCTTTGACCGATGTGCTTAACTTTGGCCTTTTTTCCTTCACATATTTCAGCTGATTTGTTGGTCCAGGAACTGGTAGGTATGTCTGCAGACCAGGGCAAAGGGGGAAGCAACTCACATCTACTGTTCACTTATAATGAGATTTGGTGTTAGTTTAATTACAGGGATGACCTCTGTTAATCATCAGGACACCTTACGAGGTTGGTATTGTTCTTGTTAAAGAATCACAAGCCCCTGGTAACCAGCAACGAGCTCAAAGTTACACAGTGAAAAGGGAAAGAACATACATCTTTGATGACTTCTTTCTTTGACATATCATTCTGCCTTAGTGCAAATATTTAATATTTCCTTTATTTCACTCTCTTGCAGTCATTAGACACCTTTGTTCCCTAATAGAACTCTCTGAGGGCAGACACTGTTTTATCTCTTCATTTCTTACTCAGAAACTTAGCACAATGGGAATCAGAAAACATCAATTTCATTCCAAATCCCATAGAATAATAAGATGGATAAATCTTCTTGGGGGCTGAGACTTAAATTATAGTCTGCTTTCTCTCTCTTAATTTTTCTGATTTCTTAATCTGTACAATGGGTCTAATACCAGATCTGTAGGAACGTCATAAGGATTAAGCAATGCAATAACACAGCAGAACAATACAATACAAAGAGGAAAACGCCAGAGTCTAGTACATAGATAAACCACATCTATGGCTCCTTCTATGATCAACATCCTGCAAATCTCATATAAATGCACCCACTAGAATACGGTACCAACTGGGAGTTATAGAAGGAGGATTGTAGTCCTGATAGTGTCAACATTTTTAAAGTTATATATCTTATTTTATGGATTTATCATAATACATTTAAACATTTCCTTATTGTTTTTCAGTATTATCTGCTATGCATTATGCTGTAATCAAGATACCTGACTGATAGAGGAGTCTTCTTTTAAAAAGTACTTTTACTGAATTATTTGGGTTGGATTCTGAGAATAAGCACTACAAAGTTCAGGATAAAAGTCGAATTATGCTACTTGTGTGGTTTCCAAGCAGTTTTCAGAGATTTGCTCTTTCACTAACAAAGAGTACCAGGGCGACACAAGATATTCTTTCAAAAGCCAAGACTGTCCTGTGATGAAATAGTTAATGTGATTACTCACAAGGTCAAGTATGGGTTAGTCATTTGTATGTTTTACTGGGTAAATTCTTTTTTTTTTTTAGATGAATAATTTCTTGATGTTGTTTGATCCAATTTTCATAGTGATCCTTCTGATACCTTGACAAGTGAGCTAAGTAAAACACCCTTAACCCTAAAATTCACTGTAAATTTTTAGACAGATGAAATCTGAGGCAGCTAACTTTGACACTTTGTAAGTAAATCATTTTTATGCCTATTTGTTTTGCTTGCGTGTTTATCAAGTTTAAGCAAATTGTTATAAACAAAAATGTTTAATTAATTAATTCAAAAATATGTACCAGACATTTGCAAAGTACGTGACAGTATGTTATACACTTTAGTTCTCTCTAAGGCATAGGAAATCTGTGTGAATAATATCTCACAAAGTTATGTCCAGTTGGGTATACAAGCAAAATACAGACAAAATAGAGGTTTTAGGAGGGGGACTAAACAGAGCCAATTAAGTGCTCTGATTTCCTCCTTTTAGGGAGGCCTGACCCCTCACCTCAAGCTCAAGAGGAGTTTGTGGAGAAATAAAATATCCGACCCTTCAGTTGGGAGACTTGGTGTGTAGGAGGCAAATTACTACCCATGAAATCCTCAAGATCAGAGAGGGACTGACTGCCTGATGGATAGGCCCCCAGAATTGAATGTGTCTTGAGATCTACCTTTATTCCCAGGACAAGTTCCTTACGGGAATGTAAGGAATCACCATGGACTATGATTTAGAGATCCAGCAGTGCCGTCTGTGTCCTGTCCAACAGATCTGCCACAGGGATCAAAGAAGCTGAAGGTGAACTCTCATTTCTTAGATGCTCTGGAAAGATTTGCTAGAGATTTCTTGGAGTAGTGATGCATCTACCCAGGGCAAAGAAACTTTATGTCAGAGAGAAAGAGCAATTTCCAGCTATAGCCCATCAGACAAAAAGCTTTTACATATCCCCAGAAAGAACCCATCATGGGGTTATCCAGTAAGACCTGGCTCTCCCTCTCCCCTACCCCTTGCCCTTGCACAACCTCACAAGCCTCAGTTAGAGCAGCAAGAGAGAAGGACGAGAGTGCACAATGTGAGGCTGTCCGGGCTTCGATGGCACGAGGGTATGGAGAACAGCAGTGTTTGAAGCCAGTCTCGACTTCTGCTTCCTACAATGAGTTGGGCATTGTAATTACCAGAATAGGAGTGTTTTGTGATCTAAAGTGGCTTTAAGACAATGAATTGACCAAGAATGAGCAAAAAAGTCATAAAGTCTATCCATTTATTTTTTTCAATTAAAATAAGAAAAAAAAAAGCTTTCATTTCTGAATGATTTTTAAGGGGATAGTAGAGGGAAAATAAAAGTGCTTTCAATTTCATTCCAATAATGTACCTGAAGGGCACATGGCCTACAGATAAAATTATAACACCCACGGTTAAAACAATGATGGGGGAATTCCATGCATATTGAAAGGACATCTGATATGCCAGCTAGTAGTCAAGCAACAGTTACCTACGAAAGGCATACGGGAGTGGAGAGCTGTAGTAGGATGGAGAGCTATTTGGGTAGCATGACAACCAGGTGTGAAGTCCAAGACTGCGAAAATGAGAGACGAAGTGTCCTCCTATACCTTTTTATGTGGGTATGAGTGCTTAATGGTGCTTCACGTTCACTTGCTTTGTGTTGAGCTTTCTCTAAATTATAGAGATAGAAAAATGTGACTTGATAAAATCACAGGACCCATAAGAGCGTCAAGGCTAGGTTGTTAGGTCTCCCACAGTTTTCTTCAGAACATGATTACTGTACACATTAATCCCTTATCTGAATCAATAATAAGATAAGTTATTGCTGAGGAAACCTTTTGAGTACTTTAAAAAGGGATTTTAGCCTTCTTATGGTAATATAATTGCTTTTTAAGTACCCAGGTTTTATTTTAATTAGGTAAGGTAAGACACAGAAATGACTGTCATGAAGGAGATTCCCAGAAGCAAGAGGCATGGCTCACCATGCAGAGGTGCACCGGGGCGGGTCAGGAGGCCAGAGAAGTGACAGGGAAAATGTCCACAAGAGCCCTTACTGCGGTTTCCAGGAATGAATGGTCAAAGCAGTGTCATCAGGCTTGGACTGGCTGATTCGGATGGTCTTGTGGGCTTTGGAGGTCAGCGCTGTCCTGAGTTGTCTGATGCGTGGCCCTGGTCAGGGGTAGGGGCGGGGGTGACTCGTGAGAGCTCCGTGGTCGGGGGGGGGGGGGGGGGGGGGGGGGGGCTGGCAGGGGTATGTGCTCTGGAATGGTTGGTGACCCTGAGCAACTGGCACTCACAGGGGAGTTATTTGCAGTTTCTAAGGACTGGTCAGCCCCAGAGGGGAGGCCTCCCCCAGTCCCAGTCAGCCAGGCCCCATGTGCCACAGCATCAATACAGAAAGTAAGAAAACATAGTTAAGGGGCGCCTGGGTGGCTCAGTGGGTTAAGCCTCTGCCTTTGGCTCAGGTCATGATCTCAGGGTCCTGGGATCCAGCCCCACATCAGGCTCTCTGCTCAGCAGGGAGCCTGCTTCCCCCTCTCTCTCTCTGCCTGCTTCTCTGCCTACTTGTGATCTCTGTCAAATAAATAAATAAAATCTTAAAAAAAAGAAAATGTAGTTAATACAATAATTACTACTGATGATGATGTTTTCAGGCTGAGACTTCACATGAGTTCACTTGGACTCTGCGGAAGTTCCCATCACACCATTTCACTTTTATGGCCTGTGTTTGCTAACCCAGAGGAATCCCCGGAGGGTTTCTTTTTGACAAAAAGGTGAAAAGGGCAAGTCGTGTTGAGCATCTGTTTTGCGACAAGCCCTGGAGCAGACCGCGCAGCCCTAACCGCGAGAGTGCGCCCCCAGCGCCTCCTGCGGGAACTACACCCAGCGCCCGCGCGTCAAACCGCCTGGGCTTTGAGCTGGGGAGCCTCTGGGCTCATTTCTAATCATTTCATGCATCCACCAGCGAGGGTGTCCTGATGTATCAGAAAAGCTTAAGAGAGGCTATGTTTGGGGTCTGGCATACTCGAAAATGTTTCCATACAGGTTAATGGTGATCACTTCTTCACTTACACCCAGTTTGGCTTACAAAAGAAGTCACAGGAATAGATATTTTGAGAAAGGGGGACACCTGCATTTCTCAATCCAGGTTATATGATGCTCAGATGAGGAGCAGTATTAACTAAATGAAATTGACTGGATTTGTATTAGGAAGTTCACTGTCCTTAACTCCATTTTAAGATTAACAGATAAAGAAGCAGCTGGGTGGCTCAGTCATTAAGCTTCTGCCTTTTGCTCAGGTCATGATCCCAGTGTCCTGGGATCGAGTCCCAAAACAGGGTCCTTGCTCAATGAGGAGCCTGCTTCTCCTGTCTGCTGCTCCCCCTGCTTGTGCTCTCTCTCTCTCTCTCTGACAAATAAAAAAAAAAAAATACTATTAGATAAAATATAGGATGTATAGTTAAGTTTGAATTTAAGATAAACAATTGATTTTAAATATAAGTATGTCCTAAATATTGCACGGGACACACATATTAAAAAATGTTTATCTAAAATTCAAATTTAATTTAGAGTTCTTTATTTTTATTTGTTAAATCTGACTATTTAATTTCATATCAAGATACCAGACTTAAGGCCTGCTTTCCTGGTTACTTAATATTTCTATAAAAACTCATCTCTTCCTGGCTTTTTGAGCAGACGTGATTTAAATAAACTTTTGCACTGTGCCTATTTTAGCTTTCATTGAAGATGAATCTTAAAGGAGTTACAATTAATGCATCTTTTCTTCTGTTCCCCCAAATATAATAAAAGGCATATATTTTCCTTGATAATTTGTGTAACATCCACATTTTCTTTTTAATATCTATATATCTGCAACAGGCCATTCATCATGCATTTCTAATTAACATCTCATTTGGAATAATTTCCTTTTTCTTCCTTTGGGTTTTTCTAATGAGACAATAAGCTACATTTGCAAAGGGCCTATATTAACTATACTTGCTTGATTGCAACACCTTGTGGGTAGTTATCATATAATTGTCTTTTTAAAATTATTATTTCTATTTGTTAGATGTTGGTTGTTGCTCATTCTACTGCTAAATGTGTCACAGTCTCACCAAAGGAAGCAAGTTGTTCTTATATTATTTATCACATTTCCCTGTGGAGCTTTTATGGAAGTTTTGGTTAGAAAAAAAATATATATATACATATATATATATATAAGTTAACATTTGTAAAAACCACTGGAATTAATGGCTAAGCATCCTGGGAGTTATATATAATTGGGAGTCAAGGGTCAGGGTTCAAGTTTCTGTTTTACTCTGAACCACCGGGTGACTAGTCATTAAATTTTCCTGGCCTCAATTCCCCCTTATGTTTTAAAAGGAAGTATAAAGCCCACATAAAATGATGTAAAGATAAAAAGAGATGCTGAAGTTGAAAGAAAGCTTTCTGTAAGTTGTAAAAAGCTATACACGGAAGTGATCATAGTGATTTTTTTCCTCCACTGTGAAAAGTACCAGTGAAATAAAAGTGGTGACTATGTCCACATTTTGTTTCAATTCTATAAATGCTTATTAAGTCCCTTTTATGTGCAAACCCCTGTCGTGGGAAGTATGAAATGCAGAATTTAAACAAGTCAGCCAAACAAAGCTCTTTCCCAAGCTCACAAAGTAGTGGAAGCAATGACGATGCACTTCTGCACTTCAGTAAGCACTTACCATGGGCTTATTTGGGGGCAGGGAGAGCGTAGATGTAGGGGATAGAAGTAGAATGGGGTGTTTAGGGGTATGTATCCTGCATCCCTATCATTGCCTACAAGGGCACCCTGAGCCAAAAAAGAAGTTCAGCCATGCATTGCATTCTTTAACAATGGCCCTCCACCAGGGCAACACATTAGAATAAATGAGAAACTCTTAAAAATTCTGGTACCCAGGACGCACTAGGGATGAATTAAATCAGAGTGTCTGGAGCACTTCCTAAGAGTCGCTCAGCAATTCAAAGGGTGGGCAAAGTTTGAGAACCATTGCTCTGAAACAGGCGACAGTTATCGGTGACTCACAGTCTCCCTCCTGGAGTTAGTAAATGTTGACTAATTTCATTTCAGTTTGTCCCCCTTTCCCTTGTTCTTCTTCCTGTGATCCCTTGTAATGAAGATTGGGGTAGGACAGAAGTTAGTTCTTTGCCCTTTGGGCTCTCTGGCTTTTTCCTCCTTTTTATGACCACCTGTCCCCACAAGGGGACGCATCAAGAGACCCACTTTCAGAAGAGACTGTGTCCTATTCTCTTCCATACTGGAGGAAGAAAGACCAAAAGAGAAAGATGAGGAGAGAATGGGATGACTACACTTCAAACAGTCTTGGGGGGGAGGTGGGGGAGTGATAGGGGCAGGGATGAGGCATGAGAGCTGCGATATTTTGATATTCTGATTTATAAGAAAAAAATGTATATTTGGTTATTCAGGCAACTAAACTATTTCTCGTCTATACTTGGCCTTTGTTCAAGGTTTCTCCCTCTAAGCCTCCCAAATCTTTGGAATTTCCTAAGTGTTGGGAGATATAAACGTGTCTTGTATTACGTTGGTTGATGAGGTGACCTGGAACGCACCTAGGTAGGCAGCTCAGGATGGAGTTTGTAGCCGGTGGAACAACTTCATGATTAGAGGGCTGGAACCTTTAGTCTCACCTCACCCCACCCTTGGGAGGGGAGAGGGGCTGGAGATGGAGTTCAGTTTCCAGTGGTCAATGATTTAATGAATTATGTCTATGGAATGAAGCCTCCCTAAAACCCTAAAGAACTGAATTCAGAGAACTTCTGGGTTGGTGATCACATGGAAGAGATTCCTCAAAAAGATGGGCCCTGGGAGGGCTGGCTTGGAAGCTCCACACCCTTTCCCCACACCCTTCCCTATGCATCTCTTCCCTCTGGCTGTTCCTGAGTTATGTCCTTTTGTAATGAACAGGTAATCTAGGAAGTAAACTGTTTGTCTACATTCTGGAAGTAGTTCTAATAAATTGATAAATCTAAGGAAGGGGTCATGGGAGCCTCTGATTTACAGCCTGTAGCACGTGAGAAGCACAACAGGTACAGGGTTGAGGTGGGGTCCGGGCGCAGTCATGTAGGCCAAGCCTGAACCTGTGGCATCTGATGCTGTCTCTGGTTAGGTCAGAATCAGGTGGAGAACGAGGGCAAAAGGAAATAGAGATAAAATTAAACATTCTTTCGACTTGCAGCCCATTGGAGACGGGCAGAGTCTGACATTCCTGCAGGAACTCCCAATTGTCTTGATGTTAATGCTTTGCTAGAGGCAAAAACAGCCTTATCTTGACAATAGCCAGACCTGCAGGACCCTGTAAGTCTTCTTTAACACATGAAAATCCTTTTGGGAACTTCTTTTGTCTCTATCCCTTCCCCTGCCAATCTAAGAGTGTTTAATCAATTGCTCCTCACAGTCCCAGGGCAGCTCTTTCTGGGCTTGGGTCTTGTCTCCGTGCTTCAGTAAAACCACCTTTTTTTTTCCCCCCAGCATAACAGTATTCATTATTTTTGCACCACACCCAGTGCTCCATGCAATCCGTGCCCTCTCCAATACCCACCACCTGGATCCCCCGACCTCCCACCCCCACCCCCGTCCCTTCAAAACCCTCAGATTGTTTTTCAGAGTCCATAGTTTCTCATGGTTCACCCTTTTTGCTCTGAAAACCTCTCAAGGATTCCTTCTTGACCATTTGCTCCTGGACCCCCATGTCAAATCACATTAGGACGCCGCTGGTGTTCTGCAAATTGCTTGTTGGTGTAAGGAACCCATCCAACATTGGAGTTGGGTCCAGAAACCCAAAAAGGTTGAAACTGAACCGAATGTACTGAATGTACTGAAACTACTGAAAACCATACAAAAGGGTTGTGTAAGAATGCCATGTCATGGGATGGGAATGGGAAACTCTATAAACAGCTGAAAGTACTGGCTGAAAATAAAATAAAATAAAGCTGCGATGGAACACTGCCAAGTTTTAACTCTTCAAAAAACTGGTTACCCAGAGACTCTCAGTGTCTACTCTGAAAATTAATAAACGGAAATATCTCTTAGAATGGAGTTGGGGGGCCAGCAGGAGGCGCTCTCATGCCCTACAACCTCAATTGCAGCCCTGGCAGAAAGAGTGGTCCTTGGAAGGGATGCTATCCTACCACCCAGCAGGAAAGAAGGCTTTCCTCCTCCCCCGAGGACAGCCCAGCCGGTGAGAGACTCCCGACTGACTCAGCCACTGAAAGGCCATTATAATTCAAACTCCGGGTCTACTCCAGTGGGCTTTGAGTTTACAACGGCCCCTCCGGACTTCTCCTTTCTTCTATAAAAGAGCATTCCTCCCCTTTGTTCTATGGAGTTGCCTATCATTTTGCCATAGCTTGCCGGGGCAGCATTGCAGTTCCTAGCTATTCCCAAATAAACCCACTTTTGCTAGTAAAATAACTGGCAGTTTTATGTTTAAGGTTAACACTACCCTAGGGAAGTTCAGAGTCTGGATGGGGAAGCAAGACATATAAATAAATAAACACTTCAAGGTTTAAGAGGAGTCGTGCTAGAAATCTCTGGAATCTAATGAAACATAAAATATGGATACAGCAAATTTTACAGGGGAAATGGATCGGAAAAGAATTCAATGAACAAGTATCCTTTATGAGAACAGTGAGCTTTGAGCAGAATAAAAAAAAGGCAGTCCTTCTAGAAAGAGACAAAGGAACCTTTGAGAAAAACTTGGAAATTTTACTTAATGAGGTAAGGGTTGAACAATATGGCTCAAGGGTAATTAAAATTGGAATGTGAAAGGGGAATTGTCTAAATGCCATGAAAATAACAATGCTTCAAAAATTCCCCAAGTTCTAGGTTAGAATATTGAAACAAAAGATATTAAAATGTTTGACCTTGTGATCCATTATTTAATTTAAACCCTATAACATGTCAATGAGGTAGGTATTGACAATACTTTCTATAGATGAGAAAAGTGAATTCAGGAGAGTTACATTAACTTGCCTGAGGTCAAACAATTATTGTAGAACTGGTATTTGATTTTGTTTATCTTTATCTCTCTTTGAAAACTACAGTTTAAATTCTTCCAAGTATAGAGAGCATTTTAACTTAGATAAAATAAGTCAAGTTGAGTATTTTTAAGGCAAATGTCCTTAAATTATTCAGTTAAGGTTAATCTACCTATCAAAGGTAAATCTATCTGAAGGTAAAACTACTTCTCCAGGACATGACTTTGAAGTAAAGTTAAGAGTATGTTTAAATTTTATTTCTACCAGTCATTAGCTGTTGTGGATTGATTGTTCCAATTAATAACCTTCTTATATCTGTTGTTTTCCCTATAAGCTTATAATTTTCTCCCATCCTGACATGGGACTCATGTCATATCATGGCCCCATGGCCCTTTCTTTAGCCCCAGGGGGTTGTTAGCGAATCGGATGTAAACAGACTCTTGAAACATGTGTGTGAATTTCTGCTTCTAGTCTATTATATTGGATTTGCTCTTACTTCCTTCTCTTCAACTGCCAGTCTTCAAGAAGGATTTAAAAGACGTGTTCTGGTAGAGTCATAATGCCTACAATTTCTTTGTTATTCCTTCCATCAAAAGGTAAATCTATTTCACTTTCTCTTGCATGTGGCTTAGCCTTGTGACTTGCTTTCCCCAGTAGAATATAGTTGAGGGGGAGATTATGACATCCAGATCTAGACCTCAAGAGACATGGCATCTTTCACTCTCACTTTATTGCAGTGTAATGTCTTCTATCCGAAGAAGTGCAGACTAACCTGTCTGAGGTTAAGAAAGCATCTTGGGAGAGAAGAATCATTACGGTCAGCCCTAGCTGCAAGACATATGAGTAAGGCCAGCTTAGACCATGAGGATCCAGCTGAGCCAAGGGAACCTTTGGGTAAGCTCCAACAAGACTGGCTGAGCATAGCCCATATTACTGATCCACAAAATCAGCATGACATAAGATGGATGTTGTCTTAAGCTTCTAAGTTCTAGATGGTTTGTTACATAGAAACAGATAATTGATGTAAGTGTGGAGGAGAGCCTACCTGTATAATCCAGAGTCATTCTAGAATTGTCAACCCCCAGCTAAATAGCCAGGCCACCACAGATAATGTGAGCAAGCCCAGCTGCGGTCAGCTAATCTTGGGCTAAATCAGCAGAACCACCCACCAGCCCACAGGTTCAAGGGAAAGTATAGACTTGGTTTTAGTCTGTTTCATTACAGAACAAATAGCTAACTGATATAAAATCCTTACCAGAAGAGGAATGCTTTCATTTAAAATAAAAAAAAAAAAAAAGGCATTGGGATTGGATGGTGGGCAGAGGCTAGAAAGATAACAAGGCAAGAAGCCATAGTAGAGGATTGAGAAATCCTATGTTTGAGAACATAGGAGAGCATAAAATGGCAATCTAAGTTGTGTGATAGAAAACGTTTGATATAAGTGTCTGCAGTCATTAGCTGAAAGTTGGAACAGTTTACCACGTGGAATTTTGGATTTGACCAACAAGATTTCCAAGCACAATGTTATGGGAGTCCACAAGTTGCTTCCACTTTATAGGATCAGGGGTTACAAGAATGAGATGAGCTAAAGAACAAATTGACAAACTTGCAAGTCTAGCTCAGAGTGACCATGTTTGGGAAAGAAATTGCTGATGTTTATGAAAATCAGAACAGACTATCACCTCTAGCTTTTCAAGCTGATAAAATATGAAGTACAAGGTGCTACTCAGCATGGAAGTTAGGTCAGGGTCGTAGCCTCCAGGCCCTTTATTAAGGCTTCATGAGTTAACAGAGTGTGTGTTCAACTGTCTCTCCTAGACAAAGAGATTTCGAGGAATCCCATGGTTATTTTTCCCAAACAGCAAGATGTTCCTAAAATAGAAGTGATTTCCACCCAGACAGAGAGACATGTCTTGGGTGTGGCTTCCGTCAAATGGATTTCTACGTGACTAAAAACCTGTAGTGTAGCAAAGCAAGTTCACAGCAAACCCACAAAATTTTTAAGAGAATCATGCAAATGAAGGGGCCGTAGGCTGGATGAAAAATAACTGGGACTGGTTCATTTTTAAAAGAACTTTGGGTCTCCTGCTCTCTACAGGGAGGAAGCAGGCTGAAAACTTTGCTCAATGACGTATTTCCAGTGTCCCCTTCATCAGTGAATAGAGAGGACAATGGAAAAGGACAGTTCTTTCAGATGGTAGCCTCATGGTTCTTGGGGAACACACGCAGGAAGCATAATCAGGGCATAGTCAAATAATTTTTCTACCCCTGAAATTGGGAACTTTATAACATTTGCCTAGATGGAATTTGAATTTACTGGTTAGCAGTGTCTCCTATGCCTCCATTCTTCCCTTTTGTGGAGGTAAATGGTAATTGAAATTTCCTGTCTCCATCTCACCATTTTCTCTTGAGTGTGTAGAGTCAGGTAACCTGAGGGTTCAGTTTCAAGGTTTGTGGAGTCATATCAGGTCTGGTGTACATGACAAGACCCTGGAATTTGAGACTGACTTCCAATGAGTAGTGTTCCTATATGACTCTTACTAAGACCTCTGAATGTATCGATGAACGTGTGGTCAGCCTTCTTATCTAGACATAACTACTTCTCCAGGACATGACTTAAGCCGGAGATCTTGAGATGCAATTTTAGTTTAATGTTTTTGTTTTTAAAATTTTTGCTTTTGTTGGTTCTCCTGACAAGTATCATTTAAGAAGGAGAAATTAACATTGTAAGAAGTGGTGCTGGTGTGGAAGTCAGGGTCAAAGTCACAGATGCAGTATTTAATTTTAAGAAGGTGAGAAGTCCCTCCTCTTCTGGCCTACCATGAGGAGGGAAGGTGAGGTGGGCAGAGTAAACAGAGGAGAAAGATAAGAAGGGAAAAGTATACTTATGTCTTATATTAGTATTTTTTTCTCCAATGGAAACAGTGTTTTCATCTAAGCAGTATGGCAGTGAGAGTTGGCAATTTAAGTACACCATAATGGGAAAGAGTCCTGAGGAATGGCTAAAAGGTCAAATGTTTAGCAAGAGGGTTTGTCTGAAGACAAAATTCAGATATTAGTATAGGTCATCCCACCATTTGGATTAGTTTCTTCTGCAGAAATGGATACAGAAGGAAAATAAGGAAACAAAAGAGAAGACATGCAATGGCAGGAAGTGATTTTTAAGTTAGCAGAAATAGGACTGTATCTTTTCTCTTATTTTCTCTATGGGAAATCTTTTTTTATTTTTTTAATCTTTTTTTTTTTTTTCCTTTCAAAGAAAAAGAAGAACTTTCTTGAATATAATGCCATCAAAGAGGTAAACAAAATCCCTTCCTAGCAAGGGTTGATTTCCGGATTAAAATAGGTATTGTGTAAGAAATCACCTACAATGGTCCCTGGCATATAGTAAATGCATAGTGTATGTAGGGAGCTAACCTCTTTTTCTCTCTCCTTCCTTTTCCCTTATGTTTCTACCCTCTCCCCATTTTACTCCTTTTCCCCTTTGTTTATTTGTGTTGGTTCCTTTCTTTGTTTTCTCTTTTCCTTCCTTTCAACATGCTTTTCTCTGTTGCCTTTTTTTCATCTTCACTTTCTGTACTCATGCTCAAGAATATGTATATTCTTGCTTTATTGTGCAGTATGTGATGTCTACATCATCGTACATTATCATTTTATTTTTAACCAACTGAGCCACCCTGACACACTGATCCTGTTATCAATGTGCACAAACTTCTCTTCTCACTCTACACCATTTGAATTTTTCAAATAATATGAAGTGATCGCAACAATTAGGTGATCTGTTTCTATAGAAGTGGTCTTTCAAAAAATGTATTTCAGGGGTGCCAGGCTGGCTCGATTAGTGGAGTAAAGGACTCTAGATCTTGTGATTGTGAGTTCGGGCCCCACATTGGGTGTGAGATTACTGAACAATAATATCTTCAAAAATGATATTTCACAGGAATGAGGTATCAGAAATAGTAATAGTAATAGAACTTAACTTACTTAAGCTTCCTTATTTAAATTGCTAACCCACCTTTCCAGGGCATTTTTAATCATTTGTTTTGTTCAAATCTAGTCATTCTGTAGACTTCAGCACCACAGGTTGGGTTGAAAGGTTCAGTGACTAATCAGAAAAGTCAGCTCACTGTTGTGTACTAGAAAACAAAGATAATTTTAATCAAACTGCTAAGAGAAGTCATTAGGAGAGAGGATCTTGTGTAGGATGAGATTTATGTTATCAACCATGCTGCAGTCTGAGTTCCTTCAATGAAGATAAATGAATAACTCCATCATCTCAATGTGTAGTCTCTTTAACCAACATACTGTCTGCTCTATGATTTGTGATGGTTTTACACAGGAAAAACTAACTGAGATATATCATGGCTGTCAAATCTTGGTATTCCTGTGGGCTTTCCGAACAGACAATCATCCCACTTTCATTATCTTTGTGTTACAGATAATGGATAATAAAGCAGCTTATGGTACCCAAAGGAGAGCCTCCTGGACCCTAGAAAAGTCTTCAAACACACTGTATACACATTAAACTTTTCTTGCCCTCTGAAGATGCCTTTGAATCACATAAAAATCGCTTTACTTTCAAAATCAAGAATCAATTTTCCAGAGCTCCCTGGTTGAAGAAGATACTTTTATCTGTGGTCTCATCTGATTCTTGAGAAATTTAATTCTCCATTTTTCAAAGTTTTGTTGGGAATGCTCTAGGATTCACCTGGGGCTCGTTTTCTGACTCAGATTGCCTCCCAAAGCCCTTCCTTCTTCTTCATTTTAGATTCCATATATGTAGCCTTCTGTTCTCTTTCTCTGAGTCAACATGCCTCTATCTGCCCTCTGGGGTTTCTTTCGTCCAAAAATCAGTCTTCAAAGTAAGACGTGATATCTGTCTGTCTGTCCATCTATCCTACACCAGTAGGCAAGTGTTCGCTTAATCATTTGCTCATACTGGTTGTACACTGTTAATTCATGCATGCACTAATTAAATAAATGAGCTTTCTCTCTCTCTCTCTCTCTTTCTCTCTCTCTCTCTGTTTTTTAACATCAGCTAAATTAAGACATTGTCCTCGGCCCCTAGAGTTTCATATAAACGAAATATAACCCTTTCTCTCTTGTAATTCACAAGCTTTTGGAATCCTTGCCTCTTTCTGTTGCACATTTATTATCATTGAAGAAGAACGGGAAAAGATGCAATATATACAAATATATGGAAACCTGAGGGGGTTTTGTGAGCTTAAGGAATCATGTAAAGCACTCTTAGTTTAGGGCTTTTGTTTTATGGTTTCTGACCCCCTTTATTGGAACATTTCTGAAATCTCTTTTGTCTGTATTCCTTTCCTTATTATACATTAGTGTTGATTTAATCCTGTAGGTCTCTGTTGGCCTCAGACTCTTCACAAATTATGCTGATACCTTCTTCTTAAAAAAACTTCATGGTGCCGATTCCAGAATGATGGAATTATTATTAGCAACTGGTGGCACACGCAGGTTTGTCTTATGTGCATCCTGTGTACTTATGAAGAGCTCTACAAGGAGGGGGAATACTTCTCTGAAATGCAAACAGAGATAGTTCATCTACCTAAAGACCGTTTCACTGATGACCAAGTCATAAGCAACCAATTTTCTACAAATACACGGTTTACAGAAGTATGATGAAATTTAAATTATCAAGTTTGTTAACAACCGCGGGCTGATTTTGCTACTTCCGAAAAATTTTGCACAGATTTAGTTAAGTAGATTTCATTTTGCTGTTATTGGAATATTCTAAAGATGTTTAATTTGACAGGGATGCTTGGCTGGCTCAGCCAGTAGAGCATGGGACTCTTGACCTCGGGGTTGTAAGTTCGAGCCCCACACTGGGTGTAGAGACTACTTAAAATCTTTTAAAAAATGCTTAATTGATTGAAGCTATGGGTTATGGAGTGGTTATCTTTTCCTGGGTGTACTAATACTGGGAAGATAGTAAAAATAGTACTTCATTATCAGCACCCAAAAGTCAGCATTTATCATGCAGTTTTTCAGTTTATATAGATTCCTTTTGAATCCTATTTTTGAAGATCATTTCATTATTGTCCACATTTATAAAGAGTTCATTCACTAGTAGAGAAAGTTAATGTTAGTTTATGGAGCTTAGATTTGGAAAACTAAGTCATTGCTACCACCATTTCTTGATTTATGTCTATGATTTTAAAAATATTTTTAAACGTTCCATTATAATTTCATACATATCATCAATGGCAGATCCATCCATGGTGTTCATTGTAATAATTCATTCTTGACATTCTTCCTTTCTGCTCTACTGCAGGGTTTGATTTCACATATTGGATCTTTCAGTAACTGGCTACCAATTGGTGTATCCTAATTATTTCTTGTTACATACCAAAATTTCAGATTTTTTTTTTTACTGTTTGGATTATTTAGGTCATTTCCTATTTCTTTTTTAAAGTTTTTTTTTTCTATTTTCCTTTAAAATTCAATTATTTTTAATGAATTTTCACCATTCTCACAAATTATTATTAAAGTTCATTTTGTCATTTTATCATTCACATATTTATATTTCAGATTTTATTTGGTGACAGTGTTGCTCAGCCTCTGTGACTATGCCCACATTCTTTAAATGTTAAATATTGCTAATCTTTAGGTTATTTTTATTTTTCATTCACCAATTCCTCAAGTCTACATTAAGTTTAATCCTTGATTCTTAGCTATTAGTAATTAAAATGTTAATCTTCCATATTTTTCAGAATTTTTCCCAAATGTATTATATTCATGGTGAAAGCATGTCAGATACAGTCCTTTTCTCATCCTGATATTTTGGTTACTGATTAAATATATTTTCTAAATATTAAATATTTTGTTTAAAAGAAGTGCAGGCTTACTTATGACTCTTGGCTTTGAAGAGACGGTCCATTGCTTAAATTTCTTTTTTTTTTTTAATTTTATTTATTTATTTGACAGACAGAGATCACAAGTAGGCAGAGAGGCAGGCAGAGAGAGAGGAGGAAGCAGGCTTCCCGCTGAGCAGAGAGCCCGATGCGGGGCTCGATCCCAGGACCCTTGAATCATGACCTGAGCCAAAGGCAGAGGCTTTAACCCACTGAGCCACCCAGGCACTCCCATTGCTTAAATTTCTTCTATGAAGACAAACTAAAAGCAAATCAAAAACTTCACCCCAAAACAAAGCAGATCGAAAGTTGCTAAAATCATCTTGATAAATAAAATAATTCCTTGTGAAATTCATAAACACTTAACATTAATCAGAGTTTGATAAATCAGTTATTTGATAAAATAAATATATTAGTCATTTAACAAAGTTGTCATTCAGACAATTGATTTTTTGGGGAATTGAACCATGGCCTTATGCAACATGGTGGTACTGCTGTCCCATGCACCTGTGGCCTCCAGAGAGTTTCTCTCTTTCCTTTCTCTCTTCACCCCATCCTACCCTTCCTCTTTCTAACCTCCTTATCCATAATGGTTAAAATGAAAACAGTTTTCCCTTTTACTCTCACAAAAATAGAGCTTACTTAAATGTTACTGTGAGGTACTCAGTACTAAAGTGAAGAGATGTGTTCATCCATCATCAATTATCCTAAAACTTAGAACTGAAAGGAATTCTAATAAGTCACTTGGTTCAGCTTTCTACCCACAAACAGGAGACATAAGCACACACACACACACACACACACACACACACACACCACACACAGAAGATCTGTACTACACACTTAATCACTGAGTCATAAAGAAGTTACCGGACCATTCCAAGTTCATAAAACTACAAAGCTAAACCCCCATCTGTTTAAATATTCTCATGAAAGAGACTAGGGGAAAAAAAATAGATTTTAAACCATGACCACCACCATGTAACAAACAAGATTAATGGATAAGCGAAGATTATATTACTACAGTGAAATTTCAAATGATACTTTGTTCTTTGTTCTGGGTTTTGAATCTATAATTTTATTATACAATTTTATAAAAACTAAACTGTAACCACTTAAATGGTAAAAGAAACCCTATTAATTCTTCATGACACAAATTTAAATGCAATTTCCTCTCAGCAGATTAGGGAATAGAATTATCGGGGACACCTCGAAGACAAGACTCAGACAAGTGAAGACAGTCTGTTCTCTCAGTGTCTCTGGGAGACGTGTGCTTGGACCAGGCTGATCTGTTGAATGTGCTGTATGAATTTTCCTTCAGGACAATGACCCTAAACTTCTTACAATACATCAAAACTCTTTACAAGCAAATGTGAAAACTTTATCAGTGAAGGCACACCCAAAATTTTGGGAAGCTAAACAATCTGTCTCTGGGAATTGCTTATGGAGGCTTGATGCCCAGTACTTGGAAGTCTGGGGACCAATGAGATATTACACAGTAGGAAGGAACACACCTGTACTAAGGGAAACAGTGCATTAATTAATTAATTAATTAAATTGTTTGTTTCCTGCTCTGTCTAGCAAGTTAGTGAGTTTTTTCTTGATATTTGCCAGCAAATAATCAGTTTATATGATATAGTTTTATCACTGCAAATCTCTAGCACTAGTTTGTAAATTCAGAACTAAGACCATGTCTATGTTGTACTGTCAGTACCTAGTACGGTGCATGGATCATCGTAAAGTGAGCCCTTGTTACTTGTTGAATACATGCACATTAATTCTTTTCTACTCTTTGGCCCTTTCTTAACTTCTGCACTTTAATATAAATGTGACTCAAATTGCATCAACCCAAAATTTCCATAGTTATTTTTTTGCACATGTGTTTTCCAGTCTTAATACATTAATGTAACTGTATTACATTAAATGCTACATAGGTTTGGATGACGCATGTGATGCCAACTCTGGACTGTTCCTTATAGAACAGTAGTCCATTTTCCTTAAAAAAGAATTCTGCATCAATGATGTCTTTTTAATGCCAATAAAATAATTATTTATGCATTTGCTGCTGTAGAATCGTTGTCAGGCTTTCTTCTATTAATACGAAATTAGATACTAAAACCCCCTTGTTTAAGACCTATGAGTTGAAGATAAGAGCCCAGCCAGTGATCAAGGTCCATTGCTTTCAGAAATTTAATTAAAAATAAGTGGACATCACTAGGTCCATCTCCTGCCTCCATACTTTTTAATATGAGTTAATTAAATCACTAGGTCAGCTTGGGAATTACATCATTTTAAAAACAACATTAAATTTGTCATCTGCAAGCTTTTTCCCAAACTCAGCGATCTTTTTTAAAATATCCAATGCTTTTGTATGAATTGCTATTAAATTAGTCAAAACAACCCATAGGAGACAAGAGCATACCGTAACTCTTGTGATATTTGGCTTATAGCTACACTTGCAAGAGAAAATAAAGAATGAGGAAATTTTTTAGGTATTTCAAAGCATGATGCAAATCCCTTCATAATTAATCCAGAGGACAGTGACTCTGGGATTAGGGAATGAATTCACTCTTCTGACCCCACCACCTCGTACAAAATAAGTATCTTTCTTTGGACCTCAATTTCTCTTCCCCAGCAACAGTTATGGAGCAGGCTAGTTGTTTCCAATCTTTTCCTCATTTAAAAATTATATGAATATATATTTATTTCTATGCATTCAGAACCAGTGTTCTGAAGCTAGTAAGTGCCAAATTACATTAACATGTAGCTTCTGTGGACGCTTACACAGTTTATCCCAGATTGTTTGATATATACAAAATAGCTCATTATTATTAAGTTTGACAGCCATAGGGTTGAGAACCACTTAGCTAGATGATCTGCAAAGACATAAGGGACTTGATTACCCTACCTGTAAAGAAGGGATAAGACATATGCAAATATTTTCTTAAAATTAATAAAGCTTGCAGGCATGCATGTGGCAAAATATTATATGCCATCATACAATTAAGGTTATTCTAAAATATCAAATACACTTTTCTGAATAATTTGCAGAAATTATCTAGATGCTTGCATATATGTGACACCTATTTAATTTGATGTATTCATTCTTTTATTATTCCTTGATTCCATCTTTCATCCATACACTAAGTCACTAATGCAACAAGTACTGGCATTGTGGATGACACTACACTGTATCATGGACAAAGAGCAATGAAGGAAATACAGGATACCAAATAATTAGAGTAATGGAAGAGACACAGGCTAACAAGTAAACAGGATATTTTAATTAATTAATTAATTATATTATATTATATTATTGTTATTTTTAAAAAGATTTTATTTATTTATTTGAGAGAGCGAGGGAGCAAGCTGGGCAATAACAGAGGAAGCAGCAGAGGCAGAGAGAGAGACAGGCTTCCCGCTGAGCAAGAAGCCTGACATGGGGCTCCATCCCAGGACCCTGTGATCATGACCTGAGCTGATGGCAGACGCTTAACTGACTGAACCACCCAGATGCCGCAGAGTATCTTAACAGCGTGGTAGATGACATTATACAGCTAGCAAAGATGCTATGGGAGGGTCAAAGATGGTGCCCACAGTATACAGGAAAGGGCAGGAGGGTTCTAGGAAGAGTATCTGATAGCCGAGAGAGTTCTGAGGCATGAGTAGACTCCACACACAGAAGAAAGGTAGTTTCCTTAATGCTTTGTTCACTCAGAAAGGCTTCATTTGTGATTATGGTTTTTTTATAGTTTCAACAATCCTGAAAAAAATGTCTCATGGGGCGCCTGGGTGGCTCAGTTGGTTAAGCGACTGCCTTCAGCTCAGGTCATGATCCTGGAGTCCCGGGATTGAGTCCCGCATCGGGGTCCCAGCTCCACAGGGAGTCTGCTTCTCCCTCTGACCTTCTCCTCGCTCATGCTCTCTTTCACTGTCTCTCTCTTCTTTCAAATAAATAAATAAAATGTTTAAAAAAAAAAGTCTCATGGATTTTTTTTGATGAACTGAGTCATCGATTACTTAAAATATCTGAATGGAGTCTTTAATTATGGACAAGGAGCAACTTGAGTGAAAGAAGATAAAATTCATGTTGATTTATGGTAGAGAAGAAATACATATATATTCCTCCAAATCTATCTTCCATATTGTTCTGTTGTTTGAGTATATGTTGAAAGATTCCCTGCACCTTGATATTCTATCTTCCACCTTCTTTACTGATTCACACATACTGACTGAGTTTTTACCACATGCTAACTGACATTCTTCCATGAAGATGATGGGGGATAGCAACCTAGAGGGAGGAGAAATATTGGTAAAAAAAAATAAGTAATGTCAGTGAGGTTTTCAGGCTCATATAATTTAATTTACCTACAGTATATCATTTGATTTTCACAAGAAAGTATTTTGTTCACATCATTTTACGTGTGCTAAATTAAGTGTAATGCTGCCCAGCTTTAAATATTCAAGTTGAGAGATGAATCCAGGGACTTTGTCTTCCTTTTTCAAGAAATAACGGTTAGTTATGATGGTTGGAAAAGACTTCATGGATGAGATGGAAGTTCAGAGACACAGCAACAGTTGTTTGGGCTGTTTATAGGTGAATTTGAGAAGAACTAGACTTTCACAGAAGGAGAATGATTTTTGCAGTGTGAATCAGCATTAGAAATGCATGTTTTATATCCAGGAGAGAACGAGTTAACACCAGTTTGACTTGAGCAGCTATCTCAGCTAGACAAGTGACAAATAATCCAAAAAAAAAAAAAAATGTAGGCTGCAGAAACCCTCAAATATCAGATTAAGGAGTACACTCTGTCCTGTAGACATAGAGAAGCCACAGAAAATGTCTCCCTTCATAATTCTGCCTTGAGCAAGCCCTGGGTTTGGGCAGAGAAGTGAAACTTTTGATGAGAATTTCAATTTTTCAACTTTGAGCTCATTTCTATCCACTGCATTGATGTTCTCTTGGCTTTTTTTTTTTTTTTTTTTTGTATTTCTGTGAGCTGAATGCTCTGAATTTCTGAGTAGACTGGTGCAGGGGTGGTTGTTTAGAGGACTTTCCATGGTTATTGTTGCCATGACGACTCCTTCTTGATATTCGCTTGTTCCTCACATCTGTTGGTGTTTTGTTTATGACCATTGGAGAGAAGCATCTCTATGTGAGGGGCTCTCTCAGCACACTCAGAGAAAGCAGTATTTATACAACCCATAGGAAAGCATGTTGCAGTATCTTCTTTCTGTCTTTTTTACACAAACTCGGATCTGTTGTCAATGGAAGATGTCAGTGGTTTGGTATTAAAGATGGAAATGTAAAGAAAATGGAAAAATGAAACAGGTTAGGGACATATGTAAAGAATTTCTGATCTGAGTTTGTGAGATTCTGTCAGTGGGATATCTGAAGTAAAATATTTTTTATTCTTCATAGCGTTTCTAAGGCCAGTGTTGATTAATGTGCATTTTCTGATATATTGAATATTCAGGGCTGGGAAAAGGAGTGTGGAGGGGTTTAGGTCTTGATAAGGTTATAATTAGTAAGAAATTAACTAGTTTTAATAATGAATCCTCATAACACGGAGGCTTACAATAAAATTATCTGGTTCAGAAGGATATCCCACCCGGGCCAAAGGCATTAGTTTTGGGAGAATAGATTATGAAGACAAATTCTCAGATAAGGACTTACAGACACTCAAACATTTCTGTGTAAGATAGGATCCAGTGTAGAAAATTATTCACCAGGATAAAATATATTGCTAGCTAGCTTGGCAGGCCTATCTAGGCTATGTGAGGCTTCTGGAACCTACAAAAGGAATGAATCCATGTTTTAAGCAATGGATTTGTAGAATAGTAGCAACTTTCTCTCCCAGTGGCAAACAGAATAGAACCTGGAATCAAGGAAGAAAGACAGTCATATGGACTGGCTACAAGATTTGGAAGTGAGAACGTCAGTAAGTGCATAATGCCAAGAAAGACAGAGGCTCACTGTAAGTGAGATCCCAAGAATTTTGGTAGTGGAGAACAGTGTCCCTTGCAACGCTGGAAATAGGGATGGTAGTTAGTTAGGTAAGCAAGGGCTAGAAATGTTACATGTTAAAACTAAGCCAGACTGGGAAACCTGGGTGGCTCATTCGCTTAAGCAGCTGCTTTCGGCTCAGGTCATGATCTCAAGGTCCTGGGATCGAGTCCCATATTGGGCTCCCTGCTCAGCAAGGAGTCTGCTTCTTTCCCTCCCTTTGCCCCTCTCCCCTGCTCATGCTCTCTCTCTCTCTCTCTCTCAAATAAATAAATAATCTTTAAAAAAATAAGAAAGAAAGAAAGAAAGGAAGAAAGAAAGAAAGAAAAAGAAAGAAAGATAGAAAGAAAGGAAGGAAGGAAGAAAGAAAGAAAGAAAGAAAGAAAGAATAAAAAAACCTAAGCCAGACTATTTGGTGTCGCTGCAAGGGACCAAGACTATATCTTATTTATGTCTTTGTATCTCCAGCATGTACAAGAAGGTCTGCTATGTAGTAACACACAGTTGGATGAATGAATAAGAAATACATGAATGATCCCCTTGCACAGGGGATAGGGTGGGAGGAAAAGAGGGCGATACTAATGAAGGCCACACTAGATGTATAACCAGTAGAAATTAGGGGCTACATCGTCAAGATTTACAAAAAAGAAATTACTACCCATTATCTAACAAAATGTCATTTCGTAATTATCTGGAAAGATGAACAAAGACATTGCCTGTAGGGGATCTAATCTGAAAAGTCCATATAATAAGAGCATTGGAACTACAGCTCTACCCTAGACAAGCTGGGGTAGGCAGGGCATCATCATGATCATATGGAGGTGGACAGTGGCCAACCAGAGTGGCAGGCATAACCCAACACCAATGTACCTGAAATAGCACCTGTCTCTCTGGGGGTGGGGGGCTCTATCATGTATTGAGCACAGGTTCTAGAATCAGACTGACTTGAATCAAAGACCAATCCTGATACTGAACTGCTGTACAAACTTGGGAAAGTAATTTACCCTCTATATTTTATTTTCTATGGCTCTATTATGCAGATAACATTCGTATATAATATTTAAGGTTATTATAAGAATAAAATAAAAATACTATGTAACATGTATTGAATGCTTACTAAATGCAAGTCCTCTTTCCTCCTCCTTCCCTTCCTCCTCCTTCTTCCTCTTCTTATTCCCCTTCCTTTTCCCCTTCTTTCTTCCTCTTCCTCCCTCTCCTTTTCCCCCTCCTTCTCCCCTCCTTCCCCTCCCCCTCTCTCCTCCTTCTTGTCTTCTTCTTCTTCTTCTCCTCTTCCTCCTCCTCCTCCTCCTTCTTCTTCTCTGCACATACCTCATTTATTCCTCACAAAAAAGCCTTGAAGTAGGCACTGTTACTATCTATCCAAAGACAGGCACAGGATTCATCCAAAGCTTCATGGTAATCTAGTGACACAGGTGGGGTGCAGATCACAGTAGTGGGGTGACAGTTTCCATCATGTTACCTGCTTCTCAGTTCTTTCTACCTGGGTATTTAATACATGTAAAGTGGTAAGTATATAGTCAATGTCAACTATTAATATTTCTATAAATTTTTCCTCTCCTGCTGCTGATCAACTGTGGTCTAGTAAATAATAAGGTTAAATGGTATTGTGGTTGCTTCTACCAAAAATAATCGTCTACTACAGTTTGTTTACTCTGTACCAGGTGCTATGCTGTTCTTCTGGTACTCTCATTTTATTACATAGTTTCTCGTGTAAGTATAATGAATGCCTCATTTAATTGTAACAATAAAAATGTAAGTAATAACGCAGTCAGCAACAAGGACTTAGTTAATACTTCTGTTATAGTATTTTGGTAGTGATAGCTCATTTATTCCTCTCAAAGACCTTACAAGTAGGCACTTTAACCCTCCACACTTTACAAATGAAGAACTGAGAAGCAGAAACGTTAAGGGGCTTGCCTGATATCATGCAGCTAGTGAATAGCAGAGATGGGTTTTGGACACAACAGGTGTGGATCAGAGTATACCCTCTTCATCAGCACCTGGAATTGAGGAGAAACTGAGCTCTGGGCAGAGTGAGGCAAACTCAGGCTTATCCTGCATCCACATTGGATGTGTTTAAAGTTAGTACTTGTTATTGACAGAAGGAATCGGATTCATTAATACCTCAACTGGGCACACTGTCTTGAACTGCAAATTGCAGATAAGAGCAACACCCTGGTCTACACACTTCATTATCTACCTAGCAGATACTCCCTGAGCACTGGTGTGGGCTGTGTGCTGGGCTTGCAGCAGCGGACCCAGCAGGGAGCAAGACAGATGCTGCCGCTGCCACATTCATCCCAGAAATAGTCTACAAGTGGCACGGCTTCAATGGAAGCCACGAACGGCTGTGCACGGGCAGCTCTGGGGTGTATAGGAG
This sequence comes from Enhydra lutris kenyoni, assembly GCF_002288905.1. Taxonomy (NCBI): domain Eukaryota; kingdom Metazoa; phylum Chordata; class Mammalia; order Carnivora; family Mustelidae; genus Enhydra; species Enhydra lutris. The sequence continues at coordinate 6,104,694 of NW_019154098.1, read as the reverse complement.
GCGACTGGATCTAATTTAGAGACCCAGAAAGGCCAGATTGAAGGAGGAATTTTGATAGGAGCCCTTCCGAATGAGATCTTTGTATAGGGATGAAATATGGACATGTATGTCAAAATTTAACTTTGGGAAAAGCAGTGGGACTTCTCTATAAATGTAAAGAAGTGCAATTGCCAAAGGCAGTATTTTTCTGGCTGCATCTGGTGAAGAGATAATAAAATGCAAAGATTGGAACATTCATCCTACTGCCACTTTTAAATTGGTTAAATAATTATCCCAGAAAACAATCTGTTTCAATGGGTTTATTTTATTATTGAAATAATATGGTTGTTTAATGCAGTTACTGCAACCGGGTCATATAACTCACTGTGATTCCTAATTCAATTGTGTATAACGTCGCACTTGCACAGGGATATATTTGTAAGCCTTTCAAACATTCTCTGTTCTTTTACCTCCTAGGTCCTCCTTAGTAGATTGCATGTGCGTGTGTGCATGTATGTATGCACACATGTATTTAGGGAGTAATGTCAGATCCCTTGCCGTATATGCAGAATGGACTGCAGGAGTCGATGTTAGGTTTCAGGCAAGCAGACCAGGTGGAAACATTGCAGAACCTCAGTGTGGGGGCAGGAGGATGAGGGGCAAAGACAGGTGGGAGCAGAGAGCAGGATACTGCTTAGTTATGCTCAGCAGAAATCATGGACTGGGGCACCTGAGTGGCTCAGTGGATTAAACCTCTGCCTTTGGCTCAGGTCATGATCCCAGGGTGCTGGGATCCAGCCCACCATCAGGCTCTCTGCTCAGCGGGGAGCCTGCTTCCTCCTCTCTCTGCCTTCCTCTCTGCTTACTTGTGATCTCTTTCTCTGTCCAATAAATAAATACAATCTTAAAAAAACAGTATGTGTCTTTTAATGGTTTTCATAATTTCCCCCTAACTTTAGAGAGTTATACATTGCTTTGAATAAACATTTACCTGAAAATCAGCCATCTGTCAGTTTCTGCTTAACTCCTTGTTTTTTTGTCAATTCAAACAAAATTGAACTGATACTCTTTCATTTAAAGAAACCTGAATGGGGGGTGCCTGGGTGGCTCGGTGTGTTAAGCCTCTGCCTTTGGCTCAGGTCATGATCAGGGTCCTGGGATGGAGCCCTGCATCGGGCTCTCTGCTCAGCGGGGAGTCTGCTTCCCCCCGCCCCGCCTCTGCCTGCCTCTCTGCCTACTTGTGATCTCTGTCTGTCAAATATATAGATAAAATCTTTCAAAAAAAAAAAAAAAAGAAATCATGGACTGATTAGACATGGAGAAACAGTGGTGAACAAGATGGGAGAACCTAGGATGGCTCTCAAAATTGAAATGTAGTAACTCTGAACCAAGTTAAGTTTCTCTTTTAGCTTCTAACTCCCTCCGTTTTGTAAATTTCTGTGGTCTTTTATCTTCACATCTTTTTAGCACATACAACTTTTCACAGACACACACTTGCACACACACACATGAACACATGCCGCATACGTGAGGCTTATTCTGACATTCAGATCGCACTCACCCTCAGGGTAGAATATCTCTATCTGCTTTTCTCTGCTCTTCTCTCCAAAGCTCCGAGCCAGCTGTGCCCCTTGCAAAAGAGACATGGAGCTAACTTTTCTTAAGTACTCTCACTTCGCTCTGTTTTTCTGATCCACTCTTTATTAGTATTACCATCACAAGAATTATAAATACAGTAATTCCCCTGTTTTGCTACTGGACTCACCCAGATGATTAATCATTAGGTAATCCCAAGGTCACAGTTATTAATGGTAGAGTAAGGATTTGAACCTAGGATTGTCTGAGCTCAAATACCGGATCCTCTATACTCCCCTCGGGTGTCTTCCTTTGTTTCCCTCATATTTTCTACTTCCAGTCAAGGTCATTCTCCATCATGTTATCTCATCTTCCATCATCCTTGAACAGACACAAATGATGTTCTCCTATATGTTTCTCATCCGTTTCTTAAAGGCTGTAGTTATACGTCCTGCTGAGGATGGGAGTGGGGGAGTCCCAGTCGTTACCTGACATATGGAGCTCCCATATGGCAATAGTAGCAGTATAGGGTAAGTCGCTGTCTACCTGTGTATCCCAACTCACTCTAAGTTTTTATGTAGCAGTCAATAAGTTTATTGTTTTAGACCGGAAAGTCCTTCCTAAGAGAAAGATGGCTCATGCACAAATGAACAAAGGAGCATTTATGGAGCTGAAGTAATTGAACACAAATTGGATATGTACTGAATATGTTGACCTTTAAATGACAAAGCAAGACCACATAGTCACGAAGCCACAAAGGAACAAGAAAATTACCTAAAAAGTTTTCAAAGCCACAGTCAATCACGTGGGATATGCCAGGAAATACATAGATCCTCTTCGGAGAAAATGCACCGTTCTCAATAAAACTTAATCTGGTTTGCTGGAACCTGTTGTAGGTCATCTTTATTCATCCTATGCCAAAGCTACAAAAGATGATAAAGCTTGTGTTTGCTCCTCACGGAAGAATTTGGGGCTTGTAAGTAAGGGCTTCTATGTAGATAATGCTGGTCACAAAATGTAACAAATATTCCTATTAAATCATTGTTCTGTTTGTTGATGTTACCACCCATCTGTTTCTCAGAGCAATAGCTTCTTAGGTCTGTTAGAACCACAAGGAATGAGATTTTTTTTCTTTTGACACATTGTACCTTTCACACCAGACTCAGAAACTACCCTTCAAGTGCTAGTTGGTGGGAGTCAACATTCAAAGAACTCACACGTTTCCCAAGCATCCCAAACTCTTGGGTTTTTTAAATCCATGTTTTAGTTCCAACTTTTGTTTGATTGGGATACAGATATGCATACCTTTATAACACCAAATATTAAAGATTTCACAAATACATTGTTGGATAGCATAAGAATGGGTTTTGGATACTAACTGCCATAATATGAATTCTAAACCCTTAATTTAGTATATATGTGAGCTTGGGAAAAGTACTTAAATACTTTTGAGCTTGTTCTTTTCTGATTTGTAAAGAGATGATACTGAGCCCAATCTTATTTGATTATTGTGGAACTAAGAATAGCAAATTTGCTCTTTATACTGATGTAACTAACCTCCAGAATTCAGTGCAAAGCAGGAATTCAACTATTTATGAATTTAAAGAATGATTAAATGAGACAATAGGTAGGTAAAGTGGTAGGTAATAATCTCCACAGTACTATTCTGTCCGTATGCCCATAAAGGGAAATTTGCATTAAATAGCTTAAACAATGAATTTCCTTAATAAATAAGGTAAAGAGAGTCATCTTTTTCAGAGTACTAAAATGACATGGAAAATTTAACCACACCAGCTGATTTTGGAATTTCTATAAATCTAAACCATCTATTTGCCATATACACACACCTTCTTTTTTACAAACACCCTTTTCCTCCTGTCTATCACCTTTGCCTGCTTAATATTTTGCCATAGTGTGCATCACTTTCTACCATGCTAAATAGTTTCTCTCTCTCTCTGTCTCTTTCTCTCTCTTCCCCTCACTGGACTGTATAAAGGCAGGATTTTTTTTTTCCCCCCCAGTTTTTTTTTTTTTTTTTTTTTTTTTTTTACCTCCAGCAACTGGACCAGAGTAGGTGCTCAATAAATATGTGTTGGAGGAAATAATTAGTCAAAGAATATTGATATTCTTTAAAAAGTCCATTCAAATCCTTTACATATTTTTCTAGTGCACATTTCTCTTCATTAAGATTAGAAAATTCCAGGTACATATGTCATTGCTTTCACCCTTTGCCCAAGGCAGGTGCTGTTCACTGACCAGTGTTCCTTCCTTCCAGGTATGACCACACATTCTTGCAGCCCTCCCAGTGGCCACTTCCCATGGATTAGATTCCCTACTTAAGATGGAAACACCAACACCTCCCAAAGCCTTACTCTCTACCCTTCCTTTACACTTTTTTATTCTTTCCATTTGTTTTACTCCTGATTTTTCTTAGCAGTTGGGTTGTTAGATCAAGTTTGTATAGCCTGCAGTTAGGCAGAGGACCATGACAGTGTGGTAGGAAGGGAATCCGTATCAGCTTGGACTAGGTCACCACCTAGCCTTAACACAGCAAATTAGGGGCTCACACCTTATCACCTGTGAGGGAGCATTCCGATCTAACAGGTTCTAAAATATCGAGAAGCCTGAAGGTTAATATGGTATTTGAGTGAAGTAAAATGAGACAAAACATAGACTATGACAGGATACTTGTTACGGATACCTTGGAAAAGTGTCAATATCCAGGACACATAAAGAATTACTAAAATTCAAATACACAAGGACAAACCCCTAACTTTCAAAATGGACAAAAAAAATAAGCAGACTTTCTAAACAAAAGAAAAAAGAAAAAGAACTGGCAGTAAGCATGTGGGGGGGGGGGTAAAAGGATCAACCTCATTAGTAATCTTTTAACTACAATGAGACATAATTTTCCACCCCTCTGATTGGCAACAATCTATAACTGCAGGGAACTATTAGGATGCAGAGCAAAAAAAAAAAAAAACCAAAAAACCCTATAGTGCTGATAGGAATGAAAATTGGTTTAACAACTTTGCAAAGGAAGTCTGCATTATCTACTAGCATTGAAGGTGCACATTCTGTGCCTAGCAATTCCACTGCTGAAAAATGTAGAGATATTCTTGCCCCAGTGCTCCCAGGAAACATATTTAAGTACATGCACATATAAATAGTTAGAGCCTGGAGCAAAACAACAAACCCACAAGTGTGAGAAGAGTTGATGCTGGAGGAAATAAATGGGGAGAGTCACACAGCGGAGCACCACACAGGCGTAAGTGAGAGTGAATGCACGGCAGGCAGTATCATGGCCGCTCTCAGACGGGACGCTGAGGGAAAATAGTAAGCTATAGAAGAAAACATGTTTATCGTCCTTTTATATTGAATTCTACAACACGAACAACTAAAGAAAAAGCTTTGCACATTTGCAGAAATTCCAAGGAAAATAGTAGATAGCAGTGAAACACTAGCACATGAGAGCTGAGGTAATTGGGTAAGGCCAAATCAAGCTCCAGAGTTCAGTATAATACTTTCTTTCCTCTATTTTGGAAGTCTGGAATACTCAGACTCTCTGTGCCATTCTTTACACTTTACACATTTTTATAAGCATTGTTTGTATATATGGTTAATATGTAATAACTAGGTAATATAACAATTAAAAAAGGAATGATATCAAAAAATAAAATACATATTAGTATGTTCACTAAACCCTTGGTGCAGACTACACATTTGTGACTGAGTAATATTTGGCTGGTGGACAATACTTGAGTAGGTCCTTTTCAGGAAACAGAGGCAAATTATGAAAATGAGAGAGAGGAGATTATATGGGGAGAGGAAAGAAAGGAGAAAGGGAATGAGAAGAAGAAGGGAAGATATTCCAAGAGGTAGCAGGAGGAAAATGAAGACATATTAAGGAAATATTGTATGCCAAGCATTGTGCTGCAAGTTTTTGAGTACTTTAATCCTCATGTCAGTATTGTGAAGAAACTATATTCATTTACATTACAAAGGTGGAGAACATTTCACTGCAATTAAATATCCACATATTTGGAAGTGGGGGAGGGAAGGAGGGAAGAAGGGAAAGAAGAGGAGAAAAAAAGAAGGAAATAAAGAAAGAGGAGAGGGGGCGCCTGGGTGGCTCAGTTGGTTAAGCATCCCACCTGATTTTGGCTCAGGCCACGATCTCAGGGTCATGGGATGGAATCCTGCATCAGGCTCTATGCTGGGTGGGGAGCCTGCTTGGGCTTCTCTCTCCCTAGCCCTCTGCCCAGCCTCTTGCTAGTGCTCTAGAGAGAAAGAAAGAAAGAAAGGAGGGAAGGAAGGAAGGAAAAGATGGAGAGGAAGGGAGAAAAAGATGGAAAAGAATAAGAAAGATACCTCTATACTGTTCATTAGAATAATGTTTTCCTCTAGCAATGTTTTTGAAGACATACAATTTTAAATACTATTCCAGTTTTATAAGGAAAATAACTTGGAGGAGAGTAGCCTTAAGTACAAAATTTGTTCAGTTCCTGTGTGGCTCAGTCAATTAAGCATCTGCCTTCTGCTCCGATCATGATCGCGGGGGCCTGGGATTGAATCCTGCATAGGGTGGGGGTCCCTGCTCATCAGGGAGTCTGCTTCTCCCTCCGTCCTTCCCCCTGCTCATGCTCACTCTCCCTCAAAAATAAATAAAATCTTAAAAAAAGAAAGTATAAAATTTGTTCTACATACCTATGAGAGTTAAACACCCAGACAACTTTATTTTCTGTGTTTAGAACTGTTGAAACAATAGCTTATTATTCAGCTACAGATCTGGAGCTGCCTCTTTCATGTCCTCTTTGGATGATGGTTTCTAGTGGACCGAATTCTTAAGCGCGCTTTCTGTGCTTAACCTAAGTCCCCATGAGAGGGCAGTGTGGGTGATTTTGACCTCATCCGAGGCTGGAACACTGAAATCCAAAGAGATTAAGTAAACTCGTAGACATTAGCAACTGAGCTAGACAAGACCTCACATCAGTTGACCAGAAGGGGTTAGGGGTGCTGACCCCTACATGGCAGAAAACCCACGTATAATTTTTGCCTTCCCCAAAAGTTAACTATTAATGAGCTTACTGTTGACTGAAACCTTACCAATAGCAGACACATTAATGCATATTTTGCATATTATATGTATTTTATACTATATTCTTTTTTTTTAATCTTTTTTTTTAAAGATTTTATTTATTTATTTGACAGAGATCACAAGTAGGCAGAGAGGCAGGCAGAGAGAGAGAGGAAGGGAAGCAGGCTCCCCGCTGAGCAGAGAGCCCGATGCGGGGCTCAATCTCAAGACCCTGGGATCATGACCCGAGCCGAAGGCAGAGGCTTTAACCCACTGAGCCACCCAGGCGCCCCTTTATACTATATTCTTGCAATCACGTGTACTAGAGAAAAGAAAATGTTGCTGAAAAATTCATAGAGAAAATATATTTACAGGGCTTTATGTATATAAAATAAATCTACTTATAAATGAACCTGCACGGTTCCAACCTGTGTTCAAGAGTCAACCAGAAAAATTAAAAAAAAAAGTCTACTGTACATCTTTTCATCTTTGATATGCTTCATGAATTCATCTTGATGATTTTTCCCCCCTTTGGATTTAAATGAATGTTCATTATATGCTTACAAGGATTTACTAAATTTATGTAGAACTGAGAACAGATTAATGGTGTTAACAATTCTATTGCATTTGGTAATTAGATCAATATGTGTTGGAGAGGAGGAAGAAGCGTGTGACCAGTCACAGAGAAAAGGAAGATAATGTGAGGAAGGTAAGGATGCGATGGGGGCTTTGCTCAATTTCAGTGTTCAGCGCTGGTGTTGGTGTCCGTATATTCTGGTTCAAATTAACTCAGCTCATGCACAATTCCTGAAAGAATGAGTTGCACTGCTGGGTTTAATAGAGACATAATGACTTGCATTTGGGGTGGCTATTTTGAAATCAAATGTGAAAAGAGACTTTGTTTGTCTTTCGCAGTTTTGCACCAGTGTGGGGCCACAGGTCATCATAATTTGTTCTTTTCGCTCTGCTGGTTTAATCGGCATTCTACAACAGCTGCTACTAACTTCTTTCGGCATTATTTCTCAGTTGCTCTGAAGCAAGCATTAGGATTTTTAAGATGCTGTGTTCTCTAGAGCTCTTTGAAATGACATATTATATCTCTTGTGTTCTATCCACTGCAAAGCCAAGTATGCAAACATGAGTAAGGTGTGGCTCCTGCTCTGGAGATTAATGGGAATGCAAAGGCAGGTAAGGGCTGGAATGAAGTATGAAAGGAGTAGTACAGGACAACAGGGTGCTGTGCCTGATTATTATTGCCAGAGTTCAGGGCGGGCACACAATAAATCCTTGAAATGTGTTAGTAAGAGCCACTTTGTGGTGAGTATTTTCAGGAGTTCCAGGAAACTGGAACTTAAAGATGGTGAATTGTAGAGCCCAGGTCACAGGTTGTTACTAATGAATAGAAATGGATTATGAGCTGTAGCTGTCTCCTTACTGTCTACATATTATCCCTGTGAAACTGAGTGCACAAACATGGTCTCTATTTTATTATCCAGTACTAATTCCAAATTTAGGACAGTGTCCAATACACAGTAGAGATTTTATGAATATTTGTCCTATAAATGAATGAATTAATGAATGAATGAATGTGTCCACAGCCTCTCTGGACCATACACGGTGCCCTGCAAAGTTGCACTGGCCCTCTTAAAAACCTCTTTGATGCCCCTTCGAACCTTCTTGCCAATAATCCCATCAGGGACAGGAAGCACCACCAGTCTTCCTTTTATGCCTTCTTACCTTTAAGCCCCCTAAGCCCTATTCTGTGGGTGGATTGAGCTTAGTTAGTAGTAGTTGACAAATTCAACAAGTATTGACTGATTATCTACAATGTGCCAAGGACCTTGATAGACAATATGGACACAACAGGAGCTGCTGATGTATTGGGTTAGAAAGATAACTAGGAAAACACCTCCGTAAAATGATACTAGTGCCAGAAACCATAAGCAGTATCCTTAAGTTGAAGGGGCAGAAAGAAGATCAAAGTAAGGAGCCCAACCACTCATCAGAATCCCTTCTCTCTTCCCCTTAAGCATTGCTCTTTCTGCTTGTTTTGAGGTGTCTCTAGCTTTGTTCCATTTCTGGATAAAGGTTTCTATCTCTTGGAGAAGTCCCTAAATCCCTTTGCCTTTCCTGAATTTACCTTGTGTGCCTACCTGGTTCCTAAACTTAGACTACACTGTTTAGTACACTAAAGACCTAAACACAAAACAGAGAAACCAACAAGTAATTCTCATACCCCCATCACACCATCCCACCATCATCAACATTTTGCCAATCTTGCTTTATTCATCTCCTCCCTACTTTTCCACCCCTTGAGTATTTTAAAAGCAAATCATAAACATCACAATATTTTGCTCGTGAACACCATGCTATGCGTCACTAAACAAGAACTTTTCCTCCCCTTTTGTTTTCATTGACTGCTCATCTCGGATTTTTGGTGTAAGTCGTTGTAACAAGGCTGGGAATTAAGGAAGCCTATGTCAGCTCACAATTGGCAGACTCAAAATCACTTTTTCTCATTCATTGTCTTTGGGGTAAGTCCTCTCATTCTTTGGGAGTGAGATTTTTTCCTAGAAGGTTAACTTCAGTCTCTCACAGAAATCTCTTGTTGGACTGACTCTTATTCTATATTTCCCACTCATTTACCGAATCCTTGAAGAAACATATGTCTTCTGGAGCTGAGAATTCTTAAACTGCAAATTCTATGTCATAAGAATTTAATCGAATGACATACCAGTTAGGGCTTCTGGGGTTACAAACAGTACTGGGGAAGAGGTAGATAGGATTTCTTGAAAAGGACATTGGCAAATTGAGTCATGTCATCAGTTGTGATATGCTGAACATTACATGTAACAGAGATCCTACTTTCACCTGGTGGGTGGAGCCAAGCTGAGAGGGCTGTCTGGAGGCAAACATGTGAAAGAATCATTCAAGGCTGTTGGGACGCCTGAGTGGCTCAGTGGGTTAAGCTTCTGCCTTCTGCTCAGGTCATGATCCCAGGGTCCTGGGATCAAGTCCTGCATCGGGGTCCTTGTTGGGCGGGAAGTCTGCTTCTCTGTCTGCCTCTGCCTGCTTACATATGCTCTCTCTCTCTCTCTCTGACAAATACATAAATAAATAAAATCTTAAAAAAAAAAAACAGAATCACTCAGGACTGCTGCCTTTCCAGGGCTACTGACCCATGGCCAGCAAGTGGCAATATGACATGGAATAAATATTCAATGGTGACAAATAACACTGACGTCTTGTCAGAAGCAGAGACATGACTCAGAGCCAGCAACTTGGCAGAGATGAGAGCCGGGTTTGGTGACAAATAGCTTGAATCTGACAGCATTCTTCAGTGCATGGACTTTCATCTATCACAGAGATATTTAAAAAAAAAAAAAAAAGTCACAGACCACAAAATGCAACACTCACAGATGGGGTGACAGGAGCTGGAAGCTGAGAAAAAGGCAAGTCAGAGGCAATGTTGGAGACCGAGAGCCTGGGTCGCACATTAGCCACTCTCACTTTATTTTACGATACCCGTTTTTCACCATTTTTAAACTTCATAATTCAGAGGTACCTTTCCTGGTCCTTTGCTTAAAATCACAAAACCAAAGAGTGTCACGAAAATGAGTGGTTGAAGTGGGGAACTAAGCCCGAGACCTGATCCTCACGGGGTTAAGACTTGATGTAGACATTTTTTGTAAACATAAACACATATTTACATATATGTGTATGAATATATATTTTATATAAATATGTAAAATTATATACACATACATATGAGTAGTATATAAATACATATATCCAAATATATAAAGATCTCATATAGCTCAATAACAAAAAGGCAATATGTTTAAAACAATCTGATTAAAATCTGCACAGAGGAAATGAATGGCATTTTTTAAAAGATTTTATTTACTTAGTTAAAAGAGAGAGAACACAAACAAGAGGAGGAGCAATGGTGGGGGAGAGGGACAAGCAGACTCTGTGCTGAGTGTGGGGCCTGATGTGGGACCTGATCCCAGGACCCTGAGATCATGATCTGAGCCAAAACCAAGAATCAGATGTTTAACCAACTGTGCCCCCCAGGAGCCCCATGAATAGACATTTTTCTAAAGGAGACATATGCATAGCCAATAAGTACATGAGAAGGTGCTCAGTATAACTAATCTTCAGGGAAATGCAAATCAGGACCATGCTAAGGTACGACCTTGTGCCAACTGGAATGCTATCATCAAGAGGACAAAAGACAACAAGTGTTGGCCAGGATGTAGAGAAAAGGGAAACCTCATAACACTGTCAATGGGAATATAAATTGGTTCAGCCTCTATGGACAGTAATATGGAAAGTAGAACCACCATAAGATCTGGCAATCCCACTTCTGGGTGTAGTATCTGAAGGAAACTAAAGCACTATCTTGAAGAGACATACACACCCCTGTGACCATCGCAGCATTATTTACAACAACCAAGGAATGGAAATAACTTGTATGTCTTCTGATGGATGAAAGGATAAAGAAAAGGTGGTATATGTGTATGCACACACACACACACACACACATATGTAATGGATTATTATTCAGCTATAAAGAAGGAAATCCTGCCATTTGTGACAGCATGGATAAGCTTTGAAGGCATTATGCTAAGTGAGAGAAGTCATTCAGAGAAAGACATATTGCATCTTCTCACTTATATGTGGAATCTAAACAACAAACAAACAAACATACCCATAGATACAGAGAGCAGATTGGTGACTGCCCGAGGTGTGGGATGGAAGGTGGGGGAAACGGGTGAAGGTAGTCAAATGGTACCAAAAAAAAAAAAAAAAAACTAGACCTAGGCATCACTTGTAAATGCATATATATCATATATGTTTACACGTATGTATAATATATTTGTGTATGTATACATGTGTCATGATGTTTTCACAATTGCATATCATATATTGTATAAAATGATCTGACAACCCTAATCACACAATCTACTGATTGCGCTGTTTTGTAAAGGCTAGTCCTCATGCACGTGGGACTCTGCCTCAGAAAGCTCCGTTTGGGTCACTCGTTGACTGTGTGAATCGACCTTTCTCCCTAATCCTCAGTTTTCTTGCTTGTCCATTCATCCATCAAATATTTATTGAACGTTCTCAGTGTGATAACCACCACCCTTATCGCTAAAGATACAGTGGTAAATATGAGGAAGATGGCTTCTACTCTGGTACAATTCTAGTGGCATCATAGAAAAAAATGAGCAAATCAAAAAATAAAAAGTCAAGGTAAGTTTATGTTCTCTACCATGTGGACAGTAATATGAGGTAACTTAAAAATGATCAGACCATGCTGAGGAACCTACTTCAGATTGACTGGATGAGAAGAGCTCTTCGAAGGGGTGATGATCTTTGCCTAAACTTTGACAATGAGAAGTCCCAGTCATGAGAAGACAAGAAAGAAGGGAATTCCACGCTGGAGAAAAGGTTCCGTAGAGTATTTGTTGTGTCAAAGGGATCAGATGAAGACCAATCCAGATGTAAATCTGGGGCAGAATACACATTCTTAGATGAGATTCCTGGGAACATGGAGTTAAACAACTGTGAAAGTGTTTTTCCCTTGGCCAATGCATGCCTCTGGAAGGAACTCCTTCAATGCACATGTGAAAAAAATCTAATTAGCCTGTGAATTTATCAGTTGCTAATCAGTTATGTCCTAGATACTTGGAGCCCAATGTGAAATGGCATAGCACCGAGAACTTTCATTGGGGCACCCCTATCATCAGTAACCAGGGAGGTCTGGATGTTGGGTCTTGTGTGGATACGAATACCTTCAGGAGTGAGTTGCTCTTTGGTGTGTCCTGGGGGAAGGAGACATGCATTACATTGTGAATCCAAAGGTGGTTTTTTTTTTTTTCAGTTTTGTTAAGAATTTGATTTTTCCGTGACTGCTGCAGGTGTTGATCCAAGGATTAGAAAGAATCAAACTCTAATCCTCTGAGACACATTGTACAACCTCAGTGTTATATATCCTCAGAAGTGCTGAGACCCAGTACTGGTGTTATTACTGAAGGCATATTTACTCTAGACTTACACCTGTCCCTGATCCCTCTTCTCCAATTTAAACCATCTTTTACATAGCTGCCTCAATACATTTCCAAAATCATACCTTTTCTGCTTCATATCAAACTCTTTCAAGGGCTTCGTAATTTTGTAGATAGAATTCCTTCAACTCTTAATTCAAAAAAACTCTATGTAATAAGGACCAAACACTGTAGTTGATTTTAGTGATGTACCAACGCATAAGCTAGACACTGTTCATGTCATCGAGGAAACTTTATTTGTAATATCAAAACTCCTTTAAACAAACTATAATATAAGTAGAAAAATACATAAAAGTAGAACACATTCAAGGGAACTTAACGTGGTGAGGAAGCTTATGGTAGTGGAGAGTTATATTATTTCTGCCAAATACTAGCTGTTACTGTCTCCTGTGACATAAAGAGCCACCGCCAAGATGTGGTGGCTTAAAACACCAATCTATTTGTTCATATTTGTTGGGATCAGCCATTAGGGCTGAACTCAGTTGGGCAGTTCACCTCCTGACCTTGTCTGAAGTCACTCATGAGACTGCAAACATCTAGAAGCTCAGACTAGAACTGGAGAATCCCAGGTATACTCATGCATGCACACCTAGCAATTGGAGTTGGCACAAAGGTTGAAGGTAATGTAACATCCCTCTGCTGCTTTCTGTTAGATAAAGCAAGTCACAGACTCAACCCATTTTCAAGAAGTGGGAAAACAGATTCAACTTTTTGATGGAAGGAGAAAGCATATTCGGCCATGTGTAGTCTACTTTAGAAAAGAGTCTTATTCTCCCTGTAACTTTTTTTTTTTTTTTTAAAGATTTTATTTATTTATTTGACAGAGAGAGAGAGAGAGAGATCACAAGCAGGCAGAGAGGCAGGCAGAGAGAGAGAGGAGGAAGCAGGCTCCCCGCCGAGCAAAGGGCCCGATGCGGGGCTCGATCCCAGGACCCCGAGATCATGACCTGAGCTGAAGGCAGAGGCTTTAACCCACTGAGCCACCCAGGCGCCCCTTCTCCCTGTAACTTAACTGATTCAGCTGCAGCGTGAAGAAATAACACCTACTTCTTAAGAGACTTATGATGATCTGATGATGTAAAGAGTGAAAAATATTGGATATATGATATCCATAATTCAAAAAAATGATTCAAAAAATAATAGCAAGTTATCTGATTACTTAGAAAATGACAGGTCCCTCTCCCTACCACTCCCATCTACTGAGAAACTATTGTGTGTAACTCTGAGGAATGTCGTGAAGAAGAAAATATGATCCTTTTCTTAAGAATCTCTTAACTAAAGAGACTGGCATTCAGTGAATGGCATCATTCACTGTTAAATGACATGGGAAAAAGATGTATAATTGACAAATTTAATGTGAAGTCAATGTTTTCTTGTTGCTTGCTTTAGCACTTTGATTTCTAATATGTTTCTGGGATCCAGTTTATAATTTCATACAATCAGGTTTTTTCCAGATGTGGACCTGTCTTTCATGGCATCATTCGTTTAGCATTCATTTATTTTTCTTACTGATTTCCAGCAGAATTTCACTGAGCACACATCTGGTGAAATGGTGCCAAAACCTAGGATGTCAGTGATCTTAAAGAATGACTTGATCATTGATATGGAGGCAGAGGAGGAGTAAGAAATGATAGCGCTTGTTGAGAAGGACTGTAATGGAAGAGTTCTTGTGTCATTATAAATAAGATATTCTTGATCCATCTCGAGGAATTAGCACCTGGACTAACTATTGGTGAATTTTAGTTGAGCAAAGAAAAGGGTTTTGGATAAGATCATGTTAGGCATCAGTAAGTGCAAGAAAACAGCTGTCTGAGAGATGATGGTTATCTAGTGGAGACCTCTAGTGCAGTTAGGCTGTGGCAGAGGGGCCTGGGGAACTGAAGTGGGAGGAACAAGGGTGAGAGCTGAGTCTAAAGAGAAAGCACCAGCCATGGAACTTTGAATGCCCCACGAAGGCGCATGGATTTCATTTTGAGATAAGAGAGTGAAGGATTTTTCCCCCTCATCTACTGAAATTCTTTATAAAAATCTTTTATGAAATCAGGCAAAGATCAACATTTTCATAAATCCTAATAAAAACGTGAGAGTTCCCCAGGAAATGCTTTTTGTTTTGTTTTAAGGAGGCTCTATGTCCAGTGTGGAGCCCAATGCAGGGCTTATAGTCATGACCCTGAGATTGAGAGCTGAGCTGACAGCAAGACTCAGACACTTAACTCACTGACCCAACCCGGTGCACTCCCTTCCTCCAGGAAATTCTGAGAAAATTGATTTTTTTTTTTAATGTAGTACTCTCATTTCCCTCTCATATTCTATTGTACCTTCCTCTTTCTCACTTCGTCCCTTCTCATAAACATTTTTTTTTTTTAATTCAGGTACCATGCTATGGACCTTTAAATACAACTTCTTGATGTGTGTCTAGGGTTCTGGTCTTCCAAATCAAGCCAGCTCTTTCAAATCTTCTACCTTGACATGTGAAGTTCTGTTGGAGATGACATTTGTGTTTTTCCTCACCAAGTCTTACTCAAGACTCAGTTCAAACTTTCTTTTGTTCTATGGATATTTCTCTGGGTCTCTAGAGTGTTAACCCCATTTCTCTTCTCACTACATCTATAGTTCTATTACCACATTGTATGGAAACTGTTCAAGCAAAGGGCCCGGGGCACTGTGGATGAAGGCCCCATGTATATACATATACATTCAGACAAATACCCTGGAGGCAGAGAAGGAGTAAGAAATGATAGCACAGGTTGAGAAGGACTATAATGGAAGAGTTCTTGTCTCATTATAAATAAGATATTCTTGATCCATCTGGAAGAGGTAGCACCGGGACTAACTATGCGCATATCCACACTCCAGCACTCAGATGGCATGAAGATCAAGTATCCTTAGTTACTGTGAGATCTTGTTGAACCAGATGTCCACTTAGAACATTAGTGTTTTCATCTACAGAGGGAGAGGTTGAATGGTGAGCTCTTCATCCACACCAGGGATCCTGGAAGTGAGACATCATGTGACGTGTTCTTTACGCTGTATGCACACGGCGCCTGACCTCATCTGATATATTCAAAATGATTAATGTTGCTATCCCTGAGTACTAACAGGAAAATAATTGAGAACACCAAAATATCTCCCAGACCCAGGTGTGTAGAAGGTGACTGCTACACAGGGGGAGATTGTCATCTTTGAGGTGCTGTGAACCAGTTTCAGAAAGTGATTAACGTGAAGGTTGAGAGACATGGAACACTAATTAGAATGCCCTCTGCTTGGCTAATTCTCTTTTGTTCTTTCTTTTTTCCCATGTAAGAATCTACTTAGGAAAAGCCGCTAAGCACTTGGCTATAACTTTGACTGGCACATAACGTCATTAGCCTGAGTGGTGGCTAAGTGAGAGCTACAGCACTTCAGACAGCTCGTGGTGATGACTTCCTCTCTTGCTCAACTCCTCCTGACACCTGATATTTTATGAGAATTTGAGGGGTCTCAGAGAACATATGTTAGTGTTTATTTTTTTCAGGTGAGCTTTTTAAGTTTAAAGAGACACCTTTAAGTGGAGGGATCTTGCTGGGATTCTGGCCATGGTGATCATTTTGAAACCAGTCAACCCACTATGACAGCTTCAGTTTGTTGGGTCTTTTAGGGGAAAAAAAGAAAAAAGAGAAGACTTTTGGAGTCACTCAACTAAGGGTTTAAACCTCCTTTCCATTCTTTACTAATTCTTTTAACCTTGGGAAAATTTCAAATACCTCTGGTATTTATTGTCTACATCTATAAAATGAAGATTCTAATATGCACCACAGAGATTTATTATGAAAATGAAATGAGAGATGGATATAACACATTTATCATATCATTTGGCACACAGTTGCCTCTCACAGACACCTTCCCTTTAGAATCCATGCTGCCTTGGGGGTACATTGGTAATTAAATTCCCCAGCAACAGAAATGATATTATCAATGTATGCCATACCTGGTAATGTATATATTAACGTGAACTAGAATAACAAACATCAGAGCTCCTTTAGTTTGTTCATTCATTTTTTTATTTGAGTGGAAATTAGTAGACAGTAGTGCATGAATATCAAATTATTTATTTAAAAAAATCCTACTTTGTAAAAAGAGCTAGGATGAGTGACTTCCCAGCTAACCAAGAACAAGAACCCAGGAATCCTGGCTATTCATCCAGAATCCTTCAGTTTTCTGCAGTGGCACCGCTACTTGACTTTAAGCAAACCCAGGACCCAAATGGGGAAAAAAACAGGTATTTGGGCAAACAGCAGAGAGTAGCAGGCCTCCGGGAGGAAGGGGAGAAACTGCCACTCCAGCTTCTACTCTTGGCTCCCATTCCCAACGCCTCAACATTCTCACCATTAAGGTTCCTCCTGCATTGGAGTCCTCATTGATGGAGGTGCTGGCCATCCTCTGCTGTCCATAAGGTGACATTCATCCTGGTAGTTGACCTGTTCGCTCAGAAAATCACTCATTCCTTACTATACTATGCCTCATTCTCTTACAGAACCCCCGGACTGAATAATATTTGTCTGTTTCTGTGTCTCTGCCTTCCACATCACTGTGGCTTCCTCTGAGTAAAGGGTGTGTTTGATCTTCAGGCACATGTGCACCCAGCTCGTAGCGGGATACCAATTATGTTTGTTACAGGAATACATAAAAAAGGAGCAGATGAAAAAATTCATTAAGAGCCAGGAGATGCTCTCTAAGGAAATTTCAGCCTCTAATATTTCAAAATCCCATTATGCCCTCCTTGGGGATACCTATAAAATATTGGGGGGAATCAATCATTATTCACTGAGGGGCAGTAGGTAGAACAAAATTTGGATGAATTTTCTTCTGATCCAAAGAGTTAGGTAATTCCATTCTCGTTTTGTCCATAAGGAAAAGAAAATTCAGAAAAGATAAACAATGGACATGAGGTCAGTTTCAGAAGGCCTACTGCCTCTGACATTTGTACCAGTAATAGTGGAGTATCACTGATCAGTTTGCAATTTGTGGAGCTATTTTGAAAGGTGACTCCTGATACTCCGATGATATGGATAGCTTATCATCCATGTGATCGTGCTGGCACAAAAGATCAATAATTTCAAAATGTTATATATCCATGTTGATGTTTTCATTTTTTTTTATTTTTATGTTCATTTAGCCAACATATAGTACATTATTAATTTTTGATGTAGTGTTCAACCATTCATTAGTTGTGTATAACACCCAGTGCTTTTCATCAATGTTTTCATTTTGAAAGAGGATGTTTTTCCCCTTCACCCCTGGCTCCCTTTATATCTTCTGGGAAAATTCTTATCCTTCTTACCAACTAAGAGTAATTTACTTAGTTGAAGAAGTCCTGAAAAGAAGCTCATGGACACTAATAGGAAACATAAAATCAAAGGCAAAGAAGTTCATTGGTAAATACAGAAATAACTGGGACACCTGGGTGGCTCAGTCAGTTATACATCTGACTCCTGATTTCGCATCAGGTTGTGATCTCAGGGTCATGATATTGAGCCCTGCTTTGTGCTCTGTACTGGGTGTGGAGTCAGAGAGAGATTCTCTCTCTCCCTCCCTGCTCGCTCACTCTCTCTCTCTCTATCTCTCTCAAAAATAAAATAAAATAAAATGTATGAAAAATACAGAAATAATTATTTTAGTCTCACATCACATTTTATGTTAATCCCCTTGACAACACCTTCGTTCCCACTGGGGCTCAAACCACCCTTTGTCTTGTGTGGCTACTTGAACACAGTCCATTTCTTCTGCTTAGAATGTCCACATTCTGTGTTGCCTCTTCTCCTTTGCCTTAATGGTCTTTATTCATTTCGTCTTAGCTTTATTTATTCTACAAAATACTTTCTACCATCTTTTTGCGTGATTTAGGTCTCACCCTCTGTGTGTCCTTGAATTTCTCTGTCTTTATCTTTACATTTGCCACACTATGTTATAATTATCTGTGAGTCTGTATCCACCAACAGGATGAGAATTCTTAAAAAGGGTGGACTTATTCTTGCCTTTATTCTTGATGACAATCATCATGCTCAGCACACATGAGGTATTACAGAGATGCTGTGGAAGAGAGAAAAATAGGAGCGGAGAAAGGAAACAAATGGGAAAAATAAGTCACAGAATGAAGGCATAATGCCTAAGATAATATGAAATGCATGTCTTAGCAGCCAACCGCAATGCCTTGACGCTTTGACAGAAATCCTTTTGTAATTTGAGAAAGAATTCATCTCCCTGAAAATAGACACTATGGCCCTGGATCTATCTTTTATAACCATTTAATACAGATATTGAGAAAAATAATGTTGACTTTCTGAATTTTCCCTCCCTAAGCCAACTCCTATAGCTCCAATTTCTTTAATATTTGCTCCTATGAAAAAGGAACATAAGTCAGGAATTAGTATTTCCCTAGAACACACTGATATATGAGAAATCATAGAAAGGAGGGTCAGTGCTGAGAAGATACCATGACACAGAGACACAAACTTCACGGTGAAACCTGCATCTATCATTACCAACTGTGATACAGGAAAGAGATTTTATCTCAATCGACCGTAGAATCAGAAAATTTTATTGTCATATATAAAGTCAATAAAAAACTGTTTTGTGTCCAGATGAAATGAGATAAAATTGATTTACTTTGTACAGTTCTTGACATGTTCGCTTACAGATGTCTTCCAGAACTAGAGTTGTATAAAGTTCTGTGTGAGTGTGTGTGTGAGTGTGTGTGAGTGTGAGTGTGAGTGTGTGTGAGTGCGTGCGTGCGTGAGCGAGTGAGCGTGTGTGAGTGTGTGTGTGTGTGTGTGTGTGAGCGTGTGTGAGTGTGTTGGGAAAGCTAATTTCTGAAATAAACTGTTGCAGAGGCTTGGGATATTTCTACAGTATATGAAAACGTGGACATTTCATCCTAAATATGGTTACTTGTAGTAAAATGATCTCTGAACTGGGAACCAGGAAACGTGAACTTTGGTTTCAGTTTCACCACCATTCAGCTACATGATTTGGGAAATTCTAAATGACCACATTTTCCATATTTTTAATATGGAGAAGCCAGGCCAAATAATTTACATGATTTCCTCAAAGTATTATTATAATCAAAAGTTATTCTATGACAAAGCAAACTAGTAAAACTTCAATGAAATATCAAAAGTGCTGGGAAAATAAGCCTAAAGTGATGAAGAAGAAGGTGTAAAATCTGGGCAGTTAAAACCATCAGTATTTTAAGTGTAGCTATTACTCCCCCACCCCACCCCAGCAACTTATAAAACATGGTAGAATTGACTTAAGAAAGATACCATTAATGTAGGTTACATGAGAGGCATGATAGGAAGTCTTCCCATATCACTCCACACAACTGTTCTTTACATCTCTAGTGACTTGGTAAAGTACAGAACGGCATCCTTCATATCTAATGCAAGTCCTATCCAGTAGTCCCATCAGTATGGACAGCAGGAGGCATGCACATTGAGATTTAATTCAAGTAGTAATCAACACAAGTTTATATCTAGGAATTGGGACATAGTATTAAAATAAATGTCCAGTTTCCTCTCCAATGCTGGTAAAATGGTCTTATAGTAAACACATGGAGGAAACCCGCATGTTTTGGATGAAGCTTGGGATGAACTTTTCCATTTGGTCCAAGAAGCACCCAATAAGTCTCTACCACGTGTTCTAGATTGTACTCAGCACAGAAGGACAGTGTTAAAATAAACAAGGCTTTCCCTTTGACAAAAGAGTCCCCACCTCCTCAAGGCCTCTCTTCCTGAACCATCAGCATTGGAATTCCCACTGAGTTAAATGACCATACAATGGTCCTGAAACGTAAACATCTTATGCTTTCAGCCTTCAAAAAATATCCATTGAAAGAAAGGATGAACATAAAATATAAATGCATTTAATGAATACTTAATTGAATATACTGGTATAACTTTGCTGTATTTTGAGAGAGGTATGCAGTGTCTAAAACTGACATTGGTCACGATTCTGCTTAATTACTATAGTTGTTAAACAAAAATGACACCCTTTTCTTTCACATTTATAATTTTAATTTAAAACATTTTACATACATAGGCACTTAAAATGGTTTTCATCTGTTCATCCAAATAAATACTGGGTTGTAGGTAGAGCAGGGACTTTGCTTCTGTGGAAACTGAGCTTTCCCAAGTCAATTGCGGAAGGTCACCAATGACAGAATATAGCAGAAATAGTGTGTTTTTTGTTTTTTGTTTTTTTGTTTTTTTTCTGTAGCACTTTTCATTTTTGTCCTCCTGGCTGAAAAATTGTTCTACTTCAGAATTTGAGTTACTCTGAGGGAATTATTTCAGAGATGGCAAATCTGCAGGAAAGAAACATTTGGACAAACTCTCATTCCTCCTCATACTTTGGTGTGAAATGGCAGCCCTGTCACCTGTTAGCTATAGCTGGAAGAGAAGCAGCCTATCTAAGCAGTCGAGGGTGCAATGTCTAGAATCAGATGGTCTGGATTCAGTCCTGACCCTGATACTCACTAGTTATGTGCTCTTACACAGTCAGTTTGGCCAATCTGTGCCTCATATCTTCCCCTGTGAAATGGAATGGGTAATAGTCCCTACCTAGATGGTTGTTGTGGAGATTACATGAGTTAATCCATACAAGGGGTTCAGAGGACTGGCACATAATTAGCATGAGTTAAGTGTTTGTTAAATTAAGAGTGACTTTTAGTTTTCAAGACACCCTGAAATTCTGATTTTTTGTGATCTGAAGTAAATTGAAAAGAGTAGTTGAAAGATAACAGAACCCAGGAGCCTGGCACTAATTCTAGTTCTGCCACTATGAAGACACTGATATTTGTCATTCACTCCTTCCCTAGTGAAGTAATAGTGAAGTAGCGAAAAAGTAATAGGTCTGGACAAAATGACACCTGGGAAACTGAGACATAGAGGCTAAGAGCATGGGCTATAGAGTCAGACAGATTCAGATGTGGACCCCACCTCAACTGGATACTAGTCATTTGACCTTGAGCATTGCTCTCATTTAGCAGAGTAAAAAGGGAAGTGCCGGCTCAGGGTTGGGTGGTTGTGATTTAATAGGATCACCAACTAAAGTAATTATTCATAATATTGTTATTTAATAAATGTGAGTTACTATTATTGGCATTGGCCAAAGATCTATTACTTCAATAAAATTATACATTTCCAGGGACTATAATCCTTTTGTAAAGGGCTAAGTAAATTCTGTATTCAAAAGAGAAAAGAGGGGTGCCTGGGTGGCTCAATCATTAAGTGTCTGCCTTCTTCTCAGGTCATGATCCCAGGCTCCCTGCTCTTCAGGGAGCCCTCTTCTCCCTCTCCCAGTCCCCCTGCTTGTGTTCCCTCTCTCACTATCTCTCTCTGACAAATAAATAAAGATCTTAAAAGAAAAATCAAAAGAGAAAAGAAACGAGTGTAAATTGTACAAATCCAAATTCCATACTAACAAAATGTATATAGACGTGTCCTACCTTTAAACACCTTCGCATGAATCTTCACAGACTCATTGCACTTTTCTCAGATGAGTGCCTTTTCCATATGGGATCTGGATAAATGCAATGAGGAGATGAAAGGAACAGGTAATTAAAAAAGAAAAAAGAAAAAGACAATCCTCATAAGAATGTCAACCTGCTCACCTCAGGAGGTCGGAAGACGACTTCTATATGAAGTCAGGCAAATCATATACAGGAAATACTATATATTGATGATACATTTTTAGATATATGCTTGAACTTCAGACATAACCTGTAGCTCTAAACATACCACAAAGATAGAGCCACTTCAACCATTTTTGGACCTCCTTTCTGGAAGTGGAATTCAGAGCCCCTTTTAAGAAGTATACATGGAAAATGTGTTTCAGTGTCAACCAGTGTTCTTCCACAAGATTATCTATGGAGATTATCATGTTTAATCCAGTCTTCAATTGTTCTCATCAATCACTCAATCTATCACTTTAATATCTATACTCCATCTCTCACATTTTCTGCCTTCACTACAAACTTTCCTATCTTTGATCCTTGGCTGTTCTCTCTGTATAGAATTTCTTCCACTCATCTAAGCAGATCTTTCATTGCCCTTTGTACCATCTTCCTGATGTAGGAAATAATGTGAATAAACAACATCTACAGCCCTCAGGTTGAAATTGTATCAGTGGGGGCGGGTCTCAAGAGACAAATGTGGCTTGAAAATGAACAATGGCCAGAGAGTCTAATTGTACTGCTTTCTGTTGATTTTTTCCCAAAAGCTAACCACTATTTCTAAGAGGTATTCTCCAAAATTTTATATTTGATTTTAAATGTGAAATAAAAAATACTTGTACTCTTTTCCTTTTATGTCATATATATATATAAAAGATTCTATTGCTACACATATACATACATGGACATATCACACATGATATACATTTCTTGATTATCAACATGTTCCAAGCCCTGAGCTAGGTTGTGGAGATGAAGGTAAGCAACCAGACATATCTCCACCTTCACTGTCTTTACAATGTGCACAACTATATAACTGCACACTTCACAAAAGCTATGCAGAACTATAATGGATTATGAGAAAATATGTAAGAAAGACTTAATTTAGCTGGGATGGCTATTTTAAATCCATGCATCCTGTGTCTACTGAGATCTGAAGGATGAATCAGAATTAGTCAGAAGTAGGAAAATGAAGTAAGGTTAATTTTATCTTTCCAAAGATAAGTGCAAAATTCCAGGAGTGTGGACCCTTGGATAAGCTGAGAGGAGCCAGGGTAGCCGCAGTATTGTATGTGGGGCTGACTGTGATCCCAGATGCAGTCAAGGAAATGAGCAAAGTTGAGCCCCTCTACAGACTTGTACGCCACGCTAAGTGATCTTGTCGTCTAGTTCACTTATTAGGAAATATTATTTGGTGCTAACTCATCCTGAAAGACTCATAGAAAATGAATCTTGTTCAGAATCAAATGACTTCTGGGAGCACACAGAAGCTGTCCTATGGCTGCAGGCAGCTCTTCACACATTTAAAAATGTTTTCTAGGCCAAAATTGTGTCAGCCAATGTTTTATGGTGTGAAACTGTGATGTCTCAAAGGGACAGATGAGAAAATTCTCCAGAGGAGAAAATTCAGTTTATTCCCATAGAAAGGCACACTGTGGTCCAACTTTTAGAAAGGCAAATCAGTAGTTCATTTACAGATGAGCACAGGTGAGGCTGGATGTGTCATGGATTTTCCACCATGTCTGGTTTACAAAGCACTTGGATCATTTTATAGCACATCTACTATGTACCAAACAACTCCCTATGTCCTGGGGAAAAGAAAACCAAAGCAAAAATAATGTAGCCACTGCTGACTTTATCAACATTAAAAGTGTTTATTCTTCAAAAGGTACTGTGGAGGCACGTCTGGGTGGCTCAGTCAGTTGAGCATTTGCCTTCGGTTCTGGTCATGATCTCAGAGTCCTAGGATCAAGCCCCACATCAGGCTCCCTGCTCAGCAGGGAGCTTGCTTCTCCCTGTCCCTCTCCTGTATCCCCCGTTTGTGCTCTTTCACTCTCTCTGTCAAATAAGTAAAATCTTAAAAAAAAAAAAAAAAAAAGATACTATGGAGAAAATGAATACAATGACTGAAAGTATTTGTAAAACATTTATCTGATAAAAGGTTTTCACAGACTGTAATAAATTCTCACAATTCAGTAATAATAACAAATTCCAGTCTTAAAAAAATGGGCAAGAGACTTAAAAAGACATTTCACTAAAGAAAATGCAGAAGTGGTAAATATGCAAATCAAAGTACTTGATGTCATTATTCATTGGGAAAATATAATTAAAATTGCAGTGAAATACTAGTACTCCTAGAATGGCTAAAACTAATAAGATTATTAGTTCTAACATTGGTAAGAATGCTGGATAGTAAGAATGCTGATTAATTTTAGCTCTTACTGTGTTGAAGGTGGGAATGCAAAATGGTATATTTCTTCGGAAAATAGTTTGACAATGTCTGTAGAGCTAAATATACATTTACCACATGAATCCGCAATCCTTCTTTTAGGTACTCAAGATAATGAGAAGTATGTGTTTACACAAAGACTTACACTCAAATGATCATAGCAGCTTTATTCACAACTGTCAAAGACGGCAAACAATCCAAATGTCCATTAGCTGGTGATTGGATAAACAGATTGTGATACATCCATACCATGGGATACTACTCAGTCATAGAATAAAACCAATTCCTGAAACATGTAACCACACGGGTGAATCTCATAAACATTGTGAAAAAATGCAATGGAAGAAGCCAGAAACAAAACAAAAAAGGATGTATTGTATGATTCCATGTATACAAAATTCTAGAAAAATCAACATTATATTGATAGAAACAAATGACTATTTGCCAGGAACTTTTTAAGGTAATGGAATGATCTGTATCATGATTGTGGTGATGGTTCAGCTATTACATACATTTGTAAAAACTCATAGAAATGTACACTAAAATTGGCCAATCTTGTACACAAATCACACTTTATTAAAGTTGGCTAAAACAACATGAATGATTAACTCATTCCCATGTACTACTTGTGCACATTACTGGCATATCAGGGGAGAGCTCATGAAAGTAAATTCATTACTATAATGCCATGTGACAAGTGCTGTAGAATCCACAGAACACCAGCCGGACACATAATGCAACATAGCAAAACAGGGAATATTTCCCAGAGTCTCACCTGTCGTCCGGACCTCTCTGAATGAGTAGCATTTAGCCTTGCAAGGGGGACGAGCACACTTCGAGAAGGCAGGGTGGCCTGTGTAAGAACGACTGAGAAGCCCTAAGGAAATGACATTGGGGGGAATTAAAATGACAAGTAGTGAATCTTATCAAGCGTGAAACTCCACTGGCAAGATCTGAGATTGTTGAAGCAAGAGGAAACCAGTTCTTGGAATGTAGGAATTGGCAGACATGTTGAGGGTGTCTCTTGTAAAGCGTTCAGACTTTATCCTGAACACAAGAGAGAGGTATTGAGGTGCATTTTAGAAGGGGCGACATCTATTAAAAAAAAGTACATCCTGCTAGTATAAGCAATGATGATTTACATTCTGTTCCGTATATATTTTTGTAATCCTTACCTTACCCAATCGCTGATACTTTCCTCACTCAGTAAGTTCGTGTGTGCATATTTGTGTGTCTAACAGTATCCTAGTCCCTAAAGACACGAAATAATAATATTATACTCTCCCTATTCTCTACCGACTCAGCCTACTGAGGGAGAGGCATGGGGAAAGAACCACCTTGCAAGGCTGAGCTATGTCTACTGTGGTATCGAGCTTAGGTTCTAGGATTACTGAGGCTGGAGCAGACACGTGAAATCATGCCTCTCATGAGTAGGGGTATCCTGTCAGGTGGAAAGGATGGACTGTGGGAGGAATTCCCAGTACGTTCAAGGAAGTGAAGGACAGGGAAGGAACCACAAAGGCAGGAAAGGTTAGGAAGGGTTTCCAAGACTCTCAGTAATTTGACACACCTATAGTATAGTAGGTCTGAAGCTGGGGAAATAAAGTTTCCCACAGTGAGGATGGTGTTTTATGGAGGTGACTGTTTTCCCCATGAAGGCAAGTGGCTATAGCCTTTGGAAGACCGAATCAGCCATCCTGGACAAGCAGGGAAAGACCTGAGGGCATCATTATAAAAAGCCACATGTGCATTTGGCTAGATTGTTTTAAGAATGAGGATGCAAGGAGTCTGTTCTGGGAGTGCCTAGGATACGTCCCAGAGGATAGCAAGCACAGTGTATGAAGACACAAGTGGCAGAAGTTGAAGCTAGAAAAGTGGTCAGAGGACAGATCTTGAAGGATTTTGTATCCTGTTGTGAGCGGTTGGGATTTTAAGCGATAGGTATGCACGATTCCTTATTTTCCACTGATGTGATCCTAAAGACAGAGAAAAGGGAGCATGTGGGAATCTGGGAGCCCAGCATAAAGCAGCCTGACATAAATTGAAAACTTCTTTGACATGTGGTGTTTCATCTTTTAATATTTGAGTATATATTGTGACCAATGATATACTGGTGATCACTTTGATATGACCTATTTCTTCCAAATTATTTTTTAAGATTTTATTTGCTTATTTGAGAGAGAGAGAGAGAGAGAGAGAGAGAGAAAATCTGAAGCAGACTCCGTGCTAAGCGCAGAGTCCGATGTGGGGTTCAGTCCCACGGCTGCGAGATCGTGACCTGAGTTGAAATCAAGATCGGACACTCAACCTACTAAACCACACAGGCACCCCTCCCAAATCTTTAGGCAGAATTGATACCCCAGGCATTCAGCCTGTGTTTAGCAGTGCCCGGGTTGTTATTCTTCCGACACACGCCCATCCCAGGGGGATGCATACCCTGTTTGAGGATCTCGGTATGGGCAATGAGAACCCATAAAACGGTGTTAGGTTCTAAGAGGCATCACCCTGTCCTTTAACAAGAGAATCAGTGTGCCTCGTGCAGTCATGTAATATGATGGAATGAGCTATAGCACACCCAAAGCTCAGTAGGCTCTAATCCCTGAAGCTCCACATTTAAATTAGCTCTGAAGTTACTGTTAAATTAAAAGGGTCTGCATATTTTATGCTCTCCAGTGATTTTACTGCTCACTAGAGATTTGCCAAATTAAAAAGCACCAAAATTACTTCTATCAGTTAACAATATTATACTTAAAGTCTAGATAAATTATGGAGTGGTGTTTGGAGCTACTATGGTGGAAAGTCTGCATTAAATAAGAAAATGTGCCAGTGCCCCTGCCTTACATGAGTAAGAGAGTCACTGTATATGTCTGCAATAAATTATAGTGATGAGGACGGTCATCATAGTGGTGAAAATGAAGATATTTCAGGTACTTTAGGAGAAACTGAAGATACAGAGTTCAAAGATAAAATCCCTGGCCTCACATCCGACATTGGTGTAAGAAATAAATAAGTCCACCCCAAATTATGATACAGTATGTTAAGTACAACATGGCTGAATTTAGCATGCCATTGACATGGAGATGAAGATGTCCCATGGAGATACAGGGGTGATGAAAATTTCTTAAAGAGGAAGATGCTTACCTGAGTCTCAAAACTGGTTGGAAATTACTCAGCAGAGAATGGTTTGAGGATCTGTAAAAACAAGCTTTGAAATATGGCACCACAGCAAAGAAATAAGGAGAAATTCAAGTTCAGTGGAAAGCCAGCAGTTAATTTGGTTTGACGAGGCTTCATGGTATAAAAGAGAGAATGGCAGGTGGTAAAAGGTCTTATGTAATATGTCTGGGAACTTGGCATCCACCTGCGAGCAAGGCAGGAGAAATGAGTCTCTAACAGCTCTTTGGGATGTTAAATACATGAATCACGGGCATGAAGGGGCAGCTGAGAATCTAATTTCATCTGAGCTCCATAAGCCAAGCTGTGCTTTCTGTCCTACGTCTGGCACTTATGGCAATTTCTTTCTTTCTTTTGTTCTTTCTTGCTTTCTTGCTTTCTTTCTTTCTTTTTGTACAAAGTTTCCATTTGTTCACTAAGCCATGTGCCTGTGGGCTTTTCTTCCTCGAGATGTGCCTTTTAATAATATGGACAGAAGGCAAAGGTATTACAGGTGCCAGTGGAGAGGCCTTAGTAAGATGTGAAGAATATGGCAGACCTACACGTTAGAAAGAAGGTTCTGGTGTCTGTGTGAATCATTGGATAGATGGAAGGACACTGGAGAAGCGAGAAGAACTAGTGGCCACTGCAAACTACCCACACAGACAGATGTGTATATTATTCAATGGAAACAGAGAAGGGTCAATTTTCCAGATATCTTTATCACATTCTTTACCCATAATGGCCTACAGCGTGTGATTGATTCTTCTGGGTTAAGCCTGGTTATTAATGTTCTTCTTTCCTTCACTTTATATTAAGACACTCACTGGCCAGTGTTGTCTCCATGTGAATAAATTTAGCGGATATATAACAAAATGTATGACAGTTGAGTCACCTTCTGCTGAGAAAAATGGAATGTCAAAGTTTCTAATCTAATAGTAGATCTCAGGTTCTTAGGTGCTAGAAGTTTGGTGAGGCTGTTTAGAAAAAAGATATAAAACATAAATTAAAAAGTGAAGTATGAAGCTGAATATTTAATTACGATGACTAAATCTCTCAAAGGTAACAAATTTAAGAAGCTAACCTATATCACAACGTCTGTAAAAATAACCTAATACTTGTATTCATTAGCTGCCTGACAAAATTCTGTAGTAACTGTCCTCATTTTCACTCGTGCATTTGGTATCATACCTTCATTGAACAGTGATTTCATGATATAATTATTCCTTTGGAGAAAATAGATGGTTAACTGAGTCATCTTTCTCTAATGTTTTTGCTCATTTTATTTATTGGTGATTATTCAGTGATTGTTTGGGAACATTTTCTGTCAGATCTGGCACCAACTGTAAGATATGGGGATTGTCACTTGTTTTTTTTCCCCTGGAAAAGCAGGGCTGAGGCTCTGTTTTCACAAGATTACCTGTGCTGTGCCTGAAGAGTAGATGTCCAAAGGCAATGTTTCTGTCTGTTCTCCTGCGTTCTGTGGAGTAAGAGAGAGGTGTGCAAGTTTGTAAAAATTCATAGCATAGCCTATCTGCCAAGGCCATGGGCTCTCCTAATTCTGAATACATTAAAGCAAAGGCCTGGGACATTCCAGCATTCGGGAGCAGGTGCAGATTGCCACGATTTTCACCTCCTTGGCCGGCCCCTGTGGTGGGGAGGAAGACAATAACACCTACCACCTTCTTCTTCAACAGCAAAACAGAGAGAGGCAATTGTCACACATGACCGATCAGCACTAAGTAAGCAAAGAATCCAGGACGCACAGTGACCCCACAGGGAGTTTCATGCTGGCAGAAATACTATTTTGAGCTGTTTCCCTTCTGGGAGAACAGCTGGGTTGCCTGGTTGTGAGCCTCTTCTAGGGTTTTCTCTAGAGCAGATGAAGCGTTCTGAGAAGTGAGCCAATCATTTGGATGCTTGAATTAAACAGTGGAATCCAAGAACTACTGGAACATGTATGTGTGAAACCCTGAAAAATGGAGTTAAGTGTAGGGTAACCCTACACATAACTGAGCCCTTTCAAAGACCCAGTCACAATGCAAGTGACCAAAATAGATACCCTAATTCAATCGTGGCAGCAACATCCCCAATTTACAGATGGGAAGGCTGAGTGCCAGCAAGGTTACATTTCTTCCCCAAGGTCACACTGATTAGAGATGACAGTTGAATCTAGAGTTTAACTCTGAGAAAGGAAGACAAAAAGTAGCCTCTGACATCTGGAATGTGGCCAAGCACTCACGCCCAGCCCATGTCATTCTTCTGTTGGATAGAGGTCATCTCTCAGAATACCAACCTCAGACAAGGTTAATCTGATAGCGTGATCCAATGAGTAAGGTCATTTTGCAATTTTGTGTGAGCTCAGACAAAAACAATGTCAATATGTCACTCATCAAATACCAAATGCCCCCTCTGGAGGCAGAAATGAGTGATTGCCACTTCTTTCCCAATTAGATTTATTTTCATTCCAGCCTGCTCTCCCTGCAGAAAAGATTTCCAACTTCAACAACAGGTTTGCCCTCATGTTTCTGGTTAGAGAATTTGACAACTGGTTCCCCTGTTTCAAGATCCAAAGACCTTGGTGAGCGATGTGGTGAAAAGAAAAATCAGTATGGGACAACATAAGTCTTCATGTCAAGTTTGGGAAGTGCTAGTACCAACGTGTAATGCGGACAAAGCCCAGGACAAGTCTGGGACCATGAGGTTCCTAAGATAGAAAATATAGGGTCGGGCACTTAGATCTTCAGGGCCCTTCTGGGTCTAAGGCTATGATCCTTTGAATGACATTTATACTTTTCATACCTGTTCATGTGGCCAGGGTAGGTTTAGTATTTGCATTTGACATAAGAGAGTAATGAGGTTCAAAAAAACCGAAATGGCAGGTCTAATATTCAACAACAAGCTTTTCGGAAGTCTGAGAATGAAATGAATGCTAATTTCCAAGCTCAGAGCATAAGTCTATATACTCTAGTATGAATGATTATAGCAATTAAGAGGAGCGGAGTACTTGCCATTTGCCAATCCTCACGGCAACCCTATTTGTAATATAGTACTGGTGAGACATTGTTACCTCTCTTTTCTATGTAAGACAGTGCTGCCCAGAAAGGTTAAGCAACTTGCTGATGTTGATAGTTGATGAGTGGCAGAACCCTGATATGAACCTGGACCAGGGGTCCAGATTGATGCTCTTCACCCCACATTTTACTACTTCTTTTTATTTTTTTAATTTTATTTATTTGACGGAGAGAGACACAGTGAGAGGGGGAGCACAAGCATGTGAAGTGGGAGAGGGAGAGAAGCAGGCTTCCCGCTGGGCAGGGAGCCCGACGCAGGGCTCGATCCCAGGACCCTGGGATCATGACCTAAGCCAAAGGCAGATGCCCAATGACTGAGCCACCCAGGCGCCCCACACATTTTACTACCTCTTAAACACAACATGAATTGTGTAGAGATGACAACATTGTCTCACATACTGGGGATTTTCAGTTAATGTTAGCTTTATGACCATCTCATTTAAAGAGCTGTACCCTTATGATGCAATTATGATTCATATTTCTAGTTTACAGATGAGAAGACACAGCTGCATTAAATAACTCACCCAATGTCACATAAAGAATATGTGGCAGACCTAAGACTTGGATCAAAGTAGTGAGTATAAATATACCACCTCTATTATTCATTTATTTCATCTATAATTTATTTAAGACTGTATGATTGATAAGGCAACACATGCCTTATCCCCTTTCATTCTTATAGTAAGAGTAGGACAGGGGTACTCTCATTATCTTAATTTCACAGATCAAGAAACTGAGGCAAACAAATGTCAACTAATCTGCTCAAGATCATACGTCATGTGTTGGAGTCTCGAAATCAAATGAATTTTTCCATTGAAATATCATTCAAAATAATTTCCATTCAAATATCATTCTCTTAATTACCACATCATTCTGTTCCAAAGCTATCTTGCTTCTGACTTTTAATGTCTCAAATTTAAATTTGACTAAAGCCTCTTTGATTCTAAAAAAAAAAAAATGAAAAAAGATAATCTTATGTCAGAAACTTGTGAATCTCTACGTGTTTTAAGGAATCAGAGAGCATAATTTGGACAAATAATTATATGTAGTAAACATCACTTTAGACGAATCACCTATTCTAAAAGACCAAATGACATTTATTTTAAGCAAAAGAACTAATACAATGATTGAAATTTTTGTATTAATATAGGCTTAAAAAACTTCTTGTCTCTGTAATTTATTGGAACCTATACTTCAAATAAATAAGAATTTTTTTTAAAAATCAATTTTAAAAGCAATAATTCAGGATATCTTGCTCTTTTGTCATCTCAACTGAACCCTTACATTTACATAATTACCAATTGTGGAAAGGTTACACTTATTTATAGTTGTATTCATTAAAAAATAAAAATATGGAGCATTCATCCTATTCTAGCTACTTGGTATTCTCAGTGGCTCCAAGGAAACTCTGACTCAGAAAACTCAATAACTTGCCTGAGGGCATTTAAATCCTGGTCTTTTAACTCTAAGTCATTAGCACAGTGAATCACATGTGAATTATAAAATGTTTTCTCAATAAACTTTCTACTGGAGAAATTTCTTGCTAATATTTTGTGGACACAATAAAATGAATTGACTTTGTGTAAATTCTTATACTCAAATTCTGGCATGACCTTTTCAAGCTGTAAGACTTAGAGTCTTAAATTCTTTGACCTGAAGTTTCTTCATTTAAAAAGTGATGGTAATAATATATATTGTGCGGAATAAAAGAAAAATAGTTAACATTTTTAGCATAGAACTCTTAACATTTTTAGCGTAGAACACATTAAGGATAAAAAAGTAGTAACCATCTTTGTAAAATTTAAGTTTAATTGGAGTCTTAAAAATAAATGTGTTCCCTAATAATGCTTCTGTTTTTATAAGCAGTTTGTCATACTTTTAGTTTTTTTTCGTCAGGAACCTAGTTTTGATTACACCGTGTGCTAGTGCTACCATAAGCCTCAATAATTACATGCGGTTAATTACTGAAAATGACCCAGATGATTTTTACAACTAAAATCTTAGTTAAGGTTATCTTTAGGGTTTCTAATAATCCTTGAAACTGAACAATCACGTAGAAATTGAGAAGAGAAGGTTTTTGGTTTCCTTTTGGTTTTCAGTGTCTCAGAACCTCAAATAGTCCTTTAGGCTGAACAGAAATGATGTCCACTGGAAACTTGGACCCATACAGTGGTATGTAGAGCACTGGGAATGGGAAATATGTGTGAAATTATATTTCCTCTTTCTCAATTTCCTTAAGAGACAATTAATTCTCTAAAAACAAAAAATGGGAAGGAGGCATTATAATGTTTGTTACAGAAGTAGAAATAAATACATGAGAACAACAGAACAAAGGACAAGAAGTATGCAAATGGCTGCTAACAAATGTTACAAATGAAATGTTTCAAATGACTGTGTACTTCTGGAAGGGCCTTATATCATACACGAAGTAGCATATTAATTCATGGCAGAGGATGGTAAGCTAAAAATGCCTGTTTTAATCCATGCAGTGTCCACTAAATAAAGGAAACTATAAAATCAGTGTTTATAAAAAAAGGGAGGAGATAAAAAGGAATACTAGATAGGTAGATGGATAGATAGATAGGTAGATAAAATTTGATTCACCCAAAATAAAGCAGGAGAGGAAAGAAAAAAAGCAAATTAAATAAATTGATAACAAATAATAATATGTTAAGCTTAAACCAACCACGTCAATATATTATATACAAATTGACAATTTATATAAATACATAAATTGACTAAGTATTCCAATTGAAAGCAGAGTCTGTCAGACTGGACAAAAAATAAAACCTACTATTTGTCTTTTATAAAAGATATGTTTTAAATATAAAGAACCAGAGATTAATTAGAATTTATACAAATTGCAAAACCTAAGACTAATTAATATACTGTATTGATTCTGGACAAAGTAAATTTCAAGATGAGGAGTGTCACCTGAGATAAAGACGGCCATTTTGCAATGATGGAAGGAACAGTTCATCAAGAAGATCCAGCAGTCTGAAATAGACACTCAGTAACAAAACTTGGGGCACCTGGGTAGTTTAGTCAGTTAAGCCACTGACTCTTCATTTCAGATCAGGTCATGATCTCAAGGTCCTGGGATCGATCCACACTCAGTGTAGATTCTGCTTGTCCCTCTCCCTCCTCCCTTGAGCTCTTTCTCTTTGTTTCTTAAATAAATAAATAAAATAAAATCTTAAAAAAAAATAACAAAGCTTAATAATACAGGAACTACCATAATATTAACCATAACTAATTAAGAATCATGTGAGGTGAGGGATGTATTAACTATCTTTATTGTGATAAGCATTTCACATGTATACATATGTATCTACAAATCACATGTACACCTGAAACTACACCAATGTCATATGGTAGGTATATCTCAATAAAGCTAGGAAAATGCATGAAGCATTCCACTGACAGAATTAAAGGAAGAAATAGAAAATTTTATGATAATATTTGGAGATTTTTAACTCTTCAGTAGATAACAAAATCATAAAAATATCAATTTAAAATTATTAAACAAAATGGCATAACTGATATTTATAGAAACTTACATTCCACAACAGCCAAATCCATATCATTTTCAAATACACATAGAACAGTAAAGAAGATATGTATTGGACCATAAAACGGTTCTCAATACAAGTTAAAAATCGAAACCATGCAGTATATGTTCTCTGACTTAAAAAAAAAAAAAGAATTAAATTAAAAACCAATAACAAAATGATATCTGGAAAATCCCCCTAAACTTTGTACTTATATACAACATACTTCCAAATAATTCATAGGATGAAGAAGAAATTGCGAGGAAAGTCAGAAATTATTTTTAACTGAGCTATAATGAAGATACAAAATATCAAAATTTGTGCAATCCATAACTCAAGAAGCACTTAAAAGAGTAACTTGTAACTTTGAATGTTTATATTAGAAAATAACAAAGAGGTCAGGCAAATGATATAAACTTACATCTTAAAAAATGCTAAGAAAGAAAGACAAATAAACCCAAAATGTTTAGATAGAAGGAAATGAAAAAAATAGCGAATACATTGATAAAATGAAAATAGAAAACTAGCCAAATATATATATATATATGTGTGTGTGTGTGTGTGTGTGTGTTTATAAATATATATGTATGCCCCCAGAGAGACTGATCAATAAAAACTTATTAGCAATATCAGTAATGATAAAGGAAAAATAGTTTCTAAGGACATTAAAAACCATAAGTGTGTATTATGACCAAACTCCTGCCAATGAATTCTATGATCTGATGTAAGAGACCAACTCCTTTGAAAACACAGGAGGTGCAAACTGACAAAGAAATATGAAATATGAAATATGAAAACAAGCTTCTCCAGAAGAAAGCTCCATGTGGAAATGGTCTTATTGGTAAATTCTATCATCAATTATGAAAGAAATAATATAAATTTCACTCAGGAAACAGAGGATAGGGAAAGCTCCCCCAACTCATTCTATGAGACCAAGACATCCATAGCACCAAAGACAGATAACACACTGCAAGAAAATAAAATCATAGGCCAATATCCCGCAAGAAAATAGGTTCAAATATTCCAAACAAAATATTGGGAAATCAAATTCAGTAATAAAAATGAGAAAGAATAATACATTCAGACTAAATAAGTTTCATCCTGGCACAGTTTCAGTTTCAAAAACCAGTCAAAGTGATCAACCACATTAATAGCATATACAATCCTAAGGGGTGGGGTGGGGTTGAGCTTTGATTTTGAAGAGTCAGAAGGGTTCCTCAGAAGTGAAGAAATTATTTTCCGTCTTAATGGGGGCATGCAGTATATGGGTATGTGCATTTCCTGAAACTCCTCGAACTATAAGCTTAGGACCCATGTATTCACCATATATAAATTATGCTTTCATAATCAGATCTATTCGCCAATATATGTTGTTACATATTCTTTCATACTAGGATGAACAGTCCACTTAATTTCATAAAATCCTGACACAACCCTGTTTTCTCTCTATAATAAAGAAATGACTCCTCCCCAAATTTGTTAATATCTTTGAGCCTTGAATTTTTTATTCTGTAAATTGGGTAAAAATTATGAAGAAGCACATGGCATCAGGGTAATATTATAATTGAAAGCCACTATGCTATGCTTCTCTGTACCAGGCTGCATTACAATGCAGCTGTTAAGAAATTGCAAATATTCTGCTTGAGAGAAATGATTCTCTAGTAACCATCCAAGCCCTATCTCAGCATCTTCTCCCCAAGGGAGTCCTCTCTATTAGCATCCCAGTTCATACTAATTTTTGCACTAGTGTTTTTACTCATAGCTCTCCTCTTTGAAGTTGCTCCTGCTAACCTACCATGGCACTGGGAGCTTCGCAGCACTGTCTAAATTGTACACGGTTCATTTGCATATGGTCTCTAGAAGGGACTGTGTGATAAAAGTCTGTCTGGGTGGAGATGCAGACTCCAGGACTCCAGCTCCAGCTCTACAAACTCTCCAGCCTGGCCTCTGGGAATGTGACTTCACATTCAGGAATCTCAGTAATCCCATGTGCGAAATAGGAAGTCGGATCAGATATTCTCCAAGCTGAGCTGCCTTTCAACTCTGAGATTTTACTCTTTCACTAGCCCCCAGGGAGGTTTTTACACCTGGCTGTCAAGAAGCACACTGGTGCCCAGGAAGATGGTCAGGGTTATTAAAGTCTCTTCAATGGCTAATTCTTTCCCAAGTGAGCTGTAGCTCTGGGGCAGCCGGAGTGCACAGGGGTAACTTCAGGGATGGAATTGGTTCAAGGTGCCTGCCTGCCATACGCATCAGGACAAAAATGGCCTTCCTTCTGACCTTGAGAATCTTATACTCCTACATTTGAAATCAGTAATAAAAGTTTATTTCAATTTAGTCTTCAACACTGGTCTTCTTAGAGAAGCTAATGGACCTAATAGAAGGAATAAACAAGTTTAGAAAATAACGGATTTTTGCAGCATTGACAGAGGTCCAAATTTGGAAGTGGAAGGGAGAGCCAGACCTCTATGTGGTAGAAATGAGTAGAAAGGCACCTAGACTGACCGTATGTTTGTGTGATTTGTGAGATGTACAACCAGTGTAACAGGGTCCTGGAAAGCAGTCATCTTTTCTTTTTTTTTTTTTTTTTAAGATTTTATTTATTTTATTTGACAGACAGAGATTACAAGTAGGCAGAGAGGCAGGCAGAGAGAGAGAGGAGGAAGCAGGCTCCCTGCTGAACAGAGAGTCTGATGCGGGGCTCTATCCCAGGACCCTGGGATCATGACCTGAGCCAAAGGCAGAGGCTTTAACCCACTGAGCCACCCAGGTGCCCCAAGCAGTCATCTTTTCTTACGGGCTCCTATCTGGTACATGAAACCCATCGCCCTGAAAGCTGTTCAAGAGCTGGAAACCATGGTTGAATCAGGAAAGCAGGTAGTCTGATGCAGTGAAAGAATCAGAACAAAATAGCCAGAGAGCAGCATAAGACTAATTTAGGTCTGAAGAATTTACCCTGCTCCCAGCAGTCACTTACATAAACACACACATTCACTGGTAGAAAACTAACATTTGTAATACTGCTTCAAATCTGACTTTACCTGAGGATTCCATGTTATCCCGTGATTGTTCAGCATTGAGCTTTCTTTCATGGAGTGCTGTGCTGGAATCATCTTATTGGCTCATGAATGTCATTTGTTAAATTTTCTGGAATTATGCAAAGTGGTTGTTAAACATAGCTATTATTAAAAATTAAATTATGTCTTGTCAAATGCTTTTTCAGCATCTTTTGAGAGGATGATATGGTTCTTATTCTTTCTCTTCTTAATGTTGTGTATCATGTTGATTAATTTGTGGATGTTGAACCATCAGTGCAGCCCAGAAATAAATCCCACTTGGTCATAGTTCATAATCCTTTTCATGTACTGCTGGATTCAAATGACTAGTATCTTGTGGAGAATTTTTGCATCCATGTTCATCAGGGATCTCGGTCTATAATTCTCTTTTTTAGGGGTCTTAGTCTGGTTTTAGGATCAAGGTAATGCTGGCCTCAGAGATCAAGTTTGGAAGTTTTCTGTCCATTTCTATTTTTTGGAAGAGTTTCAGGAAAATCTGTATTAGTTCTTCTTTAAATGTTTAGTTGAATCCCCTGGGAAACCAATCATCC
Organism: Enhydra lutris kenyoni; assembly: GCF_002288905.1. Lineage (NCBI taxonomy): Eukaryota > Metazoa > Chordata > Mammalia > Carnivora > Mustelidae > Enhydra > Enhydra lutris. The sequence continues at coordinate 6,066,665 of NW_019154098.1, read as the reverse complement.
AGCTGTGGACTCTTGTTTACTGGGAGATTTTCTATTACAGACTCAATTTCTTTGCTGGTTATGGGTCTGTTCAGATTTTCTATTTCTTCTTGTTTCAGTTTTGGTAGTTTATAAATTTCCAGGAATGCATCCATTTCTTCTGGATTGCCTAATTTGTTGACATATGCTTGCTCATAATATTCTCTTATAATTGTTTGTATTTCTGTAGTGAAGGTGCACACACACCCAGTGTTTATAGCAGCACTATCCACAATAGCCAATACATGGAAAGCGCTCATATGTCTATCTACAGATGAATGGAGAAAGAAGATGTGGTATTTATATACAATGGAATATTACTCATCCATCAAAAAGAATGAAATCTTGCCATTTACAACGACATGGATAGAACTAGAATGTATTATGTTAAGTGAAATAAGTCAGTGAGAGTAAGACAGGTTCCATATGACTTCACTCATATGTGGGAATTTAAGAAATAAAACAGATAAACACAGGGGAAGGGAATGGAAAATAAAATTAGATAAAAACAGCACGGGAGGCAAACCATAAGTAACTCTTAACCATAGGTAACAAACAGGGTTGCTGGAGAAGCAATTGGTGTTGGATGGGGTAACTGGATGAAGGGCATTAAGGAGGGCACATGATGAAATGAGCACTGGGTGTTATATGCAATTGATGAATAACTAAATTCTACCTCTGAAACTAATAATATACTGTATGTTAACTAATTAGAATTTAAATAAAATCTAAAAAGAATTAAATTATATAGACACACTCAAATAAATTTTAGTATGTTATGTTAAAAACAGAGATCAGCCTAGGAACTAATTGCTTCCTAAGTATTTTACTGCCTTTCAATATTTTCTACACCACTGAGTATCTGTATGATGAAATACTGTATGATGGTGACTATGGTGACTGCTTACCAAATCCCTATTCAGGGATATCATATTGGTAGCTTGAAATAGGCCATGGTGGGAATATTTATATCATAGAAACTGGACAATGCTATAGATCAGAGCTTGGTTTATTGACCTGATGATCCTCTGCATTTAAGTGCTGGGTAAAATGTGAATAATACAGATTAAATAAAGTGTATCATGTTTATAACTATTACATTGTGAATGGCACACAATTCTGAGGAAGTATTCACTTGATTTAGACAATTCTTAATTAAACAAAGATGTTGCTCACATCACTAACTGATCAGCAAGTGAAATTGTGATATATACCTTTGTTTTTCAGTTTCCTTTGACCTGTAATATAGATTAAAAACATTAACCAGCATTCATGTTGGAAATACATTATTTTGTCAATGATGTGAGCAAACATTTATTCACAAACTTGGTTTTGTGACACTATTATTGGCAATAAACTTAGAAAAACTTTATGGTGGAATTTGCAAGAAATAGTCAGTCATACTCAAGTTTTTGGTGTATGGAATTTACAATATATATTATTATATATTTTATTATTTTAAATTCTGTGCAGCAGATTCTTTTTTTTAAATTATTTTTATTAACATATAATGTATTATTTACCCCAGGGGTACATGTCTATGAATCAGTAGGCTTACACAATTCACAGCACTCACCATAGCCCATACCCTCTCCAAAGTCCATAACCCAACCACCCTATTCCTACCTCCCCTCCCCCCAGCAACCCTCAGTTTGTTTTGTGAGATTAAGAGTCTCTTATGGTTTGTCTCCCTCCTGATCCCATCTTGTTTCAGTTTTTTCCTTCTCTACCCCTCAAACTCCCCACCCTGCCTCTCAAATTCTTCATATCAGAGAGATCATATGACACGGTCTTTCTCTGATTGACTTATTTCCCTCAGCATAATACCCTCTAGTTCCATCCACCTCGTTGCAAATGGCAAGATTTCATTTCTTTTGATGGCTGCATAGTATTCCATTGTGTGTGTGTGTGTGTGTGTGTGTGTGTGTGTGGGTGGGTGTGTGTGTATCCCATCATCTTTACCCATTTATCTGCTGATGGCCAGCTAAGCTCTTTCCATAGATTGGCTATTGTGGACATTGCTGCTATGAACATTTGGGTGCACATGTCCCTTCAGATTCCTACATTTGTATCTTTAAATACCCAGAAGGCAGCACATTCTTTATATCTGTTTCATTTAAGATATATATATATATATATATATATATTTTTTTTTTTCCTGGAAAGCCAGTTACCAGTATACCACTGCTATAATTTTATTCCTAAAATCCTGTCTTTTCCAGTCTTTTCATTGCAAAAATTTAATCCAACACAACCCTTTTCCACCATTGGATTTGTTTTTCCACTCCTCCCAATTCAACCATGTTCCCATTATTTTTTGTACCTGCTACTCATTTTCTCTCTATGCCAAGTACAGCTCCCTAGTTTGGGACCCACAATCTCTCATCTGGGTAGCTGCAGTGATGCCTATGTGAGATCCTATCTCTGGTCCTACCCTCTAGTGCATCCTCCATCTTGCAGCCTGAATGATCTTTCTAAGTTATAAATACTGTCATCACCTCCTTTGTTTCAATCTCCCAAAGATCCCCTCTTTGAGGCAATGCCCATGTTCTCAGTATGGTCTCTTTCTCTCCAGTGTATCGCCAGGCACATTTCATCTTCCAAAAGTGTGCAGGTGGGCTCTTCTGGTCCTTTCCAGCAAATGATTTAGAGACTGGTAGGACTGGACCCTTTCAATTACTCTGCATCAGGTATTTTCTAGGTGGCTCCTTACTGTAAAGCAACCAGAAACAATAGCATCTCTCTCTATACATTTATCTTTATCTCTTAGATCAAAACTATCAAGACTAGCTTCCTCCTTTTTGGAATGTATCATCTGTCAGTGGTGCATTTCTATTTATATCTCAGCTCTCCTTCGCTCATATGATGTGAGCACACAGCGTGGGTGATGAGTCATAGAGGTTGAAGTAAAACTGCTTATCTAATATGCCACAGGTTTTATCCCTCTCCTCTCCCCAGGCCAATTTCTACATGAGCTGCCCATTAAATGCTGTGACCTCTGACACTTGGTTGGTAATCTAGGTGATGTAGAGGGCAGTCATTGGCAAATCTCTCACATTTTGAGTGATGTATTCTGGACGAGTAGAAATGTGGGTAGCTGGTTGTGAAGGAGAGTGATGATTTTATAGTGGTGGTGATTTTGTGTGAACAGAGACCACTAGAGGGAGAGTCAATAGACACCTATCCCCCGACTCTACTCTCAGTCTCTATGATTATTGGTCAGGTAATGTCAGCCTTGTGGCTTCATTTCCCCCATGTATAACAGTAAGAACTTTGAATTCCTGCCCATAGAATTTATCACCTTTAACACTTACTCTGCTTTAGCTTCATAACAGTTAACAGATCAACAGCAACAGTGATCAAGACTTAAGGATGCCCATTGTCCACACATTGTTCTAAGTGTTTTACGTGCATTATCTCACTTAACTCTCATAACTAACCCATAAATAACTGCTATTTCCTACTGGTATTTTTCCAGTGGATGTCACTACAAGTCAGGGGAATTAAACACATTGACCATATTAGGAGAGCCAGTGCTGTGGGGGTTTGAATCATTTTAAGCCAGCTAATTTTAAATCACTAGCCGTCTACTCCAAATATTAATACATACTCATTGACACATATTCACATCTAATAATTTTTATCTTTTAGGACTCCCTTTAGATACTGCTTCAAGCAAAACTTCTCTGGACATTTACGGATTACCTACAACATGACAACTGTTTGGCAAGATCTGAGTGAAAACGTTCTCTGGTAAGTCTTCCTGAGTCTTTTACAACGGAAAGACCCACACCTCTGTGTGCCATCAGAGACCTCATGCTTACTGCTCTTGTAGAAGGTACTTTTGTAATAGTGTGTTTATGTGACATTGTTTAGGGGGGATGGTTGTGTCTTTTCCATTCACCCCTAACCTTAGCGCCTAACCTACTGCCTGGTTCTCTGTATCATCTCTATAAACATGGGGCTGGATGAAGCCAAGATCTTTCTGAGTCCAGGGTAAATGAGGCAAGTGATCACAGGAGAAGTGTGAGCACTGACTTCCCCAGAGTCTGGAATCTAGACCACCTTGGGTTAAGGCAATCTCTCTTCAGGAGGCTGCTGCTTAACATGCAAAGTGTTAGCTGTCTGGGCTTTTATGTGAAGTCATTAGAAACTATTAACACCTTAACAAACATTAGTGTCTTAATAGCGGGTGCTTCAGGACCTAAAGGAGAAGGGCACTTGGGAAGTGTTAGACAAAACTAAGGTTAGAGATGGTCTAACAGAAACTACAATTGAAAATAATACATACATTCTGCAGTCAAATGCTCTACCGCTGAGCTATACCCCCAATACATACATTCTGACTTTCGTAAAGACCTTCCTTTGTTGTCTGTTCATGGTGATAGCACAGAGTCTCTAAAGATAAAAACATAAAGTCATGGTGTTGAGTTGGAAGCCTAGTAGGAGGTGCACAGGATGCTCAATGATTGTCATGCAGTATAATAATACGTGTTCTATAAAAGTTCATTACAGGAGCCCAGGGTCGGGGAGAGGGGGCAATGGTTTAGATTGCTAATGATGTCAGGAGAGAATGTGCAAGTCGTTGCCAAAGAAACTTACCAGTTTGAGAGGGACAAAGGACTTTCCTGACACTGGGAAGTTCCTCTTCATGCCTGTTAAAAGGATTTAATGAAGTTAGGCATGTGAAAGAGCTGGCAAACTCCATACAGGCTGAGAAGTAATATTATCCCTTTACTGTGGTGTATTCATTTGTACTCATAACCTGCTCATTGTAAAACAGAAGTGACCCTCCTGTCCGGGTCATTAAGAGGTAACTGGCAGAAAAACATCTTGTAAGCAGTGTGATGCAAAGGGAAAGTAGGTCAGTTTTTACAGTGAGAGTGCCCAGAAAAAATGTTAAATCCCTTAACTGTCCTGAACCCTACAGGATCTTAGCTGCCCCCAGCCCTCGCTGCCCGACTCTCCTTGCTTTTTTTGCTCTTCTTGTTCCAAAAGAGTTTCTGCGTTTTAGTCTTTACACTTGTTTTTCCTTCTTACCATTTCATTCTCTTCCCTCTCACCTGCTCCCCCACCCCGAAGATTTCCATGCCATTTTCCTTTACATTACTTAGATCTCCCCTGAATGCCACCTCCTCAGTGACCTTCCTTGACCAATCCAGTCAAAGGTACCAGACACCCACTCAAACTCATCGTGCTGTTCCATTTTTTTCACCCTTAATCTTTTCTTAATTGTCAGCTTCCTTAGAAATTGGATGCCCATCCGAGCTGGGGTAGAAACTCCGAAAAGACAGAGGCTCTGTTTTCCTTGTTAATGTCAGCCTTCCACCCGTCTAACACAATGTCTGTATCCCCAGTCAGATGAATCAATGAATGAATAAGTGATAGTGTTCATATAACCTTTGTGATCACTCGAAGAGTCGATGGAGTGAGCAGGATGTTCAAGAAAGGTCTCCCAGAAGCTGCAGATAAAGTGCAATGCCTTGTTCTATGGGTTAAAAATTCTGAAAGGCTCCACATAAACATGGGGTCATTTTAGATTTGGGTTGACTGGTGCTTGAGGTTACGTGACACTTCTTCAATTTTTCTGAACAATACAAACACTAGCATTTGAAATACTTGCCTCAGCAAAACAGTTTGATCTGTCCCATGCCCTGCGGTCAGAAACATAATTGTTCTTTAGTTACATTTTCTTTTTCTTTTAAAAAGCAAGTTGTTTGCCTCTTTCTTTCTAAAAGGAGAAACTGATCTTATAGGCAAAACCTCTTCTTTTTTTCCTTTAGGTATTTATTTTTTTAGTCTTCACTGTGGATAGATTATTCTTGTTCTTAGCAAACATTCTTCCTATGATCTATTTAATGCATTCATCTTTGTCAGGATGCAGAGACCTGATAACCAATTCTCCAAACCTTTCACAATGCAGCATCTAATTTTCCTTCCCTTGAATTGTCAGCTATGCTCCCGTTTGTTCATTCCCCAATAGTACTCCCTTCTCTGCTCAGATGTCAGATCAGATCCATTCCAAAAGATTGTTTTCAAGATTTATTATGCTTTTCCAACTCATTTATTTCTTCTTTCTGATGGCATCCTGCTCGGGGTGCTTGGGGTCCCCGCTCTTCACGCACTGCTTAGTAATTGAACAGGCAACCGACAACCCACACGGCTCTCTTTGTGGTCTTTCCAGGAGCGTAGGGACCTGAGCACAAGGAAGGTACCATCAATCTCAAAGAGCAGAGGAAGTCAAATGGGCACACTGATAAAGATGACTGTAAAACAGAGAGGAAACATTATACAGATTCTCTAATTCATAATACATATACAAGCCAGGATAATAGCAAATGGTGACTGATTTTACAGCTCTGTAGAGCTGTACCATGCAATTTCACTCATCACTGTTAAAAGAGCGATGTTGACTCAAGGGCATCGTGCCATCAGCCCCCATGCATTCCCAGAACAGAAGGTTTGTAGCGATTTCTCTCCAGTCTTCCAGATATCTGGGAACATTGTCCAGAGATTTTTTTTTTTTTTAATGTACCTTATTTGATTCTTACAGTAGCTTTGTACAACTCTGTGATTTCTATTTTATAAATTAAAACAGAAGTAAAAGTAAATCTTAGACACAGGATGGGACTGGCTTGTGTTTGCATAACAAGGCAGTGGCTGGACAGTGATTCAAAATGTGCTTTTATCAGAGCCTGGGGACATTTTTTTTCTTCAAACTGTGGCATTTGGCCCTTGTCCTATTTTTAGAACTTAGCGGGGTCTTCTTAAAGGCACAGCGAATTGCTTCACATGATGAAGACAAAAGTCCACAAGTTAACATCTGATTCCATCTGAGAACGCAGCGGGGGCGCCTCCTGTCTTCCAGGAGAGCTGTCAGTCTACGAGAAGAAATGTACTTTGATTAAATAATTATTTAAGTAGAGAAGGAATTGAAAATTACTGCGCAAGAAGGGTGTGCAGTTGCTAAGGGAGAGTGATGGCCCCAAGAGTTTTGTTTCATTCAGGAAGTGGGTGGAGTGCTGCTTGCCGAGGTCCAGAAAGGACCATGGGAGTCTTTGAACCGACGCGGAGATCTGGACAATAAAGAAGGGCACTTCCGCGGGGAGGACACAGGACAGAGCGAAGGCCGGACGTCTGCTGTCCTCGGCCTCAGGTACAGCAGCCTGTGGCCCAGGGTGCCTTGAGGGGCCATGAACATGTTTTGGTAGCTTTGAAAATCAGAACAATACAACGAATGAAATCCAGCCTGGATGATATTAAACTTCATATCAATGCAGCCATAAAATGTAATTTTTATTTTTTCTGTGGGGGAAGGGGCCCACGAAGGCAAAAGCGCTTCGGCCCCCTTCCCCACCCCCGAAAGCCATCACGTGGCCTGCCTGAAGTGGGAGAAAAGAAAAGCTCAAGTATGTGAGGGACTGGATGCGGCTGGTGTTGCTGGAGCACAGCATCTTCCGTTTGCCGCCACCCCTTTTCAGATGATCTTTAAATAAAGCACGAGAGAAAACAGGAAGATTCCTTTATTCCTTCTCTTGACTTCTGAGGATGGAGTGTCCCCAGCATTGCTTTATTACCCACCCCTCTCCCTGTTTCCTCCCCAGGCCCACCCTGTCGACTGACACTGTCAACGGAGGTGAGGGGTGGGGCAAAAAGAATGGTGCTGGAACATAATAAGGGCTGGGTGCATTGTTGTTGAATTAATGAGTGAGCAGTGAATGAAAACGAAGTCGTCTGTGTCAATCTAAATGGGGCTGACAATTAAGTGGCAACAGAGTTCAGACAAAAAGCTCTTCCTCTGTGATTCATTTCAGCAAGAATTGCTTTAGCAACCGCTTGTGCTGTATGGGGTCTTTAGAACAGAAATGTAAATGGACCACATTCCTGTTTTCAAGAGGGCCCAATCTTTGGCATGGAGGCAGATGCGTGTTTAATTTACCACAATTCACCGAGGATGGTGCTAAAAACAGTATAATCAGGATGCTATGGGAAACTGTCAAGGAAGCAATATACTTTCCGTGATCTGGGAGTGAATAGTGAGTGGCATATGGAAATGCAGGGAATGAGGGGACTTGAAGTCAGAGGAAATGGTGGCACCCATAATGAAATGGCAAGAAACGTAACGTGGCTGGACACCGGGAATGAGTCAGGGATGGTAGCATTCACCGAAAAGTTGGGGTATTGACATTTCCAAAGGCACTGGCCCTTCTTTAATCTAATCTCATCATATGTGGACAATTGGAAATTAAAACAAAACAACAGGCAAATATTAACAGAGACTTTCATTATCATTATTTTTGCTATAAACATTACCGAATTTATATAACACTTTCCATTTTGTATCAAACTATAAACAAATGCCCTTGGAAGTAGTGGTAATATGAGGGTTTGGGGGGCAAAGACTGGCTGGTGAAGCAGACTCTGCAAAGGACAAGAGAAAGAAGGATCCTCAGAAGCAAAAGTTTGCAGCATGAGGGAAAATGCCTTATATGCAAAAATGCCCCTTGTGTGATTAAAGAGCATTCATATTATGATCAGTATATTCGGTTTGATGTGGAGGAGGGCTAGCAGCCACAATCACTTCAAAGGATTTCTTTCAAAGCACTGTTTCTAAAATATAACCAAAAAGACATGCTTCATTTATTTAAGAAATTTACTTAACTTGAACCTCCCGTTTCCTTAAATTTTGATATAAACAGTACGTTACTTTCCTCTTTGCTGTGATTTATTTTGCTTGGATTATAAAAGAAAGGATATCATGCTTCTACTATTCTCTCCCCTGCCTGCAGACTTTGCTAAAGTGGCCATAATTTGTACTTGAGTCCCAGTGCTGCATGTTTTATTTTAGCAAATATACGACTGTATGAGCTTCAGCATCAGAACATTTTGTATGTAGTCATTAAAACACAAAATCGCTGTCTGGAGCCAAGGATCATTATTTTTCCATTTATTCAAATCTTGGCACTGGAAATGATTCAACGTGATTCTCAGTCCTGGGATTATCTTGCTTGCAAGTCAATATCCAGTATAAAACTTCCCATAGGCAAAGACAAAGCAGAGTGTTTAAGATAGTTCCGTCTGGGAAATGTGTGAGTCATACTTTTGCATCTATCACAGCATTAACCAAAAGTGTGGCATGCTGCCCACCCAACTCAGCTCAGCTACACCACACCAGTCACTCAGTCACAGAATATGTTTATCTGTGATATATCGTGATCTTTCAATCTTTGGGTGATATAAACACTAGCAATTTATATGTCCCCTAATTGTATGAATGCTTCTTTTCCTTCCCAGATCGTTCACATGGGGATCTGTTGAAATGAAGGATTTAAAAAAGGGAATGGGGCAGGTAATGGAGTGACAGTGGCTTATATTTTTTCAGAACTAGCTGTAGACATGATTTTGAAAGAGCATAAAGAATCTGTAAGAGGAATGAATATGGAAGTAAATATATATGCAAATAAATAACTCTTCACAATAAGAACCTCACAGAGAAACTGTAGAACACAAAACAACAGAAATAAAGTTTTAAGAAGCTGAAGAGAGGAAGAGGGAAAAACTGTGCATACTCAGTTGGGCAATGAAAATGTCAGTTAACTTCTCAAAAGCAATATTAGTAGTCCAGTGTTATTTTCAATAAAAAAATAAATTATACATACAAAAAAATACCTTTTTAAGATGAAAACAGAATAAAGATATTTTCAATTAAAACCTCATTGATTTTTTTTTCCCCTTGTCTTTTATTAGTAGACTTAGACCAAAAGGAATTCTAAATGATCTTTTTTGGGAGGACATTTCAGATGGGATGTTGAATTTGCAAGAAGAAATGAAAAACAAAGGATGCTGTAAATATGTGGACAAAACCCGAAGAACAATGTCCCCATGCCACGGAGAGTTTATAGCCTGTAACTCTGATTATTGGTCTGGAGTGCCAAGAAGATATAGGTGTTCCTTAAAGAGAATAATTATCAATCATTTACCAGGTGCTGCAAAGACTTTAAAAAGTTCTCAAGTAAGAAGAAGAGGGGCTGGACTGGGAGTCTCGATGATATTTGCAGCGGTGGGGTAGTCATTCGTTGTAATCCATGTAAAACACATTTGGAATTTTTAAGGTCATCTTTTTTTTTTTTTTTTTTTTACTCTCCAATAAATGTCCTCAAGTGCACAAAAGAGACCTTCATTTTAATTGCAGACTCTGTATGTGGTAGACACAGAGGAAGTCCTCTCAAATTTTCTTGAGTTGCAACATTAGGGTGTTCATTAGCAGTCTTCTAGGTAACAGCAGTTGTATCTTCTGCCAGCACGTACTCTGGTGGTGGGAATCCACTCGTACTCTGGTGGTGGGAATCCACTCTGGTGGGGAACAAATATGGAGAAGGAAACCCTCTCAACCCCCAGTGATTGCCCACCAGTGGCTGACTGCGGTTCATCTGTGAACATGCTTCACCATCAAAAGTGGGAGGGAGAACCCTGTTGTCTGCTCTACACTAACTCCCAGATTTTCATGGCAAGATGAATTTGCAGGTACTTACAGCAATACCCCGTGTGGGTGCACACTCTGTCCTGATTGCCCTGCCTTTCCTGTCTCAGCTTTCCTTTCCCCTACTGATATTTCTTGAGATCACACACAAATGAACTACTCCTACTGATAATCGGTATCATTGTTCACAATTTGTCTCAGGAAACATGCAGTGTCTCAGGATCCAACTCTAGGAAACACTGACACTATCAGGAGGATCCATCAGCTCCGTCGTGGAAGCCCTCCCGGTTTCTGACAAGGCCTTAAGGAAAGGTGTGGAAGCCCTAAATTCCTTGTTTACTTTCTGAAAGCTCTTCAGTGCAGTCTGGGTTAGAATTCTACCTGTAGGGGCACCTGGGTGGCTAAGACTGTTAATTGTCCAACTCTTGGTCTCCGCTCAGGTCCTGATCTCAGAGTTAAGATGGAGCCCCATGTTGAGACCCGCGTCAGGCTCTGCGCTCTGCATGGAGTCTGGTTGGGAATCTCTCTCTCTCTCTCTTTCTCTCTGTTGGCCCCTCCCTGCTGCTCTCTCTCTTTCAAATAAGTAAATAAATCTTAAAATAAAAAGAAAAAAGAAAAAAGAATTCTATCGGTAGAGTTTATAGCCCTTATTTTATTTTATTTTTTCATATTGTTGTATTTCAACAGTAGCCTGGTGTCCTAAATTCTTGATATTTCATCTTGGGTGAATAAAGGTGAGACTTTAACTTACTCTTACTCATGGATACAGTACTAAGTTACTCGCTGTGGCGAGTTTACTGTTTCAGATTTAACTCAATCCAACAGTTTACCGCAAACTCCCCTATCTGAAGGGACGTTTCATACAACAGATTTCTGTGCTAAATACTCTAGGAGTCAAAGTATATGGGGAAAAAGAAAGCACTCGAAGTATTTCAAAAAGAAAATGATTTAAATCAAAAGAAATAGAGGCTTATGAAAACTCTGAGAGGTGGATTAGTGAACATGGGAGAAGCTGCTTTTCAGAGATTAGGAGTCATAAATAGCAAAAGTTTTAGGACACCACCACCAGTTCCCTTGGTGACGTAACACTCACTGAGAGGTGGTTTGTAGGAAGTTGCCTAAAAACCACTTCCACAGCCTCATGTCTTCCTTCTGCCAAAAACCACATACCTGTCCTCCCAAACACCAGGCCCATTACCCTGGAGCACAATGATGGTGTCTGTCTCCTGTATGCCTTGCAAAGCTATATGAATGTTTCCCAGTGATGGAGTTAAAACTGAGTTCTTGCTGGTGCATGAGCCCTGAAGAAGGTGGTTTAAGGTTTCTACCTTCAGCCCAGATAAGGGAGGCAGAGAAAGGGGTAGGGCTTACAAGAGATGCCCACAGACTATCTAGGACAAAAAATTATGGCATGGAATGATGATGTTTATGAGATTAAAATAAATAGAACGGAGTTAAATGAAAACTTTATTAATGGAAGTCTGAGGGAGCAGAATGAAAAAGTGTTCTGAAGATAGTATGGTTTGGGTCTAATTGAACCAAATTAGCTATGCATGTTTTAATTTCTTAGAGAATGGGAAAATGTTCACAATACAGCATGTAAGTTAAACATGACCAGAAGGAGATGAAGTGATAATGAAAACATGAATACAAAGAAGAGAAGAGAGAATGAGAGAATATGTAAGACAAGTAGGAAGTACAGAAGAAGTTGACAAATCGAAATTGAAATGTGCCCATATCATTTTAAGTCTCAGAGGATTAAATGCTCCATTCAAAACTACAATGATTGCCAAGTTAGATAGCACATGAACAGCAACCACAGAAATGGAATTCAATTACACGTTGTTTTTTTTGTTGCTGTTGTTAGAAAAGACATCTAAAATATAAGCATACAAAAAGATTGAAAATGAAATGATAAAAAGATATATTTTATGCAAATACTGCCCCACACAATGTAAATGATGATTTTGATTATTATACTTGAGCTCCATAGCTCAGATTTGCTTCTTTATTCAAAAAAGAAGTGTATGCAAAATAGTCTTGGACAGCTGATGGTATCTTTTTCTTTTTCTTTTGCTCCTCCACTTTCCAGAAGGTCACATTTGCATAATAGTTCAGATTGCCTGTTCATCCAATAAAGGGCAATTTCAGGGCAGGTGGATTTCTACAGACTTGATATAGAGAATCTGAGAACATCTTAGAAAAATATTATCTAGGCAGATTTATGTAGCCACTACAAAATGGCAACAATATTTATTACTTACTCTGTAATGGGCACATCATATGACTGCTAATTCCTGGAGGCAGTGTAATACGATCACATTAGTAGCTGTTTCCTTCATGCCATAAAGCACAGAGGCAAACAGCATAAGAATTAAAATAGGGTCATATGTATTTAGAGGTTCTTTGAATTAATCATCAGAGAAAAACCATTGGCTAATGATGTGCCCTCTATGACTGTGTTTCTATTAATGAAGGTCAGGTTAAGCCCAGAATGTATGTCATGTATATGATATGAAGAGAGATTAGAAGTTTTTTGTTCTCTCCTTGTCCTAGTGGAACTAAAATCAATCCAATCATTGGGATCAGAATATCAAATATTATGCTATAAAGAATAATTATAAGAGCTGGATGCATTCAGCAAGGATTTATTGAATTGTTCCTTGCAGACACTGTGCTAGGCTGGGGACACACAGATGGGTAAATCATGCCTCTGGACCTCAGGACCTCCAAATGCTCCAAAGACACCTGTATGGCTTGGTCCATCACTTCCTATGGATATGTTTTTGGAACCACTATCCTCCCTAACCCTCCTCGGCACTCCCAGTCCTGCTTACATTTTTACCCTTCCTCAGAACATGTATCACCTTCTCACATATTATACATTCATTAACTCAATGACTATCTTTTGGAAGAATATGAATGTCATGAAAATAAGGACTTTGCCTGCTATTACTATTGTTTATCTTGTGCCTAAATTATTACTAAAACACAGGGGGTGGTCAATAACACATACTGAACAATTAAATGATGCATACATTTAACATAACCACAACGTAAAGGGGTAAATCCTATTTTAAAAAAAGGTATTGCCACGGATGATTGAAATCAAACACAAGGTTAGAGAAAAGAGAATGGAACATAATTCAGAGATACAGTTCAGTGGGAATGACATTTTCACTCGGGGAATGCTCACAGCCCATGCAGAAGAGTAAAGCTTTGATTATGTTGATAGAACAGAGACTTCACTGTGACTTACATGAGAGCATCTATTTTTTCATTCGAAGTTTTCACATTAACTTTGTTATGTGCTTGGAATAATATGAGCAAACACTGAGTGGAAGGACTTGTGAGTTGGACCGTCCTATAGTCAATCGGCAAACACATATCAAGCAGCTATTCCTTTACAGCCCTGAACTGCACACAGAAACACTAAGAGTGATACGTTACCGTCCTTACCTTGCATGAAGTCTCTCATAGTCTGGTTGTAGTTTATCTAGCCTCACTATCATTACAGCAAGTGGCTTCATTAAGATTTTTGACAGTAAGAAACAGATTCATTACAAAGGACCTGGAATAGGATGGTTTCACTCTGCATTTCTTATTTCTCTTTCTGAACAGAACTCTAATGCTAGCTACATAACCATCCCTCTTTGCTATAGTTCATGTGACTTGGGATCTGATCCCAGTTCCAGGATGGGTCTCCTTTTTGTAATAAAAATGGCATCTTTTCTTTACAATTTGAGAGGAGAGAGGTTTCGGAGACTTATGGACCAGTTCTCACTTTTCTGGAAGAGGATCTGTCCTTCTCCCACTGGATATGAGGAGTGTTGTGTCCCTATTTGCAACTAGCAGCAAAAATATGATTTAGGGGACCTTATAATTTATCATCTGTCAAATCCAGACACTTCTGAGACAACAGGAGAACTGTTAATGATTATCCTGTGTAAAATGTACAAACTGAGTCTTTCCCTGCCAGCCACGTTGTTTGGTCACCCTGTTATGATGCTTAGGAATCAGGCTTAGGAGAAAGTTGATACTCAAGGAAGCACATCAAAGACAGAGAAAGAAGCTGGAATTATCCCTGTGTTAATGAGTGACTTGAACTTCCCGTTGTGAATGTATCCAATTGCTTTACTGATTGGGTTTCTTTTGAGTCTGTCTCTGTCGCTTGAAATTGAGAGCATCTTAAGTCATATATTCTGTAGCAATTTTGGGTTACTTGTTGATGTATTTTAGTCATTTGTGGGCTATAATAACTATTCTGGGATTATGAGATGTAACTAGAGCAATGATAGGGAAGAAGTAGGCCCAGGAATGTATACTTTGATTTGACTTCAGAGATAAGAGCAGGAAATAATCTGGACCAGCATGTGGTTGAATATACAGTTCAGCTGAGAAACCAGTCGTGTAAGTGTTGGTTTTCATTCCAGCAGCATCTTAAAGATACGTGCTGTCCTCTCACAAAGGGGCAAGATCCTGTGCCAAGGGCCTGGATAAGTCACTTTTGCTTCCTGCTGCAACACTATATAGCTGATGGCCTGGGACGAGCTGTGTTCTCCTCTGTACCTTCCATTCCCTCAAACAGTATCCATCATTTCCTTTTTCTCTTATCTTTCTGCCTGCACCAAGGGAAGAGCCAGGGCTTGCATCTTCCAAATAATTTTCTTTAATTGCTAAATCTATTTTAAATTTGTAAGACACACACACACACACACACACACACACACACACTCCTCTTTACATAATTGTCAAACTGATCATTATCTCCCTCATCTCTGTACTGTGCCCTGGCCTTTTGTTCACAAAGTGCCTTACACAACCATTGTCTTATCTATTAGGATTACCAAATCCACCTCTTTTTGAGGTATTGGAAGGAGGGTGGAAAGGGTGGCTTGGGATTTGGAGTTGTGTGGTTGTCATCTGCATTGATGGGTGTGGGGGCTCAGAGACAGGCAGTACTGTATAGCCAAGTGAGAAGATAAGCTGCATAAGACAGAGTAGTGTTCATCCAAATTATTCAGATCAAGGGGTGAGAAACAAAGCTATAGCCTCTAAACTTAGAAATGCCAAATAATAAGGGACTGGGTTCTATTTCTACAACAACCAAAAACAACCATATTTGTTTCTGAAGAAGTGACATGTGATATATATGACCACAGTATACATATGTGACCATGGTGTAAATGTAGTTGGAACACTGATGTGCCAAAGACCAGAGAAAGGATAGGTCACGGATGATGCCCTAACATAGGAAGGACAGGGACTGTCACCAGCCTTCAGTGTAAAGAGGTGAGCAGCCTGCCTAAGGTCATAAAACCAATATACAGAAGAACCAGATATGCTCATATCTTCCTCAAACACCAAATCCTGTCTTCCCAGGCTTCAGCCACACCTTTTCTTTTCCATAAAATTTGTTTACCACCAACCAGATTGACCTTCCGGTAAGAAAGGAAAATATCATCAGTGTTGTCCTGGAGTAATGAGCATTAACAATTAGAATATTATCCAAGCAGGTCATAAACAGTCACTGCTGAGACATTAGAAGGTAGGAGTGTTGTCATTGAAGAAGATGGCCACGCAGTGGCCCGTAAACATCTCCAATGATCCAAAACCACAGTCCTCCAGTACCTGGTACTATAATGAGTTGTGAGATTTTATCTTTAAAATTGTCTCTTAGAAGAAGAGTTATTGAAGTCTTTCTCAGCCATTAAATCAATTGACTATATGAAGTGATTAGTTCTCCCAAATATAGCCTATCTGACCTACATAGCATGCATTTTTTGAATAAATGAGAATGTGACAGTCAATTTTGCAAATTTTTTATGCTACAACATTCATGTCATGCTCCTACAACCTTTGGTCTGTCAGTACCTCTTAAGTTTGTCAGGATTGGTTGTTGTAATTCTAATACAATTGACAAAGTTGCTGTTGTTATAAATTATAAGGGGTGAAATGAGTGGACATGGTCATTTATTTTTGAACAGGACATCAATGTTTAAAACAGAAAGGACTTTAATCATTCTCTTCTTCTTCAATTAAGACAGTTTCTCAAATTAGAGTGCTGTATAAGTTATATAATTTTATGGTTGGAGGAAGAAAAGTTAAGGTAAAATCTCTATTCTCTAAGATGCCTAACGTTTTAATTGACATCCTCAGCATAGGTGGTCTCTTGGTGCCAGGTCACCCATAGTCAATCAAATAAGATTGCTCACCATTAGCCTCTGCTTATATTGGCTCCTCCCAGATGAATTGTCTCATGTTCTTCTTCCCTATGATTATCTTTATCCAATTACTGATCCAGATCACTAGGATCTGAGGCATGGAATCAGGCTGGCTTGTTCCTTCCATGCTTCTCGGGTACCCGTGGTGAGTGTAGGGGGCATTGCTGACCTACAGGGCCACAACATTTAACAGTAATCCTTTCCTTGACCCTGTGACCCGGACACCATCCACAGAGATAGGCTCTGGATACGTTGTTCTACAAAACTTCTCAAGTTTTCTGCTGGAAATGTAGCTCCCATAACCCAACTCACCCGAATGTCCCTACCAATGTCTGATGTGCACATTGCTGTCCAGATGGCATAAAGTTTGTTTCTCACTCAATGACATCCTGCTATAGAGGGACTGCCCAGAAACTGGACAGGATTATTATGTAAATTTCAGACTGCCACTATTGTGGATTGTCTCTCTTACTGCTCCTATCAGATGGGCCCTCCTTAGATACTAATAAAAGTGTACTCATATAATTATCATGACCCTGCAATCAACATAAAAGTCCCCAAAGTGAAAGTACTGGTAAAATAATGTACTATTATAATTAATTAAAATAACAGTTTGTTATTCCTCATATGTAAACATGACTAATAATAAACATTTCCCAACATATTATAAGAACTAAATGAAACATACCTAGAAAGTTCAGACTATTATCACAATCTTTAGTTGCCATCATTGTCAACACATTTAAAATTTTAGTAGAGTTGGATATACTATGCTACGGAATCATAGTGCAAGATACTATTCTAATCTACATGGTATTTACTGCTCCATTACATACAAGATATTTATGTCCAAAAATAGTCATTAACAATGTAAGAAAACTTAGACCACAAAATTGGTAGTGTCATCCTCTATCCTTTTGAAAACTGAACGTCAGGATAAACTTGCTGGGACTTTTTTTTTTTTTTCCTTTTCTGTAATGTGATTTATTTCCCCCAAACTGTTATCCAGCTTAACCAATTTTCCTTTCCTTCTCTTCAGCTTGTGTTGTGAATTTCCCCTGAATGCTTTCACTCAAGTCTTCTCTTGAAGCACTAGTTTTGGATAGCCGTATCTCTGTTATAAGGATAATTAAGTTTTGTGAGGCAGCAGACTAGTCAGTTTCTTGTCTTTTTTTTTTTTTTTTTTTATCAGTGTATGCACAGTGCTGTAAGTAGTGCATAACTTAACACGAAGGAAATGAGGAAGGAAGGGAGCCTTCTCCTTGTTCCTTCTCTTGCCACTCTGTTCCTAGTACACGGACATATTTCTTTTGACTCTTGCTGTATACAACAAGAAACATTTCCTCATAAGTGTATTGACCTATTTTCTGCACTACCTTCCACCTTGTGCCCAACAGGGAATCTATTTTATTTTGTCTCTAGTTGCTGCTAACCCTTTCCCTAAGCTATGACTTTCTCCTCTCTTTTCTGATCATTGTATTGAGGATTGTCTAAATCTGTTTTCCTCACTGGATACTTTTTGGGTATTTATTGATTCTGTAGTTTGCTACCCAGACATCTGTCCTGCCCTCATTCAGAAACCTCATCTCACCTTTGGAACTAGGACTTGAAATAATGTATCAGTTCAAATTTGCCCAGGAAGGCACTGCAGCCAGTGTCTAATATTTACCTTCCAGCCCATCTCCCTTTTATCTGTTACTTAATAAGACAATCAGAGGCTTGGGTTACTTGTTCTCACCTAAGACATGGAATATCTTTTTTTTTTTTTTTAAGATTTTTTTTTTTTTTTAATTTGAGAGGGGGTGGAGAGAGAGAGAGAGAGAGAGGAGAAGTAGGGGGAGGGGCAAAGGGAGAGGGAGAAGCAGACATCCCCATGGGCAGGGCACCCAAGTGCACCTTGATCCCAGGAATCATGACCTGAGCTGGAGGCAGATGCTTAATCAGCTCAGCCATCCAGGCACCCAATATGGAATTTTTTTTTTTTTTTAGATTTTTTTATTTATTCATTTGACAGACAGAAATCAGAAGTAGGCAGAGAGGCAGGCAGAGAGACAGGCAGAGAGAGAGGAGGAAGCAGTCTCCCCGCTGAGCAGAGAGTCTGATGCGGGGCTTGATCCCAGGACCCTGGGATCATGACCTGAGCCGAAGGCAGAGGCTTTAACCCACTGAGCCACCCAGGTGCCCCCCCCAATATGGAATTTTAAAACCCTAGAATAGTGCAGATTATAACAACATCATTTTAAATAGTTGTATTATATTCTGTATTTTATTTATTCCCTATTGTTGGATTTTAAGCTTGTGCTAGCTCTATTTAAATAAAAACTTTAGGGGTGACTGGGTGGCTCAGTCAGTTAATTGTCTTTTTCTTGATTTTGGCTCAGGTCATGATCTCAGAGTCCTGGGGTTGAGTGGGGCATGGGCCCCTGCCCTCAGCAGAGATTCTGCTTGGGTTCCCTCCTGCGGCCCCTCCCCACCATCCCCCCAACCCCCACATGCACTTTAAAATAAATAAGTACTTTATATGTGAAACCATGACAATTTTATGTAACAGATTTCCCCCAAATTTAAGATTGTCCTTTCAGGATACAGTAATGAAAATGGGTTTAGTAGGGGAGAAGGCATATAATTTTAAAAGTCTCTGTTGAAATACTACTACATTTATTGCTTCTTCATATGCTATCATAGCAATATATGAGCTCGTTGACTCAATTCTATCTGTTCTTGGATTGGACACTGGTATTTCTTTTTAAAATTCAATCATTTGTGTTATAGCATTGGGGTAATAAAAAGTCACTTTTTATAACAAACACACTGGAGAAGAGAGATCATTGGCCTCATTTATTTATCCAATAAATACTAGTGGGCGCTTACAATGTGTTACTGTTCTAGGTATGGGAGATACCGCAGAAATAAAACAAGTGTGGCCCCCGGTCTCTTTGAACGTTATTCTAATGGAACATATTCTATTAAAAAATAAAAAGCATGTTGGCATTTAGGGTGAGTTTTGAAGATTTCTGGAAAATAGTTTTTTTTCCCTTGAGCTAATCAAATTCCAAACATACAAATAGAGATCTCATCTTACACTGAGCAGAGTTTTATCTTTTGTTTTGTTTCGCTTTAAATTGTCAGACACCTGGACAATCGATGGTCATCATTTTAATGGCTTCTGCAAAACCAACTTTCTTTTCTGCTCCCCCCCTTTTGGGGGGGTCAAGTTAAGGGCAGCTGAGCTGAGCAATCAGACAGGTGGCTCCTCTGCTTCTTTATGATGAGCACCAATGAAGAAAACAATGCAGCTGGTGGAGTATTTCTTGTGCCAGCTAACTCATCAGAGGAAACTAAAATTATTTCAATGAGCCAATTTGATAAATGTGAAAGATTTCCTTCCTGTAATGCAATGTGTTAAAATTAGAAACTTATTTTTTTTTGCCAACTCTTTAATTCAACCTTTTGTATCCCAGGCCAAACCCAAGAGGAGGAAAAATATTAAGTGGCAGAAAATATTACACAAATGGTAGCTAAAATAGTCTTTGCCTGTGCCCAACTGTAGAATAGAACTCTTCGTTTTAAGGGAAGATTGTTCATGTAGCCCTCAAACCCACCAGTGTCTTCTACTACCACCAAGTGGTCTGCTTTATGTAATTGTTAAAGACATTGGCATGCATGGTTTCTAAAACGGTCACAATCCTTATCAACCAATAATGATCTTTTCATATTAAAAGGAAAAAAAAAAAGCATCGAATCCCTACCAAACATGTATTGGTCAGACATTTGGCTTAAAGTTTTTTGTCATTTTATTTAATCCATAAGAGTAAATCAGGCATTGTGATATTGTGTATAAGAAATGACCAAAATATATTTCTCATATATATTTGCTCTTTGTTCATGCATCCTGGCTCACAACTCCTGAATTCCTTGGAATTTCCTGTAATAAGAGCAATAAAAGTGTCTTTTGTTGTTAATGAGATGATGTTTGGAAAGCCGTTAGGTAACCTCAGCATAGAGGCTGGTTGTCAGGTCAACCAACCCTGTGATTAGAGGATTGGTATTTTCAGTCCCATTCCCCACCCCTCCACCTCCAAGAAGGTGAGAGGAGCTGGAGATGTAGTTGTCTCTGCTGGTCAATGACTTCATCACACATGGTTATGGAATGAAACCTCCACAAAAACCCAAAAGGACTAGGAGCTTTCAGGTTGGTGAACAAGTGGAGATTTAGTGATAATCGTGGGCTCTGAGAGCTCATGGAAGCTCCACTCCCTTTCCCCATGCCTTGCCCTATGCATCTCTGCCATCTGGCTGTTTCTGAGTTATATCCTTTTGTAAGAAACTGGTGACCTAGTAAGTAAAATGTTTCTCTGATTTCTGTGAGTTGCTCTAGTAAATTAATCAAACCCAAAGAGTGGGTCACAGGAATCTCTGATTTATAGCCAGTTGGTCAGAAGTACGGGTAACTACCTTGTCTTGCAACTAGTGGCTGGAGGAGTGGGAGTGAGGGGAAAAGGGACAATTTTGTAGGACTGAACGCTTAACTCGTGGAATCTGATGCTATCTCTGGGTCGATTGCATCAGGATTTAGTTGAATAGAGTTGAACCGTTGGACACCCAGCTGCTGTCAAAGCATTGCTTGTTGGAGGTATAGGAAACCACACCCAGCCCTCCCAAAACACATGGTGGATTTGTTGACCAGAACACCTTATTTAGGCACTATTCTTTCCCTTTTGTAAGTAAGGAAATTGAGACTCACAGAGATTAAGTAATTTACCCATGGTAACTCCTAAAAATTACATGGCTAGAGGGAAAGCCTGGGCTTCCTGACTCAAAGCCCGTGTCTTTCAGTATAGGGCACTCCTTCATGCTATAGAAGGGGCAAAGTGTTTTGTAACTATGCAGCTGAACATAAAATGGACATGGCAGACTAAGCTCAGGTGACTTAAAATAGTTCCTATTTTGTGTTTGTGGCTATGGTGTCCATTAATGACATCCTAGTGACTGTCTAACTAATGATGTATGTGGTCACTCCCAGGAAATATACAACTCTGTAATGAAAGGGAAGATGATGTAGCAAATCTTTTACCACTTTTTCCTCCCACCAAAAAGGGGACAGCCAGCCTCAGGTTAACGTCATGTAAATATTCAATGATAAATATTGCTTCTTTTTCTTGTTTCTTTTCTTGTTTATCACCTTGTAATTCCACCTTCAAATTATTATCCTATCAAAGTATGTTATACTATATTTATGGTCCGTTATACCATACTGCAATTGTAGATTACTATTTCTGACCTTATTTTTCTTCCGTGAAGATTTTTGTGATGAAAAGCATATTTTCTGTTTGTATTTCCTTTGCCTAACATAATGCATGGCCCAAATAAGTTGTTAACAATTTCCTATAGAACTGAATTCTTTTGGACAACTTAATTCACCTATCTATCCATCTATCTGTCTATCATCTATTATCTGTTTTTCTAAGTACCTAATCATCTATATATCTTTCCATCTCCTACCTCTTCCATAATAGATATCTGTGCTTATATCAGTTTATAGCCCACACATACAACCTCACAGATCGTGCTTATAATGAAATAAAAGGCATGCTTACTTGGGTTTAAGTCCCAGTTTCCTCATTTATTGAGTGAAAGTGGATACAGCTCAGTTTCCCTCAAAATCAGTTTTTCTCAGCTAAAAAATGCCCACAGTACTACACTCATAATTAATCAGAAGTTTAAAGATATTGCAGGTGAATGCATTTTAAAGATTCACTCTAGCTGCTCTTTTCCACTGAGTAGTTCCAAATGTAAGTGATTCAGAATCACTTGTGAGCACTTTTAATAAAGGAATATACCTGACTCTGGTCAACCTGAATTTCTGGGAGTGTGTTCCAGCAGCTGCAATTTTTGAAATCTCCCCAGGTTATTCAGTTATGAAGACCTAACTAAGAACTCTGCTAATCCAAGGTGAGTGTTAGGTAAAGGGCCTTGCATGAATGGCACTCATATGCAGCTTACCAAATGATAGATTTGAGAAAAATGTTGGTTGCCTTTAGCAAAGCAAACATCTATGTATTCTGTGAACATATTAGTTAACAAGTGGATTTTTATGTAGAAGAATTCCATTCAAAACATACTTTAAGATGAATAGTATATTATCAGGATAAGGTATTTATTTAATAAGATTTTAATAAGATTTTCTGAAAAGAGTACAAGCATTGTTTGTTTTAGAAGTTGGCCTTCCCTCAGAATCCATTCCCCAAAGTCAACCATTCCTAAATGTGATCCAAAGATTTTGGTTTTTTATTTGCCCTCTTTTCATAATTCCTATAAATACTATTTCCTATGAGCAAGGATTTACTCTATCATTATCCTTCAAATTTGATTAAAACTACAGTGAAGACAAGTAAGTACGGCATAATCCAGAGAGTACGTGTGGCCTACTGACCTATAATGGTTTCTGATTTCCAGGTATTTCAAATACCTACCATCTGTGTCTCCCTTAGAGAAGATGATCACAGTTCAGAGAAGAGAGGCTCTCATTATTTGGGCAGGCATATGTGAGAATTTCGTAAATCTTGAAATTTTAAAATTAGTAACAGCAAAAATTGTTATAGACCTTTGTGGAGAATTTCAAAAAAAGAGAACCACCCCTACGATTGACACGTCTATTAAAATCAGAGAGGAGAGTAAACCTGCTCAGCCAAATTCTTGATTTGAAACAGAATACAAGTAGGTCAGACCCTTAAAATAGTACTCTATTAGAGGGAAAGCTTATAATTAAAGGCTGAAATGTATGATTCTATAAAGAAGGTTTATGTACTTTGCTTCATTCCTGAGCTGTGACTGTGAACCTCTTGGGAGCCAAGACTTGGACTCACTCGCCCTTGTGTCCCTGTCACCCAAGATGGAGTGTCACGAAGAATCAACTCCTAGTAAATGCCTGTTAACTGGATGCAGGAATAGAAAAATATAATTCAAATGGCGTGACCTAGTTTCAGAAAAAACTTACATATTAAAAATTATGATATAAATGGCTTTGCAGGTTGATTACTTCCATAAGGCAGAAGGTTGTAGCAATGAAAAGGATTTATTTGACTTTTATATCTAGACCAATCCAATAATGCTAAATGTTGCCAATCTATACTGACTCTGAAGCTACCTTTGTTTTTTTTTTTTTTTGTTTTTTTTTTCCAACCTCAGGGCAGGGGTGATCCCCATAAGTTAATTTTAGAGTGCTTATAACTGATATCAACTCAAGAAACAGAATAGGTCTCCACAAAATGCACGTCTTCTTCAATTTAATAGAGAATTATTGATTTTTTCTTCACATTGCTGGTAAACCACAGAAATTCTAAAAGTGTCATGGAATCTGCATAAGCCCCACTCACATTTCCTAATACTAAAACCATGCCAAGGTTGACTGTTCCATAATAGCTTGAAATAACAAGTCCCCTCCCGGATGATTTTTCATCTCTTTATGTTTGGAAAACACATTTATTTATTACATTTTTCAGAGGGATAAAATTAGACAATCTTATTTTAAAGTTCTTCTTGTTTGACCTCTCAGAAGCATTAAATACTGCTGAATATTCCCACATTATTGAACCATTCTTTCCCTGGTTTTAGTAACATCACATATGCTTGGTTTTCGCCACCTGCTCTGACTGCTTCTTTTTCTCTAATGCACTTTAAATGCTGCAGGTAATGAAGATTTTGTGTCATTCCCCTCTCTTTTCTCCTATTGCGAGTAATCATACCCTTAATCATAACTGCAGTCGTTGTCCTTACCTTGGTGACTCTCAATATTATATACATACACTCAACATGCTCGTCTCTAACTTCCAGCGCAACACCCTGTTGCCCTTGGTTCTTGTCCATTTGTTGCTGCTTCTGTTGTTGTTATGGTTAATGGCAAAAGCATACACGTGGCTGATCATATCAAAATCTTGAAGTTCTGCTGCTCCTCTGTCTCCTGGCCATACCAGTTAATGTCCATTTACATGATCATACACAATTCGTCTCTAACTCATGGTGACGCTGCCTTTGTAATTGTCTCATTGGGATGATTCTTTTTATCCCAACCTCACCATCCTCACCTCGTTTATGAGTTAGCTTCCTCATCAAGAACTCGCTCTTCATGAATCCATTATTCATAAGGCTGGGAAGTAATTAATTTCAACACATTTCAGTATGTCATTCCCTTGCATAAAAGTAACCACCCCGGTCATCTGCCCCTAGCGTAGAAATAGAATATAAATGCCTGACTTGTCTGACACTAACACGTCTTCCACACTCATCACGGGTCTATCTCTCACTATTTCTGCTACAACCGTATCTCACTGAACTTACGTGTGAAAGCCCCCCATTCTTACGCATCTCAAATCCCTTTACACATAAACTGCCTGTCCCTGAGATACTTGCCCTTGCACGTCTCTATCTTGTTCTTCTGTTTATGAAATTTGACACAAGGGGATTCTAGTTCTGGCCATCGTGGAGTAACAAATATCTTCTCGTATTACCATCAATTTGGAAAAAATGTGTTGTGTCTTTTTTTAAATTTTTAATAGACTTTATTCTTTAGAGCACAACATACAGAGATTCCCCATATTCTGCTCCCACACATGTGTGGTCTCCTCCACTATCAGCCTCTAGGACCAGACTAGAGATAGAGTCGAGGAACCTACAGGACACATTGGTATCACCCTCAGTCTACTTTAGGGTTCATCCTTGGTGCTGTACACTCTGTGGATTTGGACAAATAAATAATGACAGTTATCCACCATTGTAGCATCACACAGGCTGGTTTCACTGCCCTAAAATATTCCGGGCTCTGTCTATTCATCTGTCCATTCCCCCAACTCCTGAGCAATCATTGCTTTTGCTGTTGCTGTTGTTGTCGTTGTTCATTTGTTTTCATTTGTTTAATTTGGTTTTCCTGTCAAAACTATTTGCCATAGTTTTTTTTTTCTAACATGCCATGTAGCTGGAATAATATAGTATGGAGCCTTTTCAGATTAGCCTCTTTCATTTAGTGATATGCATTTAAGGTCACTCCATGTCTTTCCAGGGCTTGATAGTTCATTTCTGTTTAGTGCTGAATAGTATTCCATTGTCTGAATGTACCACAGCTTATCTATTCACGTACTGAAAGACATCATGGTTGCCTCCAAGTTTGGACAATTAGGAATAAAGCTGCTATAAATATGTGCAGATTTCTGTGAGGATATAAGTTTTCAGCTCATTTGGGTAAAATACTAAGAAGTGTGATTGCTGGTTTATATGGTAAGAGTATGTTTACTTTTTGTTTTCTTTTTAAGAACTGCCAAACCATCTTCCAAAGTGACTATACCATTTTGCTTCCTGACAGTCAGTAAATGAGAATATTTACAGCTCTCTATCCTTGCCAGCATTTGGGGATGTCATTTTTTGTTTGTTTGTTTTTGTTTTTGGCCATTCAAATAGGTGTGTAATCATATCCCACTGTTGGTTTAATTTGCAATTTCCTAATATCACGTGTACTATCTTTTGATATGTTTATGTGTCATCTGTATATCTTCTTTAGTGAGGTATTTGTTTAAACCTTTGCCTCTTTTTAATTAAGTGGTTCATTTTTTTATTGTTGAGTTTTAAGATTTCTTTGTATATTTTGAATAATAGTCCTTTATTAGATGTGTCTTTTGAAAATGTTTTCTCCCAGTTTGTGACTTGTTCTCTCAATGTCTTTTCTAGATTTTTTTTAAAAAATTATATTTACTTGACAGAGGGATAGAGAGAGAGCACAGGTAGGCAGAGCGGCAGACAGAAAGTCTCCCCACTGAGCAGGGAGACCAACACAGGGCTAGATCTGTGGACCCTGGGATCATGACCTGAGCCAAAGGCACATGCTTAACTGACTGAGCCACTCAGGTGCTGTCTCATTTTCTCAATAGTGTATTTGATGCAAAAGTTTTTCATTGTAATTAAGCACAGCTTATCAATCTTTTGTTTCATGGATCATGCCTTTGGTGTTGTATCTAAAACATCACCATGCCCAAGTCATCTAGATTTGCTCCTATGTTATTTTCTAGTAGTTTTATAGTTTGCATTTTACATTTACATCTATAATCCATAATGAGTTATTTTTTATGAAGAGTATAAGGTCTGTGTCTAAATTTATTTATGTGTGTAGAAGTTCAGTGGTTCCAGCTGAAAAGACTTTTGTTGAAAAGACTGTCTCTGGTCCATTATATTGTGTTTGCTCCCTTTTCAAAGATCAGTTAACTCTATGTATATGAGTCCATTTCTGAGCTTTCTATTCTGTTTCTTGATCTATGTATCTGTTTTTTGTTTTGTTTTGTTACCAATACAAGATTGTCTTGTTCACTATAGCTTTACAGTAAGCCTTGAGGTCAGGTAGTGTCAGTCTTCTGACTTGGTTCTCCTTCAGTGAGTTGGCTCTTCTGGGTCTTTTGTCTCTCCATATAAACTTTAGAATCAGTTTGTTGATCTCCACAAAATACCTTGCAAGAATTTTGAGTGGGATTGCATTGACTCAACAGATCAATCTGGGAAGAACTTAAATCTTGGCAATATTGAATTCCATATTCCACAAATACAGAATATCATTTTGATATCTTCATCAAAAATAATTTGCATATGTATCTTGTACATATTTTGTTAAACTTATACCTAGGTATTTTATTTTTGGGGTGTTCTGCCAATGATATTGTGCATTTAATTTCAAATTCCACTTTTTTTTCCTGGTATATAAGAAAGTGATTGACTTATGTATGTTAAGCTTGTATTTTGAAAACCTTTTTGTAATCACTTATTAGTTCCTGGAGGTTTTGTTTTGTTTTGTTGACTGTTTGGAATGTTCTGCATAGATAATTATGTCATTACCTAAGATAGTTTTATTTCTTTCTTTCCAATCTGTACACTTTTTATTTCTTTTTCTTGTTTTATTGTATTAGCCAAGACTTTCAGTACAAAAGGAAGTTGAAAAAGAGTAGTGAGAAAGGACATCTTTTCCTTGTCCTGATCTTGGTGGGAAAGCTTAGCGTTTCTCACCATCAAGTATGATGTTGGCTTTAGGTTTCTTGTAGACATTTTTTAAGCTGAAAAAGTTCCCCTCCATTCCCAAATTTCTGACAATTTTTATCATAAATTGCTATTGAATTTTGTCAAGTATTTTTTTCTGTATCTATTATTATGATCATATGATTTTTCTTTGCTAGTCTATTGATGTGAAGAATTATATTAATTGATTTTTAGTGTTGAACTACCCTTGCATACCTGGAGTAAATCCAACTTGGTCATGTTTAATAACACTTTTTATGCATTGTTGGATTTGATTTGTTAATATTTTCTTGAGGATTTTTACATCCTACTCATGAGAGATAATTATCTATGGTTTTCTTTGTTTGTACTGTTTTTGTCTGGTTTTCATATACTACTGAACCCATGGAATGAGTTAGAAGTATTCCCTCTGTTTTTATTTCTGGAAAAGATTATAAAGAATTAGCATAATTTTTTCATTACATGTATGATAGAATTTTCCAATGAACCCACTTAAGCCTGGCTCTGTTTTGAAAGGTTATTAATTATTGGTTCAACTTCAATAACAGGTATAGGCCTATTCAGATTCTATTTATTTTGTGTGTGAGTTTTGGCACTATTTTTCAAGGAATTGGTCCATTTCATCTGGATTATCAAATTTGTGAGCACAGAGTTGTTCATAGTGCTTTTTTTATTATCATTTTGATCTTGATGGTATCTGTAGTAATGTCTCTTCCTTTGATTCTGCCACTAGTAACCTGTGTTTTCTTTCTTACTTTTTTTTTTTTTCCTAGTAAGTGTAGCTGGAGGCTTATCTTTTAAAAATCTTTCAAAGGAATTTGGCTTTATTTTCTTTATCAATTTCATATTTTCAATTTCATTTATTTCTTCTCTAACTTTTATTTAATTCCTTTTTTAAAAGATTTTATTTCTTAAGTAAATTAATGAATTTAACTAATTTCTTAAGTAATCTCTACCCCTAATGTAGGGCTCCAACTCACAAGTCCAAGATCAAGAGTTGCATACTCTTCCGTCTGAGCCATTGGGTGCCCCTCTTTTATTCCCCTTTTTGATTTAATTTTCACTTCTTGTTTCCCTAGATGGAAACTAAGATTACTGTTTTCAGCTCTTTATTCTTTTTTAATATATTCATTCAATGCTATAAATTTTCCTCTAGGCACTGCTTTTGCTGCATCCCACATATATATTTCTTAATTATATATTTCATTGTAATTTAGTTAAGAGTACTTTTTCATTTCTCTTTGTTTCATGTGTTATTTAGAAGTATGTTGTTTAACTTCCATCTATTTGGGAATTTTCCAACTTTTTCTTTTTGTCATTGATTTCTAGTTTAATCCTTTGTGGTCTGAGAGCAGACACATATTGTAGTAACTGTATAATTTCTCTCTTTTTTAAAACATTTGTTAATGTATTTTTTATGGCCTAGAAGGGGGTGTATCTTGGTGAATGCCCCATGTGAACTTGAAAAAAATTACATTCTGCTATTGTTGGGTGAAGTAGTCTATAGCTATCAATTATATCCAGTTGACTGATGATGCCTTTGAATTTAACTATATTCTTACTGATTTCCTGCCTTCTGAGCTTCTCTTTTTCTGATAGAGGAGTGTTGACATTTCCAACTATAAATAACTCTTTCTAAACAATACAAAGCTCTGATCCTTGAAAAGAAATACACAAGTGAGCTTTACACCCTATTTGGTTTTCTACTATAGAGCAGAAATAATCCACACTTACACTACCAATTGATTAAAAAAACAAACAAACAAACAAACAAAACACCTGAGCAATTTCATGGGAAAAAGTCTTTTTAGAAAATTGTACTGGAGGGGCATCTGGGTGGTTCAGTGGGTTAAAGCCTCTGCCTTTGGCTCAGGTCATGATCTCAAGGTCCTGGGATTGAAGCCCACTTGGGGCTCTCTGCTCAGTGGGGAGACTGCTCCCCCCCCACCTGCCTCTCTGCCTACTTGTGATCTCTGTCTGTCAAATAAATAAATAAAAATCTTTATTAAAAAAATCGTACTGGGGCACCTGGGTGGCTCAGTGGGTTAAAGCCTCTGCCTTCGGCTCTGGTCATGATCCCAGGGTCCTGGGATCGAGCCCCACATCTTGGCTCTCTGCTCAGCAGGGAGCCTGCTTCCTCCTCACTCTCTGCCCTGCTTCTATGCCTACTTGTGATCTCTGTCAAATAAATAAATAAAATCTTTAAAAAAAATTGTACTGGAACTTTTGGGTATCATATTGGAAAACAGATATATGATTCTTGTGTCAAACAATTTAAAAAAACATGTTAATATCAGACAGATCATAAACCAAGAGTAAAAACTAGCTTATTACAGAAGCCATATGGAATTATCTGTACAAACTTGGCATAAGAAAAGATTTCTTAGAGAAGAAAGAGACTCCATTAATCATAAAAAATTCAAAAAAATAAGCATGAATTGAACTTCATCAAAATTAAAGTTTCTGATCATCAGAAGTCAGTGTTAAGAAAATTAATAGTCAAACCACAGACTTAAATAAAGTATTCATTAAACATATATGTTTCAAAGGACTTATACCCCAAATATACAAAGAACTCCAACATCTTAATAGTATGAAAGGAAAATCACTCATTTATTTAAATGAGCAAAATATTTCAACAAACGTTTCATAAAGAAAGATATACCTTTGGCCAAAACACATGTAAAAGTGCTTAATATCCCTGTCACCAGGGAAATGTTAAGTTAAACTGTCTGTATTATCACCATACTGTCCACCAAAATGGACATATTTATAGATACTGGCAACACTAAATGTTGGCAAGGCATACAACAACTAGAATTCTTGAACATTTTCAGTAGATATGCAAAATGGTCTGAGCACTTTGGAAAATTGTTAGCTGTTTCTTATAAAGGTAAATATAGAATTTATTTTTGAGCAATTACAATCTTAGCTGTGTCCAAACCAAGATATGTGTGAACATAATCCCAGTAGCTTTATTCATAATAAGCTATAAGTTGAAGCAACTCAAATAGCTATCAATGGGAAAATTGATTAACACATTGTTGTATATTTGGACAATGAAAGAATATTCATCAACAACGAGGAATGCAACTGATGACATCTGGTATAAAATAAATGAATTTAAAAATCATTATGTTGATAAAAGAAGCCAGTTGAAAAAATTGTGATATACTAAGCATTTCTAAAACAGCTTAACAAAATATGTGGTGATATAAACCAGAAGAGTGGTTACCTCTGGAATCCAAGTGGGGACAATCTGGGCAGGCAAAAGAAGGAATTTTGAAATGATAAAAATATCTTATTTTATGATAACAGTCATAGGTTAAGGGCAAGTGTATAAGGTTTTCAAAACTCTTCAATCTCTGTTCTTAAGTCCTGGACATTTCATTATATATACATCATATTTCAGTTTTTAAAAATGAAGCAGAAATAAATCATCCTGTTGGAGATGTATCTTGGACAAGATTGTTTTTGGTTAATTTATTATATGCCTATCTATATATTGTCTGTCATATTTGCAGACATTTATGAAATGTTGTTCTTTCTATGTGTCTTGGCATTTTGCAATCTCTTAGGCTTACAGGCTCAGTGGTTCAGTGTTGGAATGGAAGGGTATATTCTTGGAGACAGGCATGTCTGTGTAGAGCTGGTTGCACTAGTTCTGGTAAGGTTAACATGAACACATTTCCTTTGACCTCCATGGTGCTGCCTCCTCCCTTGAAACATGGGATCTTTAATAGAGTTATTGTGAGGACAAGAGAAAAAAATGTAATTTTATGCAAATGATAGTTGTTCAATAATGAAACATATATCTACATTTTTAATAGTATATATGCATTTTTTATCAAGTTTGTATACATGTGAGGAAATTTCCTAAGAACTTTACTTGTCTTACCTTGATCTTTACACAATTCCTATGAGTCAGAGTTCTCATTTTCACTCTATTAAAGATTAAGATTTTGGCTTGAGCTGCATAAATTGCTTAAGATTACATAGCACCAAATGGCCTAGCTAACTTTTCATCCTTGGGGGTTGAAGTTAAGCCTGCTTTTTCAGTGTTACTTTATCCCATTACCTCCCATAAATGCTGATTATCATTATTATCACTGTCATTACCCATCTTTGTTAATTTCTCCATAAATCTTATCCTCAACTCCTTAGGCAGATGAGCAGCCTGACTCCAGCCCCTTTGAGCATCAAGGAACACACCTGTCCAGGGACATCTCCAGTGTTTCACTAACTGTCTTTATCCTAAACTAAAATTTACTTGCTGGATTTTATGAATCCCACGTGAACCATCCTGAACTAATCCACTCTCTTTACAAATGACAACATTTAAAACACATGAGAACACCTATTACAATAATTCGGTGCTTTATCTTATCTTGAATTGTGACAGCGGATTCACAGAGCTGAGTCCTTGCATGGTACTGAGGGACTCAGCAAGTGGCCCCAGACTGATGATACAGACATCTGGACTGTGTGACTTTGTGCCCAGTGCTGAGAGCGACCTGGTGGAGCTTGGCTCGCCTGAATCCCTAGTTCCACGTAGTGCCTCCAACTCTTAGGTGACATTCTGAAAATGCAGCTCATTTTACTCCTCCCTTTTCTGCTCTGCTTTCTCCAACTCTCGAGATCAAATGGAAACTTCTACTTTAGAAATTTAATTATGGGTAGTGCAAGTGATAATGGCAAGATTTGACTAATTTTTTTTCTTTTCTTTTCTTTTTTTTTTTGAGAGAGAGAGAGAGAGAGCACACACTTAGGAAAGCAGTAGGGCAGGGGCAGAGGGAGAGGAAGAGAGAATCCCAAGAAGGCTCTATGCTCAGCATGGAGCCCCATGTAAGGTTTGATCTCATGACCCTGAGATCCTGAAATCAAGAGTCAGACTCAACTGACTGAGTCACCCAGGAGACCCAAGATTTGACTAATATATTAAAAAAAAAAAAAATATATATATATATATATATATATTATTTAAATGGGAGTGCCTAATGTACAGATTTTAATGCCTTGTCTTAATATATTAAAATATATATATATATATAATTTAAATGGGAGTGCCTAATGTACAGATTTTAATGCCTTGTCTTACTGGTATAGATCGGACTAAAGATAGTGTCTGGTCCTGAGAGGAACGAGAGCTAGAGGTAGCAAAATCTCAGCAATCAAGATCAGTATGAAAGTTTATGCAAAGAAATTCACGAACAGTATGTCAAAATGTTAAATAAAGATGGGATCAGTTTGGTGTTCTCTCTATGTGCCTATCTACCAAGCAGCTCTCCTACAATGAAAATACACCATCTGAGTCTTGCTAAGGACATATTGAAATACATATTGGTTTTAAATGAAGATCTGAAATGGAAGTGGAAAATTCCTAGAAGTGGTGGACAGCAGAGATGGACACCTTAGTGACCTTCAGCATTTGAGAATTGAACACTTAAATGGGGTATGAACTCAGAGAGGTTGGGACCTCGAGGGTATCTCTGACACTTGCAGAATGAGTCAGTCAGAGAGGACAGACTGTACTACGAATCTTGATTGTCTGTGTCTGTGAATGTAATTTTTAGGAGGGTGAGGAAATTGGTCCTAATAACAACAATTTAGCCTAAAAAGTAGAATTTAAAAGGGAACTGCCCTTTTGAATACGAGCCAGCCAAAAAAGCTTGAAGGAGGTTTGGTGTGTTCACTGATGGGAATAATTCCAGTTCATGTATCATAGAGTTGTGGTCGGAATGACATTAAAGAATATATACAATGTATATTGACAGTATTATCACAATAAACTATGTTGCATGCTGTACTATGATTACACTTCTTTCTTCTATACAGTGGACCTTTGAAAAATGTGAGGGTTAGGGGTACCACCCCACTCTGTGTGGTTGACAATCCCTGAATGATTACTGACTCCCCAAAAACCTGACTGCTAATAGCCAATCATTGACTGGAAGCCTTCCTGAAACATAAACAATCCATTAACACATATTTTCCATGTATAGGTACTATATGCTATATTCTTATGATAAATTATGCTAGAGAGAGGAAAATGCTACTAAGAAAATTACAAGGAAGAGAACACACATTTACAGTACTGCACCGTAAAAATCTGCATATAAGTGGACCGGCGTGGTTCAAACACACATTGTTTGAGGGTCAACTGTAATTTAAACACATTTTCCTGGAGTTTTTGCTTTTTTGTTTGCCTGTTTTCTTTTCAATGTTTTGGTCACTAGTCTTGCTCAGCTGCTGTGGCAGAACCCTCAGATTCCTCTCACTGGCTGTTCGCAGGATGTAATCTGACAGTACCCACCCTGTCCTTGTGATGCCCCTGCAGACCCTGGGACCAGCTCTTAAACTCCAGGCCTGTGTCGCCCTGGGGCACCCCACTTCTATCCTGGAATTCCTTCCCCTCCTTATATTAGCTCTGTAATCTCTGTTTCCCACCTGTCAGGACTTTGATTCTTTACCCTTCTTAGGGCAATGGATTTCCTAAGTGTTATTGATACTGTGTAATAAGAAGCAATTCCTTGGGACTTCATGTAACTTTTCTGTTTTCCCATTTTATTTTGATTGAATGTACACTTTTATGCTGGGTGGAAGCTTCCTTCTGAATTTTAAAGATATTACTCAAATGACCCCCACCTTCTAGTATTGTTATTTCTGACGCCATTGTGACACTGTAGAATATTAAACATATTTTTAAACTTCTCTCTATAAAAGTTTTTTTTTTAATTTTTATCGTATTTATTCATTTTTCTAAGTAGGCTCCATGCCCTACATGGGGCTTGAACTAACGACCTTGAGATCAAGAGATGCTTGATCTAGGGACTGAGCCAGCCAGGTGCCCCAAAAGCTTATTTAGTTTTTTTAAAATAAATGTTGTTGTTTTTTTTTAATAGAGTTCCATTCTTGTTTTATGTTCTATAATCTTTTCCCGTTATTTCAAGCATGCTCATTTATTAACTGCAATATTTATTTTTCATGTTTTCAAATCCCAAAGTGCTAATTCTCTTATTGGTTGAATTTCTGTATTTTTAGCATTTTAGAGATACCGTGTCTTAAAATTATTTCCAATTATAATTATGTACAACTTTTCAGCAGTGGTTATTTTACATGTGAGGGTTCTCTGGGCCCTTCTTTATCAATGGGTTCTTTCAAAGCACTGCCATCCTATATTTCTTCAAGTCTCTTAAAGTTCTCAGAGCTACTAGATCAGTTTCCATTTCTGGATGTGGGGTTAGGACACGTTGTTTAGTGTAGGCAACATACATTCAAACTCCCACCTTTTTGCGTGGCAGGACTGATGCCGTGACTCACTTCTTGGTACTATTTTGTCTGAAAGCCTTGGCTTCTTTCCTCCGCTAAGTATTATAATCACAGACACCCATCCCTGGGGCCTGTGTCTTTATATTAAAGTTCCACGGATTGCTGTAGTATCATTATTTGTTTATTAATGTCTTTTATACCTCATTCAATTCCTGGCATCTAGAACTTCTTTCTTTTGACTCCTGCCAATTGTTTTGGGGAGGTAGGGTAGGGGAGAGAGGGGGTATGGTGTCTACATATTTGTTGTAGTCTTTCTCATCAAATCAGTGTGCCCAATTCTTTGAAGTTGGATCTGTTCTTTAGGGCCATGCTTAACCTTCTTACATTCCACAGAAGCTTTGGTGGCACTTTAGAATTCTCACCAGAATTTCTCTGTTATTCCACACATTCCTATGTCCCATACAACCACACATCTAATTACATATTGTTCCCAAGAGTAATTATATGTAACTTTTTTTTTTTTTGCTAAAAACTATAAATTGTTTTAAAAAAGCATCTGCCCTAATCTTAAACCCAACGTGACAATGAGGCAGTCTTGAAATAGGAGAATTTTTTTCCTCATCAAGGAAGTTTGGGGAGGAAAAAAAAAAAAAGACCAATAGAACTGTAAATTTCTAATCTAAAAATAAAGCCTTACATCATACAGCACATTCCAGTATATGAAATACATTCATCTTCACAATAAGCTTTCTGAGCCAGATTTCATCATTTAATTTTACATATTAAGCAACCAAGCCTCAGGGAGGCACAGGTCCGAGGTCCTGCAGTCATTCCTTCTGCTCAGTATCTTTATGATTTTATATTCCCCAGACTGTTTCCTTTCTTCTAAACTGGGGCTGTTGTGAAAACCCAAAGAAACATTGTATGTACAATTGTTTTGTAAACGGCTGTGAACAACGATAATAGTAACCATCCGGGATATCAGAACCCCACCTAGACAGAGAAACCAGGTTTTTTGTAACTTGCTTATGAATTATTGTCTTATCTTGGTTAATTGCCATAGTGTCTGTCTTGACCAGGCAACCCTAATGAGATTTTTATGGGTGGCCAAAGCATTCTGAAGCACTTGGGCTAAGGCAATCTCTCTCAGTCTTTATTTATCAAAAAGGGGAAAAAATGACATCATCTC
Source organism: Enhydra lutris kenyoni (assembly GCF_002288905.1). Taxonomy (NCBI): domain Eukaryota; kingdom Metazoa; phylum Chordata; class Mammalia; order Carnivora; family Mustelidae; genus Enhydra; species Enhydra lutris. The sequence goes on along the minus strand of NW_019154098.1, from coordinate 6,030,439 downwards.
TTTTGTCCTTAGGTTTTTTGTTCCCCTAGTCAGAAGCCTGCCTTGTCTTGCCAGTCTTGATCTCTGTGTGGTTTTATAGCTCTTTCTTCTGGGCTCTCTGCTGCCTTTGTTATGATTCTCCTTCTAGCTGAGTCTCTACTGCAACAACAAATAAGTGAATTGAGGTTATTAGTCAGTTCATTTCAGGCAGAAATATCTCCACTATACTTGCCTGGGATAGCTATATAAGCCCTTTCTGTATTGTTAGAAAAGCAGAAAACCATTTCAAATTGAAGTGCAATTCGAGTCAGTATACTTCAAAGCAAGTGTATTTACATGTAGGCTAATTAAAGAAATCTTTAAAGAATTCAACATTACAGATGGTACACAGAGGAAAAATGTATATTTGGGTATACCTCCCTTTCTCTCTTTTTCTCTCAATGCAAAATTGTACAATAAACACATCTTCATTTATAGAACTGTCTCAAGTTGTTATGGCAACTGGAATTTGGGGTCAAGCAGAGAATGAATTGTTACCATTGTTCCCTAAGCCTGGAGAGAAATAGAGTTTTAACATCTGTATGAGCTTTGAACATCATTGAAAGAGGGAAAGTGTACTTTAGTGCCCTGGATTCCATGTCTATAGACTTTCTTCTCTGACAAACTTTACTGCACTTTAGAACGTCGGTCTCTTCTCAATCAAGCTTGCTCTGCAAAAGATCCAACAGCAAGTGATTTACACTTAATTTGCTTGCCCTGAAGTCATTTCTGCTGTCTCAAGGGAATGTCCATTTACTTACCACTTAGGTAGGTAATCTTTAATGATCTTGGAGATATTTCAAATCGTTTCTACATCTATAAAATGGGTCTGATAAAACATGACCCCTTAGAAAGACTAGAATGATAAAAGTACATAATGCAAGAACAAGTTTTTGGAGAATGATGAACAACTATAAAGATGCATTCCATGTATAATTTTCAATCTTTTATGTATTCATCCTAAAAATATGGACAATGTAATTACTATGTGCCAAGGCACACTAGAACACACACAAAAAAATTAAGATTTTGTTCTCAAGCGCTCAGGGCCCAGCTTTAAAAAAGAAAAAAAAGTCCATTATCGAAGTATGTGCAGAGTACTCTGGCCTTTCACAGAGAAGAGTGTCTCACCCTCTGCTAAAGAAGTATTTGTTTCTTCTTTTGAATCTGCTCATGTTTTCTTGGTCTCCGCTCTAGTTCTAGGGGGGCTGTGGCTGTGGCACACAGTTCCACGCTGGGTTGGCTCACTTCTCACAAAAAGCTTCCCTTTTCAAGTCTACAATATGTTCTTCCAACTTTCTTCCCTGGAGTGTCTCTGATACCATAGCTTGGGAAGTAAGGCGAGTCCTGCTCAGATATACTTGCACACACAGCTAGAATTCAGGGGAGTTCACACACCCTGGGGCAACCCCCCAAAAAGGGAGTCAGGAACAGATAGATAAGTTGTTGGACAAAACACCTGCCTCCTGTTCTCTGGGATTTACTCTCAGATGGAAGCTACACTTATGGATATATTTGCTCAGGCTCTGCTTACAGAGAGAATCAGAGGTAAGGCAATTGGTCCCAGAAAGCCCATCTCCAGGGGAGATGCTGTGACTAGATCAATGACCAGTGAGATGACAATCAAGATAGTATTGTTTAAATGAGTGGGGTGGTGATAACCTGGCTTGCACATTTTCACATCATAATTACAAAGACTCTCATTTGTGGCAAAATTAGAATGGGATCTAGGTGGAAGGGAGAGGAGATGATTATGTAGTAGCTCCATCATTTGAACAATATATAGCAATGATAACCCTTAGGCTTTGAGGTTGTCCAGCTGGGGTGTGCTGTTTTGCAAGTCTTGAAAAAAGGAAATGAAAGGTTGAGGTCAAACAAGTATCATCTTAGTAAACTCTGTAAAACCACATGGTCTATTAAGTACCATTTAAAGATTATTTTCATATAAAGAAATTCTTATCTCCTGCAGTCACAGGAAAAGAGTGTGGTTAAATAAAACCTAACTTCCAATTAATAATGGTGGAAGGAATTTTGAAAGCCTTAGCTAAACACCAGCCTGGGAATTACCTATTGCAGAAGTGGGATGGGTCCTGCAAGACGGAGTACATATAGAAACCAATTGTTGGCTTAGAGCCCTGACTCCCTCACTGGTGGAATGGATGGGTGGGGTCCCAAAGGGCTGGACCGGCATGAGTCTGCCCCCTCTGCACCTTCCAGTGGCCACAGGAAGTCTGCTATTCTTTTCCATAACCTCAGGCTCTGTTGATTTAGAAATCTTTGTGCTGGTGGGTGAATTTCCACAAAAGGACACAGGGGTTCCATGACAATTGGGGCTACACACTAGCATCAGAGCATTTGGGGTTCCCTGGGCCTGTAAAACAACGGATAAGGGATTACACTGAAGTGGGTAATTGAAAACAATTGCAGGAGTGAGCGACACCGTGATGCCACCGAGGGGTCTGTCTGCGGCCAAGAGGTGTTCTGTGTTGACAAATGGTGAGTGAGCAACCGCTGCAGTTATGACCAGCAAGAACAAGGCAACCACGATGTGAGATCCAGCAGGAATGGCTCAGCCGTCAGGCACATAACCTAGAGAAGCTGAAAGGTGAAGGAAATATAAAGTGGGTTATAGCAGCAAGATAATGAATTTTAATTATAGCCTTCGTCAGTGGAGATGGTGGCTTGTTTCATTAACCTGCCTGTATTCAGTCATTTTTATGGATTTGCTGTTGTTGCCACCCGGACAACTCAGTGAAACAGTAGACTAAAAGTAGGGTGCACATGAGCGGAACGAGGGTGGACTACATGGGATACTTCCAAGGCATCACCTCCCATCCTCATCCGGGCCTCACCGTTGTTCCGTCTGTGGTCACAGCATATGGTTCTGTATAGATGTCGAACCATACTGCATGGGCCCTGTTCAGCTTCGAATCTCTTGCTCACTTCCTGGGTCTCTTCTGCTATCACAGCATGGACATCAGTGCCACAGGCTCAACATTCAAGCACCCCCAGCCAAAACATATGGAGAAGTGAATGGCCCTAGAAGGAATCCTTGTATTGGTCTCGGGAGACAGTAAATGCCTCTCCCTGTCATTTCTTGGACAGACCATTTGGGGGAAAATTCCATGTGTTACTCAGAAGATGTTGTTCAGACCAAGCTTCTCAGAGAATAGCAGTGACCATCTCATTAACACATTCTTAAAGTGTTGTGTTTTTTTTGTTGTTTGTTTTTTGTTTTGTTTTTGTTTTGTTTTTTACATTAGGCAGTGGACTCCTACTCTCTGGGATTACTTCCCAAATAAACTACCTGCACAAAAGTCTTTGTCATAGGCTGTGCCTCGTGGGAAGCAAATATCAAAAGTGTCACAAAATAGTGATTATCAATCAGTTCTGAAAAATGGGGAAAAGAATGTCCAAGCTCTTGAGCAAAAATGAGGGGAAGACAAGACAGTTGGGGCATGATAAGCAGACACAGGAATAAAGGAGCTTATCTATTCACTCTTCAAAAAAAGTTGGGGCACCTGGGTGGCTCAGTGGGTTAAGCCTCTGCCTTCGGCTCAGGTCATGATCCCAGGGTCCTGGGATCAAGCCCCACATTGGGCTCTCTGCTCAGCAGGGAGCCTGCTTCCCCTTCTCTCTCTGCCTGGCTCTCTGCCTACTTGTGATCTCTCTCTCTGTCAAATAAATAAATAAAATCTTTAAAAAGAAATTAAGTCATCAGTAATGGAGAAATTTAAGTCACACACATGCAGAGGCAAGTCCTCAAGCATGTTTAAGGGTGACTCACTGAGTTCTTTTTCAATGAATGCATCGGATCAGTTTTTCGTTACCCGAGAAGGCACTGTTCCCATGACATGGTGCAGCAGAATTTAGATTGCTGTCACCAAACCGAATTTGTGTAAGGGCCAGGTTGGTAACACAAATAGTTGTCTTGTCTAGGTGGAGGTTCTAAAAACACTGGAGGTCACCCATCACCGTGAAGTGGGCAGTGGCTACACTGAAGCTGATGGCTGCCTTGTGAGAAAGGAGGCAGATACTTCAAATCTATGAAGTTCTTTCCTGATGTTGTTTTTACATTGCTCTAATCTCATGTGGAAATTCAAGTTTATTGACAGGTGGGTCTTTTCTGCTCTCGTTTTAAGGAAGTAATTATGACAAAAAGAAAAAAAAAAAAAGACAACCAACAACATGCCTGTGTGCAACACCTGGCCTGCATTTGCATCTTCTTGCTGGGCACTGATGTCTTTTCATTTTACATGTCCCACCACCACCTGCTGCTGGGTTCCCTGAGCTTCAGCCTTTTGGGCTGAGCAATCAGCAGCAAACATGGGCTTAGGAGACCTGAAGCCACGTCCCAACAATCCCTGTCTCTTTGTGAGTCTAAGACATTGGATGTCTCTGAGTCTCCATTTACTCTTTTACATCATACTCCAACAATAACTTTTTTTTTCCAGTGTTGAAAATTAGACAAAATAATAAACCTTAAAGTCATTCACTTAACATATAGGTGGACATAAGTAAACATCATTACTATAATAATTCTGTGGGTCTAGATAGAGGCTAAAATGGAAAGATACCTTCTAGTCCTGAGTTCAGATCCTAACAATAAAGCAAATATATGTGGAAAATACAAATACTAAAATAATGTAAGATTGAAGTCATAGACACTAAGCTTCACATTCATAGCATGGATTCAATAACTTGCATAAAATCCCTTGCACAGCTTTTTGTACAATGATGGTAGATAGTATTATTCATAATATTTCAAATAATTATCTCATGATTGATTAATTTGCTCATCAGTTGTATTTAGTTATTTCAAAAACCTTTACTGAGGCCCGTTATGTAAATATACATTCATCCTGAATTCAGACAAGTGGTCACAGTTACCCTTCCTTCTGCCCTCTGCATGTCACACCTCTCTAGTCCCTCGTTCTAGAAATACCGCTTACAATGCTGTCCTAGGAGGGAGTGTTCTTACAAGTGCAAAATGATGATAAACATTTTCATAATAGGTATGTTCGCATTGGCTACCACAAGCACATCAGGAGAGACGAACTCAGGAGCTCTGTATTGTCCATGTGCTGCTTTTCCCAGTTACGGTCATATCCAGGAGGTTCAGGAAGGTAATACTCCACCTGAGGGTTCAGAAGCGGGGGTTGTTGGTGAGACATTGCAGTAGCAAGAGCAGATAATTCAGTGGTGCTTGCAGTTCTATTAAATTGCTATCAGCTTAGAAGAATAAGCTTAATTAGTGGAGTAAATTAACTGCAAAACCTTAACCTGTTGGCCTCAAGCATTTCATTAGCTTCAGTGTTAGTGAAAGTTCTCTTTACGTACAGCGCTGTAAATTGAGAGACAGTAGCCAGGCTTTCAGGAGATCCTACTTACTTTAGGTTTTTGTTTGTTTGTCTTGTTATTTATTCAATGCCCTTTAAACATGGGAGCACTTCTAATAAATATATTCATGGAATAATTTAATTTGGTTCAAAGTAACTATATGGTTCTACATTGCTAGGCTCCAAAATTAACACAATGTTGAGTTATTTAGTTGTTCAGCTGATGATGAAAGGCAATGAATAACATATTCTTGGGAATCGTTTCAAATTTCAACTTCACGCATTCAGTAGAATAATATGTTGGCGTTTTTAAATATAAAAAATAAAATGACATTTATTGTTTTTAAATCTGTGAATATACCATCGAAGATCAAAATAAACATGACAGGATTGTTGTGTCTCAAAGATCCATGGAGACAGTTTCCCTCCTCCTCCCAGAAACAATCTGCTGGTGTCTTCGATCATGCTTTTTTGGTCTGGAGTTCCCATCTCTGGTATTTATTTCGTCATTCCACAGCAGTAGCTAGCAAATCTTTTAGCCCCCACCAAGTTCTAGGCTTGGTGCTCAGTGCTAGAGAATCAAAAGTGAGTAAGATTTTCTTGTTATAGAATAGCCTCATTGATTAAACAAATATATATTAAGGAATTTTGTATTAATGTCTTCACTTCAAATATACTTATGTAAATGAGAATGTTAGAATACTAAAACATTGTTTGGAGACAGGATGAAGCTTTCACAGAACTTTGGTGTTGTATATTGAAGGAAGTCCTTGCATTTATTATGTGAACGGAGGAGTTATGAGATCTCAGACAAAAGGAACCATGTAAACCCACTGAGAACTTAAATACTCCCATCATTTGAAGTCACTGGAGCTTTAGAAATTTCCATATGCTTTCCGGAAGCCAACAGTAGTTGAAACACTGGAAACTATGTGCTCTGCTGATGAGTTCAATTCTGAAAGCGATGGGAACCTCTGAAAATATTAAACATTGAATTATATGATTAGATTTGCAGCTTATAGTGGTCTCCCATCAGTATGGGACATGGACTCCAGAATGGTGAGAACTAAGGCAAGGAGAAGAGCTGTGGGGTACCCCAAAGATCTAGAGAAACAATAAGCATTCTGAGGTAAAACCGTTGTAACAGGGGTGGATATGAGATAGGGAGGAATTATATTAAATAGAAAAAATTAGTAGAACCTACTTGGTTCTAATTGGGGTTAAACAGGAGAAATCTAATGCAACACCCATATTTCTTGTAGAGTAATCAAAATAGATAAGGAAGTAGCATGAGTTGGGGGACTGTGAAATGATTGGGCTTGCAACATGCTCTCACAGAAGAATCTGTGCAGCAACCAACCTGGTGGGGGGGCTTCTAGGAAGTGGCATAGAAATGTCTGACAACAGGTAAGGATGCTGTTCTAGCATTGTGACACGCCCTGGTGTCACCCCTCATGTGGTCAGTGGGAGAGGTGGGCATGATGAGCTCTCTGTGGAACGAAGGTACTTCCTGGGAAGCCAAGAAAGGTAGGTCAAGGTAGAGGATGTAGTGAGAGTAGCCACAGTGTGAAACATAGGAGAACACTTGGAACCCCTGAACTGCCTCCAGATCTTTTCTACGAGAAACGGTCTCTCTCTTTAGCATAGAACAATAATTATATGCCAATAAAATTGACAGTATTTTAAATTTTAACCTTGAATTACAGTCACTTATTGCACTTCTTATCTGCTTTATTGGCTTTAATGCACAAGGCAGGGATGAGGACAAGACCCATGACTATTTTCCCTTCTGTGTTTTCAGTGTTTCACACATTTTTTTTTCCTAACAATTGTCCCTGCTCAGTGAATATATTGCAAAGTCACAATATGATACAAAAGGAAATAAATCTCTTCAAAGGAGAAGGGGGATAAAGTGGATCATGGAGATGGCAAATGGCTTTTAGGATTAATGCTATAGTGGGTGAGGCAGTGTTGTAGCATGAAATCTGTGAAGAGGGTAGAACTTCAAAGTTCTCTCCAAAATAAAATAAGACAACACAAGAGTACGTGAGGTGATGGATATGTTAGTTCAGTTACGTCATGGGGAAAACACTTGCATGGTGAATAGGTATATCAAATCGTTATGTACATCTTAAAATTCTTACTATTTTGTGGATGTATATGTAGATATACATATAACGTAAAGCTGGAAAACAATGAACACTCCTCCCACCCCCAGAGCAAGAACATAGAAGAGTATCGCTGGGACAGTGACTTGAATGAAGCTGTGAGTGGATTTCCACAAGCAGGGCAGAGTGGAGGGCATTTTGGGGTCTGGTCCCTGAGCCTGTGTTGAGTACAGTGGTGCTCAGGGGAGCAGAGGGCAAGTCATGGCCCCCTCCCCAGGCCGTTGCCTATCTACGAATAAGGAAACAAGTGAGAGTCGGAAAGAAAGCCTATGCTATTGTGGATTCTACTGTAAGGCACAGTCTCTGTGTACCAGAGCATCAGGAGGGTAAGATGGAAAAAAAACTTGACAGTCTCCTGTGAGTAATGCAGTGTGCATATGTGCATGTGGGTTTTGTGAGATAATATGACGTCAAACTGGATTACCCCAAGAGCTTTTGCATCCACTGTAATTTTTGGTCTCATATATCAGTCTCTGAAACCTTTTGGTCCTCATTTGAGGGATAAATGCAATGACGTCCAGAGAGGAAATCACTTGTCCAAAGTCACACATCTAATAAATTTGTGATCCGGGGTATAAATTGTAGACACTGGGAGCCTGATTCAGCCCTCCAGAGAGTTTTCTGCCACGAGGCCTTAGTAACCAGCACACTGGCTCCGAAGCATCTCCCTACCAGGAACCTGCTCCAGGCCTCTTTGCGTGGCTGTCTTCTAATAATTAGCAGGGGAGAGTGTCCCAGAAAAGACATATGGTGAATCCAGGGAGTTCGCGGGTGAGAACAGCTTGCCGGACGACTGCCGCAGCTGCCGCGTCTCTGGAGTTGCACCGCACTTGCGAGGAGAAGGCTGTTGTGATAGAGGCTGCATGCTTAATAAAGGCATGGCTTAGCTCAGCGCAGCACCCAGGGCTGTGAAGAATCTGTTTTGAAAAGACCTCCTGTATGTCACACCTGTCTGCTCCATAGCTGGCTTTCTTGTTGTTAAGGCAATTTTGCAGAAACCTATTACTTTCTTTATTGTCAGTCTAGGTGCTGTCAAGACCTAGCAATATATCCACGTCCTCCATGTTTCCCCGTTGTCCTAAAGACCATCGAAGTTTAGAGCAAGAGAGCACTTTACCATCAGCCCCTTTAATTCTCGAATGTTCTGATGGAGAAGCTGAGATCAAGACTTATTATCTAAAATATGCAAGTCACAGGTGTTGCTAATGAAAAAGCCCTAGCGATATTCATAAAATATTTGTGTTTAAAACAACTTCAAAGGTGATCTAGAGAAATTGCCTCCTGAGTATAACATTTCCTCTTAAGATAAAAAGGCTCTGAATCATGACCAGAAACATGATTTTAATTCAATTTAAGACATTTTACTGAATATATACCCTGTGTCAAACACTTTTTTTCATGACTGGAAATTCATAAATGAAATGCCATGACCTCTAATGAAATCCCCACCAAAACCTAGTGCTGACACAAAGAGATAGAGTTAGACAAACATTATATTTATAAAACGTCATAGGGCTATAGGATTTGACAAATCAAAATACACTGATACTAAAAAAAAAAAAAAAACATTGATACTGAAACTTATACTTGGCTAGTACATATTTTTTTAAAGATTTTATTTATTTATTTGACAGATAGAGATCACAAGTAGGCAGAGAGGCAGACAGAAAGAGTGGAGGAAGCAACTCCCTGCTGAGCAGAAAACAAGATGCGGGACTCGATCCCAGGATCCTTGGATCATGACCTGAGCCAAAGGCAGAGGCTTTAACCCACTGAGCCACCCAGGTGCCCTGACTAATACATACTTTTGATAAAAACAGATAATACCTAAGACAATGAAAATTTTCTAGCCCACTATGATGCAACACATCAGGGCACCAAAACAGAAATGTACTTATAGTTAGTGAGATATATCTCCCCAGTACCATGTTTCTATTTATTTATTTATTTATTTATTTATTTATTTATTTATTTATGTATTTGAACCACTTACACAAAAATCATCTGATGAGCATTCTTGTGAGTCAACAATTGGTATAAGAAAATGATGCCATTTAATATAAACATTTTTAAGGGATGAACCATTCAATGCTCTATTTGATTACAGTAAAAGGAAGAACAAGCTCTTTATCTATATTGTATTGTGTCTACTGGGTGGTATGTCTCTAAGGACCCCAAAACATGTAATTAGAAGGAAATGTTGGTTAAATAATTTCCTGTTTAAGGAAAAGTACTAATACCTGCACTTTTTAAGAAAACAAAGCACTGTCCATTGAAAAGTGTAATGAGGAACTTTGTATTCAGCATAAGAAATGTAGTTTCGAAACTTTTAGTCAGGTTCAGAAGGACATTTTTGTCAATAGGAATATAATTCTGATTTGGGTATAGGAGAGTTTATTGGGCTATTTTTCTTTTTTTTTTAAGATTTTATTTATTTATTTGATGGAGAGAGACAGAGAGAGGGAACACAAGCAGGGGGAGTGGGAGAGGGAGAAGCAGATTTCCTGCTGATCAGAGAGCCGGATGTGGGGCTTGATCCAGGATTCTGGGATCATGACCTGAGCCGAAGACAGATGTTTAATGACTGAGCCACCCAGGCACCCTTCGGTTATTTTTCTATTAATTTCTTCATAGTCCTTTCTCAAGTACAATAAAGGATAAGTATTTGCATTGGTCTAGGAATTTTTAACTTTCCAAACCTCTTAGTAATGCATTTCTTGGTTAAATAGCTTCTGACATATAGTAATTAAAAGTGAGTTTTCTAAAAAGATACATGTAAGCTTTTATTTTCTACTTTCTTCTTTTGGAAATGTAAGTACACATTAATGTATTATGAGCTGAGTATGAAAAATCTTATAAATACCAATATTACCTTCTTCCCATCCATTTTTTGATATTCTTCATCTGACTAGCTTTCTAAGATATGGATTTGAGGAGATGACTTTTCTGTTATTGATGATGGCATAGAGGTAATGCTTTATGTTGTTCCCTGTTTTTCTTCCTCTTTATCTTACTCTGTGTAGCTTAATTAAATTTTCCCTAGGGGAATTCTTGTTTTTTATATGCAGACTCCAAATGTTTCTTTTTTCTCTCATACTCACATTTACCTCATTTATGAAACAAAATAACAGGGCCTATTGTTCAGGATTTTCTAGAATATTTAAACAAACAGAACCATGTCCCATTTTTCTCAACCTGAGAGCTATTTGAGACTAACCGTAAACCAAATGAGAGTCTTTACCCATTTCTATTTATTCTCTAATATTCCTAAATAAATAAGACTTTTTTCCTCCTTAAGATCAAGATTCCTGCATAAATGTAAGCCTTTTTTTCTAATTTGGTATAATCATTGAGAATTTCGTTTGAACATTAAAACACTACTTTTTGTTCTTTCTTGGCTAATTTTTTTTTTCCATCACAAGCACGCTATTTCAACTACACAAAGGGTCAATTAGAATTTAGACTTGAAATTGTTAATTACAACTAGATAGCATTTTAGTTGTAAGTGGTGAGAAGAATAAGCTCTTTAGATCTAGGGGGGAAAATAGCTGAAGATTAACTGAATATTTATATTAATTTGCAAGCAAGCACCTTTCTCAAGCCCTGCAAACTATTACATTCGGTCATAGACCCAATATTCTTTCAGCAAACTATGTGAACCTTTGCAGAAGGCAATGCTCTGATAGACAGTACGTGATTTACGAGTATATGGCAGGCTGATTGTAATCTAAACTGTATCTCCACCCACATGCATAGGTTGTTTGATGGCTTGCAGGAAATCAATAATTAAAAGGGAATTAAATTCAATGGAATCCAGCAAGTCTCAGATATAGATAGATATAAAATTATGGGTGTATAATTTATATGTGTTATTTATAATTTATTCATATATTATACATATATAATTTTAACATGTTAACCATAAAACTCATAAAAGAATTTATATTTGAGAAATCAGAATGCTAACATACATTATTTCATTTAATCCTTTTAGTCGTCCAGAAGAGTTAAGGGTTCCTTCTCTCTTATAAAACTCAGGAAACCGATCAAAGAATGGAAGAGTTGTCTTGAGGGTCACACAATTAGTAAATCATGCACTTGATCTAAATTCCAAATTCCAGATCCCCATGTTCCTAAGCAGAGTTTTTGGTCTGTGCTGCATTTCTGATTCAGACCAGAAAATCAGTGTGCATGGACTCCATGGGCATCCACAACATGGAATATAAGCTTCTGAAAACTGTTCTGGGCTGTCCTGCAGTTGAATTCTCAGATGGCCTGAAGGAGTTAACAAAGCTTCCAGAGCTGACTTACTTGGAAAGGTGAAGAGGTGTGAGCCCCCGGAATGCCAGTTTTTATATACGGCAACCACTAAGGCACACATGTTCAGTGGTAATGAATCACTAGGCATTCAATTGGACAGAAAGGGAAAAATAAAAGTTCACTGAGGCATTTATTTCTTTCGAGTTCTTACTTTGTTTTACTTCCACCATGACATGTAATTCTTCTTCTGTATTTATTATGGACTTCCGTTATGGCCAAATTTATTTCATTTGTTTCCTTTGTCTTCATAACAATTTCCTGCTCTTTATTCGTAAGTCTCTCTTTCCTTCACTCTCCTTTTTCTCTTCCTAAAAACTTCTTGATGTATGGTCATTAATCCAAAAAGATTGGAGAGAAAAAACATGTGATTCTTAAATGAGAAAGGAATTGGCCACCAACCATGGCTGTAGCTTTTGCTTTTGCTGTGTTGAAAACCAACCAGGGTGTCGATCTGTATCAAAATGGCTGACTTAGGTTTGGTTGGGCAGGGTGCTACTCTTACCCGTGAACTAAAAGCATAAATACAGTGTCACTCACAGAAATCATAGATTTTATTTGTTTTAAGAGTTGATAATACTGTATAGTTCTATAGCTATGATGACACCAGACCTAAATAACAGTATTTGTGACACAAATATAATTAATAGGAAATTCATTAATAATAGAGTGATTGTCATTCAGGATGTTATTTCTAGTCCAGGCGTGTTTTTACCAACCTCCTTCCAAACAACATACAATATAGTGTCTTCTACAAGGAAGGGAAAGTAACTGCTATTTAGAGACACATCTGGGAATTCCCAGCCAGTGCCTTTTTTATGACCAGCAAACAAGATACAGAAGAAGAACATCACCCAAAGAGAAGAGAGATCCCAGATATATGAGACTTAGCCAAGTTGCATTTAGGTAAAATGGTAAGTACCTTTTTTTTTTTTTTTTCTGTCTTGTGTCCTATAGACTTGTCACTAACAAGAAAGAGTGTAAACTAATAATAATATTAATAATAAGTGGTAAATACTTGTAGGAACTTTAAAAGATTAATATATAAAATGTATATACAACATGATAGACTATTACTGCTGCAATAAAGATGAGCAAAGGACACCAACAACTAAAAAAAGAGAAAAAATAATCCCAGAGTAGAATTTAAAACCATGAAATATTTTCAGTTACAAACCTAGCAAAGCTTTGTAAATATTGATTTTTAAGTAAATTATTGTGCATTGATTCATTCTATATTGATTTGTGTTATGCTATAGGCCAGATACATCCTCAGATTAGCCTATTATAAGGTCAATAAAGATGATATTTTAAAGGATTCTTAGTACTATGCCCATATACTCACAGAAGTGTAGTTAATAAAGTAATAATATTAAACATTTATTCAAATTGTATGTGAATAATTACTTGTATAAACCAAATTAATGTATTTTTTTAATTTTCAAAACTGTGGCTCAGATACAACACGTAGCTGCTTAAAGTTAACAGAAGAAGAAAGTGAAGAAGCAAGAATGTTAATATCTGCGTGACTTCAAAGTCCACAGTCTTTTTTTTTTTTTTAGATATTTATTTATTTATTTTAGAAAGTGAGAGAGAGCACAAGCGGGAGAGGCAGAGGGAGAAGGAGAGAGGGAATCTCAAGCAGATTCCCCACTGAGCATAGAGCCTGACCCGGGCTTGATCTCATGACCCCGAGATCATGACCTAAACCGGAACCAAGAGTTGGATGCTTAACTGACTGAGCCACCCAGGCACCCCCAGAGTTCATTCTTAAATGCCAATGGACTTCTTTCTGTATTAAGTGTATGGGTAGTCAGGATGTGACTTTATATTCTTAGTTTGAGAGATCACACACGTACACACACACACACACACACACACACACACACTTCTACATAACTAAGTGTTTGGATTATTGGTAGTGTCTACGTTCCACATTCTGCTTTTTCACAATAAATATGCATTGATTATATAAGTGAGAAACTGAATGGTTTTGTGAGCCACAAGAGAGAAAGTATTGCAAGTTAGACAAGAGACCTCCAATTTCCCTGCCTCTTTCTTGGAGGTCACACTGGAATCTGAGATGACAGAAGAGAAAGCATAGGCAGCTATGGTCTGCTCAGGACTTGCTGAGGGGCCACTCCCAAGTGCTGTAGCACTTGGCCTAGTTGGGATGTAAGAATGAGAAGCAGGCCCTGCAGTGGACAACTGGAGGGCAAGGATAGGGGTTTGTAACTAAAGCACCTGGCAATTGACAAGGCCACAGCACATATTAGGGATGTAATGCGTGACCTTTCCTTTCTGCCCATTACCCAAATCCCACTTTATGAATTGCCTTATTAGCTGTTTGGGGCTGTGGTGAAATTTCTGACATTCTGGCAATGGGATGTGGAGAGAATAGATAACAGGACGGGGTTGGAAACTGACATTTGTTAACAGAGTCCTATTTGCAGGAGCTGTGCTGGTACATTTCAGAGGCATCATCTCATTGAAGCATTATAAAGGCATTACGCATCACATTTTACAGATTGGAAAAGACAGGTTCTGAAGGATAATGGATGGCCCAAGATGTCACAGCTCGTGCTGGGACTGTGTGTTCTCACCTCATTTTCCCTAGAATCCATGTGGACCTCCCCTGGATTTTTCTGCCTTTGTGCCTCACCTCCTTATGCCAGAGAAATAATAATCCCTAACTTCAATAGTAGTTCTTATGTGTCTCGTAGAAACAGGATAAATAGAGGCTATACACAAAATTGATGGTTTTGTACTTCCTAACATAATGCCTGCATATAATAAAAATCACAAACTCTATTCCTCCCAAAGCTACTTTTCTTTGTATTTAAAATGATTTTCCACAATGCTAAAGATCTAGACTCTTGCCACTCAGTGTGTGCTCTGAGAGCCAGTACCATAGCCATCAGCTGCAAACTTGCAAGAAATGCCAGTGAAGCTGCATTTTATCCAGATTCCCTGTGATTTTTATTCACATAAGAGCTTAAAGCAGATATTGTTTTCTTTTCTTTTCTTTTTTTTTTTTAACTGATGTATTTCTACTTACCCAGATAGTTGGCCCTCATGTGTGACATTGCAACGTGGGCTTAGAATAATAAACTGATAATTAATACTTAATACTTATTGGCTACTCACCACCTATGACAGATTCCAAGGTAACAACTTTACATGCTTTGTATCATATAATCTATGAAAAAAATCCTATTATCTCCATGTTAGAAATGAACAGGATAAGTCTTTAGAAAGGTGCACCAACTATAAGTGGCAGAGCTGAGTTTTTGACCTTTAACTATCTCATTCCAGAAAGCAAACTTCTGACTAGTATATTTAATTGCATGTCCTAAAGGTTTTTACAACGTGGTGTAGAGAAAGACAAGTATGCCTAAAGCTATATTTGAAGGTTATCAAAAGAGCTAATTTAGAAGCATGCATGGCTGTGGTAGAAATCCATAATGAAATATGAGATGTTCCTGGAGATCGAGGGTAATGTTCATGAAGGAGGAAATTTTTGACTTAGATGTGCAGGTGAGGGCACCTCAGTCAGACCCATGTGTCCTGAGCAAAGGAATGCAAGTAGATTTCTGTAAAATGTACTTTCAAACTCATCATCTAAATTGTGTGCTCTAGAAGGTACAAGGAAAGTCTGTTGAGGGTGAACCCAAAAGAAGCAACAAGAAATAAGAAACTGAAAGAAATAACTGGGCTTCCAGGAGCCTAGAATTTCTGTCTGGAGCACAGTCTAACTTGCCCCCAAATACAGGAGGCAAGACAAATACAGGAGGTCTCTGCTCAGCACTGTTTAGGGGAAGCGTTTTGAAGTCTTGGACATTTATATCCTTTGGGTAAATGAGTGTGAAAAGCAGATTATGCTGGGCCGTAAATGGAAACGCAGGCATGGGGGGTGTGCATTTGTTTAACAATGCCTGGGTGGGTCGTGGCTTTCCCAGCTGAGGACAATTTTAGCACATTAATCCATTCACGAGGCTGGATTCCTCATCCTGTGCTTGATTGCCGATCACAGACATTACATGATGGGCACCGCTGAATATGGAGGTGGACGCGCTCCATGCCCACTGGGATCAAAACACACTTTTAGAATAAAAGCCTAGTACATCTCCGAGGTCCCATTCCATATTGAAAAAGAGCCAGTGCTCTTGGCTTTAATCCCGTGCTGTCAGCTGCAGTCCCAAAGCACGGCAGATCATAGAAACCTCTTGATCAAAAAGCCTCCAGTGGCTCAGCACTGACTACGGACTAAAACCAGTGTCCCAAAATCTCAGGACTCAGATGCCTGTCAGCAAGTCCTGCTCACTCTGCCTCTCAAATATCCTAGATTCTAGCCACTGGTTATGGTCACCTCAGGAGCGACCCAAATAGTCCAAGCCCACTGAACCACACCACCTTTTTCTCTCTGACACACACAAGCACACACACTTCTCTCTGGTTTTATTACAGGATATTTAAACAGATACCACCGTAGATAGAATTTTTAAAAATCCAGATCTATTCATTGCCCACCTTCAGCAATTATCTGTTAATGGCCTATGCTAGTTTGTCTATACCCACACCCACTTTTCTCCTTCATGCTTTTTTTTTTTTTTTTTAGCATCAAGGCTAGTGCTATACCAGTTTGCATGAAAATTTGAGCACGTATGTTTCTTTTTCTTTTTTTTTTAACTTCATTTTTTCAGTGTTCCAAGATTCATTGTTTATGCACCACACCCAGTGCTCCATGCAATCCATGCCCTCCATAATACCCACCACCAGGCTCACCCAACCCTAACCCCTCCCATCCAAAACCCTCAGTTGGTTTTTTCAGAGTCCACAGTCTCTCATGGTTCGTCTCCCCCTCTGACTTCCCCCACCTCACGTTTCCTTCATGCTTCATTTTAAATCAAATCTGAGATGTTGTATTATTCCATCCATAAAAATTTCATTATGTCTCTCTAAAAGACAAGGAATTTTCTTGTAAAACATAACTACAATGTTGTTTTGACACTCAAAACAACAATCATTTTTTAATATTGTCATATATTCGTGTTTGTATTTTCACAAATATTTGTATAAATAAATACCAATCTATAGATAGATAGACCTATAGATAGATAGATATAGAAATATAGATATATACGCAATATGATACAGTTTATTTAAATGAGTATCCAAATTGAAGTTGCTTGAAATGGCTAAGTGACCTTTAATCTGAAGGGTTGCCCTCTATACCCCTCTACTTTTTTCAGAGATGATATCATTATTATGTCTTGGCATGGAGACCTGGACTCCTGTCACAGCCTCCAAACTGGAATTCCTGCTTCCATGTCTGTTCACTGTACCCTATTCTCCACCCAGAAACCTGAATTTCACAGAATTAATCTGATCAGTCCTCTCCAGACTACACAGAACTTTCCCATTAACAAATTATCTTGAAATTCCCTACTATGGCAATAAGAATCCTATAGACCCAAATGGTACCTAGCGTTCCTTCATGACATAAATTTTTTTTATTCCTTTCCTGCGTGGCTATGGGACACTGAGAAAGTTTGGGTCTGTAATGGTCAAAGTAAGACTCAAGGAACTTGCCATTTCCTCTGCCCAGAAGACTCTCCCTTTCATTGTCACATGATTGACTCTCATCCATGTCTGTCTAATCCTTGGCTTTTCCTTGAAAGCAAAGCATGAGACATGGGCTTGCATGTTGGTAGTTTAGTCTGGGATACCTTATCAAGGAATAAGGTGAGCTGGTGGTAAAAGTGAAATGTAGAGAAGAGAGATATCAAGATGGCAGAGGAATAGGAGGCCTTAGTTTTGTCTGGTCCCAGGAATTCAGTGAGATAGCTATCAAATCATTCTGAACATGCAAACTGAAGCAGACATCTAAGAAAAGAGTATCTGCAATGCTACACATAGAAAAGCAACCACTTTCTGTAAGTTAGGAGGTGCAGAGAATTGAATCCAAGGTGACATATGGAAACATAAACCAGGGAGGGGAGGACCTCCTAATGCCAGCTACTGGAAAGTGATATAGCAGGGGAGCTCAAAATCAGAACTTTTAGAAGTCTGCTCTGGTGATGAATGTCCCTGTCTAAAGGCACTCAGGTGGTGAATTGGGGTAGAATCCTTAGTGGGACAGTGTGGTCCCAGGATCCCTGGGATCACAGGAAGATTAGAGGTGCCTGAGAGCAGCTGAGTTCCCAGGTATCAGAGCCGGGAACCTGGCTGCAATTGGTGAGCCTAGGAGTAGGCTCTCAACTTGGGGTTGCCTTAAACTGTTAAAAAAGGCATAGTGGGCAACTGCTGTCTGAGCAGGGACCCAGCAAATGGCAGAACGTCATGAAACCCCCTTCCTCCCCTGGGAAGAGCAGTGTGGGTACATATCACAGGAGTTTTCAGGGTTTGGAGACTTGAAACAGGGTTGTGTGCCTGAGATAGAGATGCTGGGTCACAGGCTAGGTGAGCATGAAGTGTGGACTGAGAGCAGGGAGACAGGAATGATTGACTGCTTTTCCCTGAGGCCTCATTGAGGAGTGGGGCCCCCATCTTTCAGGTCTGGGCTGGAAATTAGGAGGCCATCATTTAATTCTCATCCTCTAAAGCAGCATGGAAGCCGTTCAGGGAATAAAAGCCACATAGAGCTGGTTACTTAGCTTTGCCCCCTGATAAGGGCAGTGCAATTCCATCAGGGGCAAAGACATCTGAGCATCAGCATGACAGGCCCCTCCACCAAAAGATCAGAAGGAACATCCTGCTAAGTTTACCAATCACACAGAACTGCAAAACTCTAGCACTATGGGTCCTGCCCCCACAATTCTTTAGTCTTTCAATTTTAACCTTTTCCCCCTTTCTTTTTTCAACTAATTTCTTATTTTGTCAACTTTTTAAAAAAGTCTTTTCTAATTTTCATTTTTACATTTTTTACAGTTACATTCTATGCTTTCAATGTATTTAATTTTATTTTTGTATATCTAAGTTTTTCTTTTCTTTTCTTTATTATTATTATTATTTTATAATTATGGAATGTAGTTTCTTATAACAAGCAGACCAAAATACACTCAGGATTTAGTGTATTGATATGTTCTGTTCACCTGTCTGTTTATATTACTTTTTTTTTGTCTTTTAATTTTCAGTTTTACAGTTAAATTCTGTCCTTTCACTGTATTTAATTTTATTTTTATACATATATAAGTTTTCCTTTCTTTAGAATTTAGGCATATAGTTTTCTAACAAACAGACCAAAATAGACACAAGCTCCAGTGTATTGTTCAGTTCTCTTTCACCTGTCTGATTATATTCCCTCTCTCTCTCTCTCTCTTTAATTTTATTTTTTTTTTTTTTTGCTTTGGGTCTCTTCTGATTTTTTTACTGTATATTTACCTGGGGTCTTTATTGCCATTTTAGTATTATGATCTCCCCTTCACCTATTGTTCTCTGGACAGAATGATAAGATGGATAAACTCACCTTAAAAAGGAGAACAAGAGGCAATATTGACTGCCAGGGACCTAATCAGTATGTCAGTATGGATATAAGTAAGATGTCAGAACTAAAGTTCAGAATAACAATTATAAAGATACTAGCTTGGCTTGAAAAAAGCATAGACAACAATAGATATTACCTTTCTGGAGAAATAAAAGAACTAAAATCTAATCAAGTAGAAATTGAAAAGGCTATTAATGAGATGCAGTAAAAAAATGGAGGCTCCAACTGCTAAGATAAATGAGGAGAAGAGAGAATTAGTGATGAGGAGACCAAGTGATGGAGAATAAAGAAGCTGAGAAAAAATGGAGATAACTATTGGATCACAAGGGGAGAATTTGAAAGATAAATGATACCATAAAGCAAAAATAAATAAATAAATAAATAAATAAATAAATAAATAAAATGATTGGAATCCCAAAAAAGGCAAAAAAGAGAGGGGGGGCAGAAGGTATATTGGAGCAAATTATAACAGAGAGTTTCCCTAATCTGGGGAAGGAAACAGGAATTCAAGTCCAGGGGACACAGAGAACCCACCCACACCCCAATTCAAATAGATCAACATCTTGACATATGATAATGAAGATTGCAAATCTCAGAGACAAAGAGAAATCTTGAAAGTACCTCAGGACAAGAGGTTCATTACCTACAAGAATAGAAATTAAACTGGCAGCAGACCTATCCAGCAAGACCTGGCAGGCCAGAAAGAATACACATGATATATTTAGGGTGCTAAATGAGAAAAAATATGCAGCCAAGAATACTTTATCCAGCTGGGATTTCATTCAAACTAGGAAAGGTAAAAAAGCTTCTAGGACAAACAGAAACTGAAAGAATGTATGATCACTAAACAAGCCCTTTAAAGGTTCCTTTAAGCAAATAGAAAGCCCAAAAATAACATAGACCAGAAAGGAACAGAGATAATATACAGAAACAGTGACTTTACAGATAATACAATGGTACTAAATTCATATCTTTCAATGGTTACTCTGAATGAAAATGGGCTAAATGTCCCAATTAAAAGACACAGAGTATCAGATTGGATAAAAAAGCAGGATCCACTGATATGCTGTCTGCAATAGACTAATTTTGGACCCATAGACACTGCCAGATTGAAAGTGAGGAGGTGGAGAACCATTCATCATGCTAATGGACATCAAAAGAAAGCTGAGGTTGGGGCGCCTGGGTGGCTCAGTGGGTTAAAAGCCTCTACCTTCGGCTCAGGTCATGATCCCAGGGTCCTGGGATCGAGCCCCGCATCAGGCTCTCTGCTCTGCAGGGAGACTGCTTCCTCCTCCCTCTCTCTCGCCTGCCTCTCTGCCTACTTGTGATCTCTATCTGTCAAATAAAATAAATAAAATCTTTAAAAAAAATAAAGCTGAGGTAGCAATCCTTATAACAGAAAAATACATTTTAAACCAAAGACTGTAATAAGAGATGAGGAAGGACACAATACCATAATTAAAGGGTCTAACCTACAAGAAGATCTAAAAATTGTAAATATTTATAGCCCTAACATGGGAGTAGCCAATTAAATAAACCAACTGATAACAAAGTTAAAGAAACACATTGATAAAAATATGATAATAGTAGGGGGGTTTACCACCCCACTCACTGCAATGGACAGATCATCTATGCAGAAGATCAACAAGGAAACAAGGGCTTTGGATGACATGCTGGACCAGAGGGACTTCACAGATTTATCCAGAACATTCCATCCCTAAGCAACAGAATACACATTCTTCTCAAGTGTACATCAAAACTTTCTCCAGAATGGATCACATATGGGTCAGAGATCAGGTCTCAACTGATGCCAAAAGACTGGGATAATTCCCTGCATATTTTCAGACAACAATGCTTTGAAACTTGAACTCAATCATAAGAGGAAAGTTGGAAATAACCCAAATACATGAAGGCTAAAGAGCATCCTACTACAGAATGAATGGGTCAACCAGGAAATTAAAGAAGAATTTAAAAACTCATGAAAACAAATGAAAATGAAAACACAACTGTTCAAAATCTTTGGGATGCAGGAGAGGCAGTCCTAAGAGAAAAGTATACAGCAGTATGAGGCTTTCTCAAGAAATAAGAAAGGTCTTAAATACACAACCTAATCCTACACCTAAAGGAGCTGGAGAAAGAACAGCAAATAAAGTCTAAACCCAGCAGAAGTGAGAAATAATAAAGATCAGAGCAGAAATCAGTGACATAGAAACCAAAAGAACAGTAGAACAGATCAATAAAGCTAGGAGCTGGTTCTTTCAAGGAATTAATAAGATTCATAACCCCCTGGCCAGACTTATTGAAAAGAAAAAAGAAAGGAGCCAAATTAATAAAATAATGAATGAAAGAGGAGAGATCATAACCAACACCAAAGAAATACAAACAGTTATAAGAACACATTATGAGCAACTATATGCCAACAAATTAGGCAATCCAGAAGAAATGGATGCACTGCTAGATGTATAAACTACCAAAACTGAAACAGGAAGAAAAAGAAAATCTGAACAGACTCATATCCAGCAAGGAAATTGAAACAGTAATCAAATACCTCCCAACAAACAAGAGTCCAGGGCCAGATGGCTTCCCAGGGGAATTCTATCAAACATTTAAAGAAGTATTAATACTTAGTCTTCTGAAACTATTTCAAAAAAAAAAAAAAAAAAAGAAATGGAAGGAAAAATCCCAAACTCTTTCTATGAGGCCAGTATTACCTTGATCCCAAAACCATACAAAGACTCCATTAAAAGGAAAATTACACACCAATGTCCCTGATGAACACAGATGCAAAAATTCTCACCAAGATACTGGTCAATAGGATCCAACAGTATATTAAAAGGATTATTCACCATAACCAAGTGGATTTATTCCTGGGCTGCAAGGGTGGTTCAACATCTGCAAATCAATAAACATGATACACCCCATTAATGAAAGAAAGGACAAGAACCGTATGAGCCTCTCAATAGATGCAGAAAAACCATTTGACAAATTATAACATGCTTTCTTTATTAAAGCTCTTCACAGTATAGGGATAGAGATAAAATACCTCAGTATCTAAAATCCATCTATGAAAAGCCCAGAGCAAATATCATTCTAAATGGGGGAAAACAGAACTTTTCTCCTAATGTCATATACATGACAGGAATTTCCACTCTCACCACTGTTGTTCAACATAGTAGTAGAAGTCACAGACTCAGCAATCAGGCAACAAAAAGAGATTGAAATCATCCAAATTGGGAAAGAAGAGGTCAAACTCTCCCTCTCCACAGATGACATGATAGTCTATATGGAAAACCCAAAATACTCCATCCCAATATTGCTAGAACTCATACAGGAATTCAACAAACTGGCAGGTTATAAAATCAATGCACAGAAATCAGTTGCATTTCTATGCATTAACAATGAGCCAGAAGAAAGGAAAATTAAGGAGTTGGTCCCATTTACAATTGCACCAAAACTATAAGATATCAAGGAATAAACCTAACCAAAGAGGCCAAAGTTCTGTACTCTGAAAACAGTTGAACACTCATGAAAGAAATTGAGGAAGACACAAAGTAATGGCAAAATATTCCATGCTCATGCATAGGAATAACAAATATTGTTAAAATGTCTACACTATCTATAGCAATCTGTATATTCAATGTGATTCCTATGAAAATACCATCAACTTTTTTCACAGAGCTGGAACAAATAATCCTAAAATTTGTATGGAACCAGAAAAGACCCCAAATAGCAAAGGAATGTTGAAAAAGAAAACCACAGGCTGTGCTATCACGATTCTGGACTTTAAACTTTATTACAAAGCTGTAATTATCAAGATAGTATGTCATTGACACAAAAACAAACACACAGATTGATGGAACAGAATAGAGAACCCAGAAATGGACCCTCAATCTTATGGTCAACTAATCTTCAACGAAGCTGGAAAAAATATCCAGTAGAGAAAAGACAATCTCTTCAATAAATGGTGTTGGGAAAATTGGGCAGCCTCATGCAGAAGAATGAAACTGTACCATTTCCTTACACCATACACAAAAATAGACTCAAAATGGATTAAAGAACTAAATGGGAGACAGAAATCTTTCAAAGTCTGGAGGAGAAAACAGGCAGCAAACTCTATGACCTCTGCTACAGCAACTTGTTGCTAGACACATCTCCAAGGCAAGGAAAACAAAGGCAGAAATGAACTATTGGGATTTCATTAAGATAAAAAGTTTGCACAGCAAAGGAAACAGTTCACAAAACCAAAAGACAACTGACAGAATGGGAGAAGATATTTGCAAATGTCTTACCAGATAAAGGACTAGTATCCAAAATCTATAAAGAACTTATCAAACTCAAGACCCAAAGAACAAATAATTCAATCAAGAAATGGGCAGAAGACATGAACAGAAATTTCTGCAACAAAGACATACAAATGGCCAACAAGCACATGAAAATATGCTCCACATCACTTGGCAGTATGTAAACAAAATCAAAACCACAATGATATTCCTTCTCACACCAATCGGAACAGCTTAAAGTAACAAGCCAGGAAACGACAGATGTTTTTGACCATGTAGAGATAAGGTAACACTCTTACACTGTTGGTGGGAATGCAAGCTGGTGCAGTCATTCTGGAAAACAGTATGGAGGTACCTCAAAAAGTTGAAAATAGAACTACTCTATGACTTAACAATTGCACTATTGGGTATTTACTCCAAAGACACAAATGTAGTGACCCAAAGGGGAACTTGCACCCCAGTGTTTAAAGCAGGAATGTCCACAATAACCAAACTATGGAAAGGGTCCATATGTCCAGGATAGGTGAATGGATAAAGAAGATGTAGTGTGTGTGTGTGTATACACACACACGTGCACACACACACACACACACACACACAATGGAATACTACTCAGTTATAAAAAATAAAAATAAAAAATAAAAAATGAAGAAAGAAAGAAAAGAAATCTTGTCATTTGCAATGATGCATATGGAACTGGAGGGTATTATGCTAAGTGAAATAAGTCAATCAGAGAAGGACAATTAAATGATCTGATACATGGAATTTAAGAAACAGAGGATCATGGAGAAGAGAGAAAAAAATTAAAAAAGATGAAATCAGAGAAGTGGACAAACTATAAGAAACTATTAATTATAAGAAACAAACTGAAGTTTGCTGGAGAGATGGGGGTGGGTGGATGGGGTATTGGATGATGGGCATTAAGGAGGACATATGATGTAATGAGCACTGGGTATGGTATAAGTCTAATGAATCACTGACCTCTACCTCTGAAAATAACAATACATTATATATTAATTAATTGAATTTAAATTAAAAATAAACCTTGTATCAAGAAGGGTCCTGACAGGAAATATATAGCAAAGAAATGAGCAAGGTTTAGAAAAACCACAAGAGATAGTGCTGTACTCCAAGTTTCAGGAGCCTTACCATCTTTAAGGGGCAGGGTTGGGATCTGCCAAGAACTTGTCAAGACAAGGCTTACTGAAAGGAGACTGCATTTCCACAGAGTGGGAGTGGAAAGGGGGCGGTGCAAATAAATACCCAGAGTCCCTCCCTTCTCTCCCTCCCATCTCTGTCCTGTTCCCCACAGGATGAACTCAGTGGGAGCCACAGGGCCAGGCAGCTGAGCAGAGACGCCAGCCTCCTGGGCCACAGAGGGTGCAGGAGACTAAACATACTTCTAGAGGGCAAGAGAGAATGACCCTCGTAACACCTCATCAGGAGTTAAGAAATAGTAACATCTTGTTATTTTTGCTTCTCATTTTGAATAACTAGAACTCTATAGATAGCGTTTGAAGTCTCCTAGGTTCACCTCACCATTCCATTCCCCTCCTCCATCAGAGATAGACAATTTCATAAATTTGGTGTATACCCTTTGTGTCCATGTTTTGTTTTTGTTTTACTTTTATATATAACACACACACACACACACACACACTATATATATATATATATATATAATATACACACACATATATACATATGTGTGTACACATATGTATATGTGTGTGTGTGTATATACACATATAAAAGTCACATAGAATTTATATGTGTGTATATACACATATAGAAGTCACATAGAATGAATCTTATAATTGCCCAACCAAAAGGTGGAAGGAACAAGCTCTCATCTTCTAGATGCCATACATCAGGTCAAAGGTTCCCCATGGTGTACTAATCTTTTTGTCCTTGCTGGCTCAGACATCTAAAGGCTCTAACAGTTTCCCACAGGCATGCTATAGTGTGACTTCAGAGGAGGCTTGAGTAGAACATGGTTAAATAAGGTGTAGCTAAGGTAAGGAGCCACTTGCTTAGAGTTCTTCAGAGCTGATGGCTGAAGCTTTAGTGAGAGCAAGAAGTAGACAGAGAGGAAGTAAGGTCAAGCTCAAAAGAGGTCCACACAAGATTTCAGTTCCCAGGTGACTTCCTTAGACAGGCCTTCCTCAATAATCCAACCTAAAGTAGAGTCAACCACTTGAGCTCTCTCTCTCTCATCATCTCCTGTTTGTTTTTATATCACTTTGTTCTCTCTGGAATTCTCTTATTTTCTTGTTCATTTACTTATTTACCATCTACCTCCCTCCAGAACATACTTCCAACTTGCCCTCTCCACAAACCCTGGCATCTGGAATACATCTGCTATACGACAAGCCCTCAACAAATAGTTGATGAGCCCAGATAGAAAACGAGGCTGGAAAATAGTTGGGGGCAGCTTGTAAAAGTCACACTAAGCTGCTTGGGACTTGATGTTTGTCATGGAAAGCATTCTATAAACATTTTTAGTCTCATTCTGTAGCTGTAGAAAGTGGAGCTCAGAGTACGTGGTTATGGGCCACAGTTACACAGCTATACAATGAGTGTTCATTCCAACACTGAATCACAGGCACCATGCCTACAAGTCCAAAAGCTCCCTCCAGCCCCTATGAACCATTGTTCATGCTGGATCTTAGGTTTAAGAACACTTGGAGTAAGAAAGTCTAGTGGCTTGTAGCTTCAGAAGAAATGCATGCTCACTCAACTGTGAGAAGAGCGGCTTCCACATTGCTCAGCTGATTAAATCACACCATGCTCAGAGCATCAGTATTTTTCTCCACAAAACTAAGGCCTTGTGTGTTGGTCCTGCTATGTGTCATGCTACCCTGGGATTTTGATAATTTGTGATTTATAAGTTTGGTCTGGCTTCCCATGTCACCAGAGGACAGTATTTGAGCTCTGTCTCCTCTCTACTCCAATTGCATATGTTGCAGACTTCTCTAGGTGTTGTCAAAGGAATACATAAGTGAAATAGTATAAGTAGTATAAGTAGTTGATTAGTTAAAAAAAAGAATGCTCTGACAGGTTTATGCACATAATTTGTTCTCATAAAACTTATGATATGTAAAATACATAAGAGCATCACTGTCTCAGTGTTTTCCATATTACAAGCAATTCACCAACCTGATGTCTTCTTCATTTGCTTTTGGAGTTTTTCTTTCCTTTTTTTTTTCCCTTTCTTTTTAATGAGTGCAATATAACATATATTCAGAGAAGGGCGCAAGTATTATGGTCAATTCAATACATCTACATATATATGTGTATACATATATTATGAGGTTTGAATATTGCTTATGTAACACCTAGATCAAGATACAGAACATTTGCAGCATCCTCGAAGACTCCTTTGTTCATTTTCCTGTTAATGCCCATCAAAAGGCATAGGAGGAGCACCACCAAGATGGTAGCCTTGGGAACTGTGGTGCCTAAAGTGTGACATTTTGTTTCACTTTGTTTTAAGAATGCTTCCATTCTACTAAACTGCCATTATTTCCGTGATGAATCATTTTGTGAATAATCAGACGGTTTGAAACCAGAATCAGATAAATGACTTGCTCTGCAACTGGACGCTTTAATAAATGTGTAGTGCCTTGGAGGAGGGCACTGTTTGAAGACCAGACAATGCCCAGTGATTCATAGACCATATTCTATACCTGAGGAGACAATAGCATCAGAGGACACAGGATCATAAGTCTCTCCACAGATATCAGAAACACAGTCCAAATTTCCCTTTAATCACAGCACTGAACTGGAATAAAGAAAGGACAATTTAAGAAATAATAAAAGTTAATGAGGTTTCAACACTGCCTCTGTAACTGGGTGATCTTTGTGAAGATTTTAAAAATCTAAGCCTCCACTTCCCTCATGTGTAAATTAAGGATAATAATATTTACTTTGTTTTGTTTTTGTGAAGTGGCACTAATAATAGCAATACAGCACACAAACAATAAATGTCATCCATTGGGTGCCTTAAAAATGTATGAACATATGCCAAGCACTTTGCATCTTTATCACAGTTTATCTTTTTGAAAGGATACTATGCAGGAGCACCTGAGAGGCTCAGTAGGTTAAGCCTCCAACAATTGGTTTCAGCTTAGGTCGTGATCTCAGGGTTGTGGGATTGAGGCCCACATCGACCCCCAGGCTTGAGGGGAAGTTAACTTGAGATTCTCTCTCTTCCTCTTCTTCTGCCCCTCTCCCTGCTCACATGTTCTCTCTAAATATATATATATATATATATATATATATATATATATATATATATTTTTTTTTTTTTTTTTTTTTTAATGAAAAGATATAATGCAGCATTGTATTGTTGGGGTAAATACTTGACTCCAAAAAGAGGAAGAACCTGTGGTCATGTTCCTCTAACTACATGGTCTTGGACACCTGTCTTAATTGTTCTTATCTCTTCTTTTGAATCTATCATATAGTATACTTGGATGAAAATACTAACTATTATAAAATTATGTTACCTATGTGCTTAATATTTAGAACATATTAAACAAAACCAACATAGAAACAAACAAATAAAAATAAGTAACTATTAAGTGCTGATTAGTTTAATAAACAACCCCTGTCTTTAAGGGAAAAATCATTATGGAAAAGTAAGATAAGAGTTCCTAGAGAAAGTGGCCTTAAAATTGGGTCTTGAAGAAGGTTAGGCATATTTTAGGCAGAGATGAACCTTTGTGCAAATGCTTGGGGATAAGGAGAATCATAACTTTATTCTGGAAATACAAGAACCTTTTTTGTTAAGGAAGCAAAGGATATGGAGGGGTAGGATGGAAGTGTCAAGGATTGAGGTTGAAATATATGCTGGATATTACATTGGAATATGTGAGGCCAAATGCATATTGAGGCCCAACTAGGGCCACAAATTAACCAAAAAAAAAAAAAAAAAAAAAAAAAAAAAAAGAAGAAGAAGAAGAAGAAGAAGAAGTATTAGGACTAGAATCCACCTCTCCTGGTAGGCTTATTTTCTATGGAATGCCTGTATCAACAATTTGCCTGGTTTGCAGAAGATAAAATATAGATTGGTCTTGATCGTTACTCATCCAAGTGTTCGGGTTTTCAGGGGTGGGCCCCACCTGATTTGTGTGGGGACGGGGTTGGTGCAATGTTTAGACAGTATGGCTTTAATTCTCTGTGCACTGTTAGCATGGAAGATTGCTCTCTCTGACATTATTATGAGCCATGAAGTTCTCAGATTTTACTGCTCCAAGTGAATCAAGCCATTTTCCAAAATGAATTATGGATCGTAAACCCTTGGGGTGGCTATAGTGTTGCATTTTTGTGAAATCCATATTCTGGGTGGACATTTATTGAGCACATAACTATTATGAAGTGTTAGCTGCAAAGCAAACGCAGCTCGTGGTTGACTCAGCAGGAGAGAAGATTAACACGTTCATGTCTGAGTTCTGGATTCCAGTCTTCTATGAAATCCTGTTTGAATAGGGCTTGGAACTTTAATCACTACTCTTGTAATCTCTGGGCAGAAAACCCAGCAGATGTTGAATAGGATGCTTTTGAAGATAGAAGTTATGAGCTAAACAGAATGACTTCAGTCTAACCAGTCTCCCCTGCACGGACCATCTTTTACAAACTGGGTGTTTGTGGACTCTCAAAAACATATGCTGAACTCTAATACCAATGTGGAAGAGTCTGGAGACAAGGCCTTCTTTGGAGAAGGTAATGAGGTCATGAGGGTGGAGCCCTCATGGTAGTATGAATGCCTTTATACAAGAGACCTCAGAGTTTGTCCATTCTACCGTGTGACCACAGAGGGAGAAGAAGGCCATCTATGACCAGGAAGCAGCCTCTCACCAGATATTGAATCTGCCAACACCTTGATCTTGGATTTGCCAGCCTCCAAACTGTGATACCTGAATATTTATTGTTTAAGCTTCTCAGTTCATGGTATTTTTGTTATAGCAGCTTGAACAGACACCATCTTCGTTCCTTACCTCCTGCAAAGTGATGAAAGAGGAGAGAGAGAGATTCAAAGATGCCACACCATTGATTTTAAAGATGGGGGAAGGGACCAGGAACTAAGGAATGTGAGGAACATCTAAAAGCTAGAAAAAGCAAGGTAATGAATTCTCCCCTGTAGACTCCAGAAGAAGCACAGCCACCCCCTCAGCCCATCTTATACCTCTGACATCCAGAATTGTAAGGCAAATTGATTTGTGTTAAGTCACCAGACTTGTGGTAATTTGTTATAGCAACAAGTTTCTCATATATTATCAGTGAAGGATGTACAAAAAGAAGAGAGAAAAATTCGGTCAGCAATCTCTGGGGTCATTTAGGGGGTTCTGCATGTGCTGTCGTTGGCAGCACCAGCTTCTGGCTTTTTGCATCATGTCCTAAAATGTGTAACACATATTCACCTTACAAAGAATCATCACATGATGTAAAAATATCAAAATTACATTACCCCCTAGTCCTTACATTCCTCGGGAGTAGGTACAGAATTATGTTCCAGTGTTCACGATTAATCTCATTTATCCTAACACATCCCATTCTGGCACCTTTTTGGAAATATAATTTAAAAACAAACAAACAAAACCCAACCCAGAAAAGCACTCCACAAAAGTAGAAGAACAAGAAAGCTGCTTTGTTGTTGAAAAGCATTAAACCAGAACATAATGCACAACACAGACAATCCAGCAGGAAGTTGTAAAGGTAGAAATAAATCTTACCTTCTTCTATAGCCAGGCAGATACGACCCATCCTGTACATGTTCTCAAGAAACATCATAACTAGTCCTCAAGCAAGGGGACTTGAGAGTACCATCTGTCACACATGGTTTATCCTAACTTCACTTGGTGGTTGGGGTGACAATCTGTATTAGCTAATTGGTTTTATCCAAAGGAAAAATACACTTCTCATATCTTTACAAGAGATGATTTTCCAACTTGGATCTAGGCTCTGGGAAGTTGGAAATTAGGCTTTTGTCCTCATAGGAGCAGGAAATGAGGCTTATTATCCTTCTCTGATGATTACATTTCAAAGAGATAGTCCCCAAGTCCTTGAGGAAGACATGCCTGGGTTATAAAGCTGGCAAGAGGCTTACTTAGTTTTTGAAAAGATTAAATACATTTCAAAGAGACAGAGAAAGAACCTGTGACTACACATTTTCAAAAGTAAATCCTCTAGGAAAAGGTGTGTGTGTTGGCAGGGGTTCAGGATCTCTTCCTATTTTTTCAACAGGGAGAATTAAATCTTTTTTTTTCCTTAATTTTTAAATTTGTATCCCCCTCACCGGCTTTTCTCTTGATTCCTCTCTCAGTTGTCAGAAGGCAGGTCTTTGACTCAGTTTTCTTATCTATAAATAAAATATACTAAAGACTGAATCTGTATAAATCATTTAGAACAAGTGCCTGGCACCTAATATGAACAGTAAAAGTGGTGTTAATAATTTCTTTTCAGGGACTCCTGGGTGGCTCAGTTGGTTAAGTGTCTCCCTTCTGCTCAGGCCGTGATTCCAGGGCCCTGAAATCGAGTCCCGCATTGGGTTCCCTGCTCAATGGGGAGTCTGCTTCTCCCTCTCCCTCTGTCCACGCCTGCCATTCATGCTTTCTCTCTCTCCCAAATTAAAAAAAAAAAAAAAAAAAAAAAAAAAAATTCCTTCTCATGGTGCTTTGGATTTAGCACTTCATTATCTTCATTTTCCATTCTACCTGATTTAGTGATCACTATTTTACATTTAGCCCACTCAGCATATTTTGAGTTTTGACCTTGACCTTGGGCCTTGTCCTCAGGCTGGCTTAGCCTAGTTTTAGCAAGAATCCTACTAAGTCCATTTAGTGAGAATCTCTCACCTCCAGTGTCTTATCAATATCTGATCAAACTCCTCATCTCACACCATTTCACAGGTGGTCTGATTACCCTGGCTTGCCTTCAGCCAGGAACCTCTTAGGTCAGGTCAGTTCAGAAGGAATCCCCCTACCTGTGATGTCTTTTCTTGCAATTTTCCAGGCACTTACTCCCCCAGCCTGCTCTTTGCCTATAAATCCTCCCTCATTTATTCTTGGGGTATTCAGAATTTAGCCCATTTCTATACTGAATTATCTTTTCCTCTGTTGCAACTCTTCCTCCACAAAATTTGTTTTTACTCCTTCAACTACTGTCCAGTCCTGGTTCTCTTTGATACTAGACACATTCAGCTATCCAGGTAGGTCCAGAGGAGGCAAAGTTGAACCTGACCAGGTTCCAAAACTATCTTACATGAGTTCAATAAAGGAACAGGGTATATAAAGTTTGTTAGGAAGTATGATTATAATGAAGGACCATGGAATCCAAGATCTGAATACAGGGTAAAGTGAGGCCACCATGAGACCAAAGGCAGTGGACATGTGGTAGGGTGAAAAGAATAAAGGTTTTTTTTTCAAGGTCAAGTAATTATTTTGATCAGACTAGAAGCATGGGAGAACTAGAACAGGAGAGCCTTGGGACAAGGGAAGTGAGGCACTTACTGGTAATACAAGGTCTAGGGAGCAACCACAGGCATGAGTAGCTCAAAGTGCAGATCAAGATCATTGCAAGAAGTTCAAAACTTGGAAACCAAAGCTTTGGAGGAATTATTGATGTGCCTACTGAAATCACTGAATTACTAACAAGAGCAGTCTTGGAAAAAGGACATCAGGGCAGGGGCTAAAATCTCCATGGAATTGCAAATGTGCCTCTGGTATTGATAAAAGTGTAATATTTGCAATACAGAAATAAATGACTAGGACAAAGAGAGTTAGTGAGTGACACGATTTATAACTTGAGTCATTTTTGGAGGAGAGAAGATGTTCTGGAATCGCAGTAGTAGGGAAGAAATGTCCTTTCCCCCCTGTATCCTCAGGGCTGTAGAAATAACCGGTGGGGTGAGCCAGGTCTTCAGGATGAACAGAAAGGAAGTGGCATGGGTTTGATGGTTATGTTTGGTGTAGTCCCAAGGATGCATGGGAAAGATGTGGGGCGCTGAGCAGGGGTAAGAGATGGGTTTAATTGTATGTCTACATGTAGATGAAATGATGGATTGAATGAATGAAGCCAGAAGAAAGCACAAAGCTGTTTCAGCTCCTCTAAGAAAGAGCTCTGACTTTTTACAGATGTGACTTGCTAGTATGACAGGTAAGAGAGCTGGAGGCACATTATTCTATCTTCTCTCCAGACCAGCATCTTGATTTGGAATTTAACTGTTTCACTGGGGGCAAGGAAGCTTTCTCCTAGTTAATTACCAGGCATTGACACTGAAGCAGAATCCTCCTTTCACTGCTGAATGCAATCATTGCTCCCAATATCACCATAATGATAGCCCCCTCCCTGGCCTTCTGCCTTTAAGCCTGGATTTAGAATCTCAATTGTTATGGATAAAATTTAACGCTGCACAAAATATCACAGAAGAAAAATGACACCATAAAACACACCTTTTGGTGGTGAGACATTTTAGTACTGGGTAGTATTTCCTCAGAGACAGGTCATTAACAGCCTGCTGCACCCAGGCTGTTGTTCTGCTGATGTTGCCCTGTAGGCAGATGTGGGCATGTTGTGCAAAGGAGATCTTTGAGACATGCCTAGAGGAAGTCGTCTTGAGGCTACACATTTAGCAAATGCCTATTGTGTGAGCACCAGGCCCTGTGCTGAGCATTGGGGCAGATTCCTAAGATCAATGAGATGGAGTTCCTTCTCTTGCCGTCTAGCTGTGCAGACAGACTGCTGTAAGGGTTGTAGTGGTGGCAACAGTAACAATAATATAAATGACAATAGTCATTATTCCTTGAGTGCCTGTTATATGCTAGGCCCTGTACCAAGGGTTTCACAGTCCATACGGCAACGAGGCATCCTAGCTCAGCAAGAGTGGTTTGTTATAGATGTCATGTCCCTCCAGAAACTCAGACACTTACTTTTAGAAAGGGTCACAAATGGTCCCTCACATGCCTTTATTGAAGATGGAAAGTAATCTATCTTTAGAAAGTTCGGCCGGTAAGAGATAGAAGAAAGGATCTGAGAATTCTGGAGAGTGAGTAGGGTGAGTAAAGAAGAAAGAAGACTTGCTGTCATAGGGAACATATATAACATTGCAGAAGAGTGAAAGTAATTCACCTGTGAGTTCACAGAGCCCACTTGAGGTGCTAAGAGGACACCCCCTTGGCTGTATACTAGAAGTTATACTAGAAGAGGGGGACAGATACAGGAATGGCTAAAAAGAGGTAGATATGCTTACAGCAATTAACTTCTTGAATTTGCATCGTGTAGGAAAACAACTTTGCTTTCTTCATAGGCTGAGACAGAGGCACTGCTCTAAAACACCTTTAAGGATATGCAGATTACCATGGCTATTATTTTAAGATTATTAATTGTTTGGTATTCTCCAATAGTCTTGTTAAAAATAACGTATTTGTGGAGCATGCACCACATTCCAGATACTCTTCAAAGACCTTGGATGGTCACATTAGCTTCTCATAATTATGTCATGCAGTAGATGCTACTATTCCATTTTTTTAAAGATGAAGGGACAGAAGCCAAGAGAAGATTTGGTAGCTTGCATAAAGTCACCTTTCCTTCTACCCTGAATTGGATGGGCTGATATAAAGGGTGTCACAATGACCCTCCATCACTGGGACCTCTGTTTCTGTCCTCACATTTTCTCTGAATCTGACATTCTTGCCTTCCCCTGAGAAATCTTAGTAATTATAATGGTCCCACCTGGATAGTCCAGGATAATCTCCCTTCTTCAAGATCCTGAATTTAGTCATATCTACAAAGTCCCGTTTGCCAAGGAAGATAATACATTCACAGGTTCCGGGGTTAGGTAGGATGTATGTATCTTTAGGGGACCACTATTCTGCTAATCACAATGTTAAAATTGTAAATAGCACTTGAAGATTTTTTTTTTTCTTTTGCTAGCCAGATCACTATGATTCATTCACTCATTCACTCAACAATGTGAATTTGGTGACTGCTGTGTGTCAGGCATTGTTCTTGCTGTTTGGGTCCTCCCTCTGAAGGTGTATCCATCAGAAGCTCTGCCTATGTTAAATACCCATCTTGTCCCACCCTCCAACTTAGATTTACTCCCTAGAGATTGTCTAGTGTGACTTAAAGAGAGGGACTTAGGAGTTTATGAGAGCTGACATGTCAATGGTTTCTCCAAGAGGGGAGATCCATAAAGTTCCATTCATGATTTCTTTGTTCCATGTTGACTCCTACACTTCTGGAGGGTAATTCAGCAATACTTTTGATTATAGTTGGTGCATAACTTCTTCTCTTCTTCTCCCCTTAAAAAAAAAAAAAAAGGCTTTACTTTTTTTCTTTTCTTTTTTTTTTTTTTTTAATTTATTTAGCCAGAGTTGGTTGGCATCAACAGTGCCCAAGAGAGCACGTCACATTTTTGGATTCTAACTTTTTTTTCAATTACAGAAATCTGCTTTTTTAATGAGAAGTATTTTAGATTTCAACA
Organism: Enhydra lutris kenyoni; assembly: GCF_002288905.1. Lineage (NCBI taxonomy): Eukaryota > Metazoa > Chordata > Mammalia > Carnivora > Mustelidae > Enhydra > Enhydra lutris. The sequence continues at coordinate 5,995,343 of NW_019154098.1, read as the reverse complement.
TCAAATTCTCTTTCATCACCATTTCATTCTCTTGTATTGACTTAAAATTCATAACTTGTGGGGTGTTAATATATATTATGCAAATCAACTAAAATAATCACATTCTTAATAATGATAGGTTTTCTTAAGAGTAAACTTGAATAAGTCAGATTCTTTTTTAACAGTTTTGCTTAAATGTCTAGTGATATAATGCATGCTTAAAATAATTAAAGGGTGATTTTCTTAAATGTTGTAACTTAAGAAAATAGCATGAGGAAATGAAAGTTAGCATCCACTATCTATTGGTACATTAAAACTACCACAGAAGTTAGCAGCTCGAAGCCACACAGAAATGTCATCTCACAGTGACTGTGGGTCAAGAATTTCAGTATGGCTTAGCTGGACAGCTGCTGCAGGATCTTTAAAGGCTACAATAAGTGTTGGTCAGGGATGGTATCTCATTCTAATACTTGACTGGGAAGGGTCCACTTCTATGCATATCTAGCTGTTCATAGGATTCTTGTTTTTTTCAAGTTGTTGGACCGAGGCCACAGTTTCTTGCTGACCATTGAACGCAGACCACTCATAGTTCCTCTTATGTGGTCACAGGTCACCAGATGGCACCTGGCTTCATCACTTCAAACCTAATCACAAAAGTTATGTCCTCTCAGTGTTGAGGTGTTTAGTTGATTAGAAGCAAATTACTGATGGAAAGAGGATTATAAAGCCATAGGCACCACAGGCAGAGATCATTAGGACCCAATTTAGAAGCTGTCTATACATAGCTAGCTTTGGCAGAGCACTGATTAGTACCTTCTACTTTTTAGAGCTAAGAGTTTCCTTAATATTCTTCCCTGGTTGTGTGCACTCTCCCTTTTGAGCCATGGATTGGATGTGAGTTACTCGTGTGTCTCTGAAAATTATTTAATCTCAGGAGAGTAATAGAGTTTCTGGACTCCCTTTAGCTATACAAACAAAGGGATTTGACTTGACTTTTTTTCCTAACACAATTACCTCTTCAGATTTCTAAACTATCTAACACCTCAGAAATGAAGAAAAGAGAGTTTATGAGGAGGTAAGAGGAGAGGAGCCCAATTATAATAGTTGCAAAGGAGCCAACAGGTGGTAGGCCATGTAGTTTGTTTTCATCAATTAGTGGACTGTGTTTAGAAATACTAGTTGGGGTGATCTTTTTAGATCTCAGGTTGGTTAGCATGCTGTTTTCTGACTCCAAGGTTCCTAAAGTTAATCACGATACAGTCTTAAGGCTGGAATGTTTTATGACAATAGAAGTTTGTGGTTAGAGGTCTGTGACCATGTGATCTGAGGTGATGCAGACTGAATAGCAGGATGTACACTAGCATCTGTGTTCTGGTCTTTGCCAACAGGATCCACTGAATTACTACAGTGGCCTCATTGGTCTCACCACTGGCCTGCCTACCATCTTCTCTCAACATAGCATCCAGGAGGATCCTGTTATAAACCTGAATACCTCTTTTTCCTTCAGAGTAGAAACCTAGGTCTCACAAAACCTACATGATCTGGCCTCCGTTGTTTCTCACTTCATATCCTGTTATGTACATTTATTGACTTTCCATCATTCACACTGATTTATTTGGTCCCACCTGAATTCCCTAGATGCTGTGTCGTAGGCATTTACATTGACTCTCCTAATGCCTGGGTTACCATTCCTCAAAATACGTTAACTTTACCATTACCTTCAAATCTTTGTCCAGATATTTCTCTCTTAGCCGCCCCTACCCAGACTACCTTACTTAAAATTGCAGCCTGAGCTTTTCCTTTTGTGTGTATATTTCCATGTCACTTATCACATTATAACACATTATATAACTTACATACACAAAATGTTAGAAGTGCCTACATAGCAGTCATTTAATAAAAACCTATTGAATTATATTTATAAAATATTTTATGGAAAAAAAGGATAGAAGGAACCATACCAATGTACAATTACTGTACACTTCTTAGTGAATAATCTATTTTTAATTGTTGTTTTTAAACTCATTTATGCTTTCTAAACCCTTCACATAAAGCGGTATTACTTTTTACAAAGCAATGTAATATATTACAAAACAGCAAATCAAATATATTAGTTTAAGTTTTCATTTTATGTATATCAGAACCTGAGGTTGGAGATGTCCATCTTAAAAGAGGAAGTAAAGAATGAGTTTTGAGTTCATTAACATTTCCAATTTTAGTTTATCAGAGTGAGTTAGAGATAGTATAGTCTAAAGAAAACAAAAACACTTAGATGTGGCCATCATAGAATAAAATCTCTCATATTTATAAATATAAACTTGAGGTTAAGACAGACTAAAGTGAAGAGAAAAACACAAACCTTCCATCTAAAATCTATACAATCTAAAATTATCTAAATTCAATTATTTATCACGTACATCAAATTAAAAAGAATAAAAAGATTCAGATACTCAATTTATGAAAGTGTTGTTGAAGAACTATTTTTAAATTTCTAAGACCGTTCTCCCATACAGATATATTCTATATTCATTAAGCATCTATCATTGGCAAGTTACTGTCCCAAAAGCTGATTGCTTAGGATTATCTCATATGACCTTCGAGACAATTTAATATAGATATATTTAACTGATTTTTCCAAATAAGGAAATGCAGTATTATTTATTGTTTTTTCCTACCCAAAACCTTCAGCTCACCATCTACAGTAGTAGTATTAGCTGTAGGTGGTAGAGAGCTGAACTTATCTGAATCAGGAATATATAGATATATTTTCTAAGGCATTTGAATCAGAACAAAACTTATTTATTTGTTCATTATTTCATTCATCTATTTATTGCAAGAAAGGTACAAATTGAGCAAATGTATTCCAGATCTTATCTCAAGTATGAGGGATACAGAGATGAATAACCATTCCCTGAGTGTCCGGGAAGATCTAGTCTAATGACCGAATATATTGAATAAAGTACTAGAAACCATTACATTAAGTATCACTTGGAAAGTATGGGATAGGCAAGACCATCTTTATCTCTGATTGGAGGAAGATGAGGGGAAAAAAATCACAGAGGAAGTAAAATTTGAGTTGACCCTAAAAAATGGGCAAGAGTTAATAGAGCAGAAGATGAAAAAGTGTTTCTACCCTGAAGGACTGTTTAAGTGTTGTCCAGGATCAAGGCAGTTCCAAGTGTTTTCCCAGCTACCGCCAATACCACGTTCTGAACCTGCCAGATCCAGAGAAGTTACAAAATATTAGAATGAAATTTGGATGAAAACATCTAATGGAATTTTTAAATTTCATGCAGAGCAGACCTAAAATAAACCATTATTAATACTAATAGGATTTCTTTTGTTATTAATTTTGCTGTTTAAGATCAAGCTTTGCCATTAAACATAATTAAGATTTGAGAAGACTTTATTAAGTAAAATTCCTTGACTTTACATAATTCAAATGATGAACATAATAAACCATATCATTAATACTACTGTCTTGTCTTGAGCCTGCATTTGTTTGGGAGAGGCATGTTAATAATGCATCACTAGACTTTATCACAATTACTCATCTTGTCTGGGTGCATGCTTTCTTCATCTTCTCATTTCTTTTCCAAGTTCAGTTGTCAGAGTTTACTATGGTTGCCTCCTCCCACGTACTTCCTATAATCTACTACCTCTTCCTAAATCCCAACACTACCCCCTTCCAGCCTATTCTCTTGCTCATGGCTAAGTCAAGTCATCTTAAAGCTCAATTCAAAAGACACCTCCCTGACCTTCCTCTCAGCCCTAACCAGGATCTTCCTCATCATGATCCCAGAAGGACCCAAGCCTCCATCTCTTTGGGATGGGGAGATTCTCTAGCTAACCCCAACATCTGTATGGCTAGGCCCTTGACCCAGGAGAAACTTTGTCCCTTGGCTATAGTGGTTGATGTATGATCCATGCGTATACCCAGATCAGCTGATCAGAGATTTCCCTGAGCTTTTCAATTTGCAGTTGATGGAAGTATTAGTGTTATCTCCTGTTATCTTGCTATAATGCAGTTGGAAAGAATTAACCTAACCTTTGAAGACTGGACAGTGAAAGAAATTCCTGATCTTCAAGATTCTGGATCCAGTCTTTTTTCTGAAGACATTCTCTTTCTTCCCCTTTTATGGACACCAATGCATTCCCTTCTCTCTATATCTCTCTTTGTCTCTGTCTCTGTCTTTCTTTTCTTCTAAGGCTAATCTTCACTGAGTTTCTGTCTCTTGTAACTTAAAAAGTATGTGTGTGTGTGTGTGTGTGTGTTAAGTAGGTTCCATACAAGACATGGGGGCTTAAACTCATGACACTGAGATGGAGAGTCACGTGCTCTACTGACTAAGCCAGCCAGGCACCCTTATAATTTAAAAAGTATTGACAAGTATAATACATTATAGTAATCATTTACTTTTCCTGATACTGGATAGTGGACTGATGGAGGACAATGTTTTATTTAGCTCCTATATACTCCAACACTTGACAAAGCATCTCACATCATAAATACTCTATAAATATTTGTCAAGTAAAAGAATAGAGATCTGTATGGAAGTATTCAATCACTTTATTGTACACCTGAAACTAATATAATATCATATGTTAACTATACTGGAATTAAAATAAAATTTTTTAAAAAAATATTATTTTTAAATTTTTTTTAATAAACATGTAATGTATTTTTATCCCCAGAGGTACAGGTCTGTGAATTGCCAGGTTTACACATTTCACAGCACTCACCATAGCACATACCCTCCCCAATGTACATAACCCCACCACTCTCTCCTGACCCCCCTCCCCCCAGCAACCCTCAGCCTGTTTTGTGAGATTGAGTCTTTTATGGTTTGTCTCCCTCCCGATCCCATCTTCTTTCATTTTTTTTTCCTACCCCCCAAACCCCCACGTTGCATCTCCACTTCTTCATATCAGGGAGATCATATGATAGTTGTCTTTCTCCGATTGACTTATTTCACTAAGCATAATTCCCTGTAGTTCCATCTACGTCGTCACAAATAACAAGATTTTATTTCTTTTGATGGCTGCATAGTATTCCATTATATATATATATCTTCTTTATCCATTGATCTCTTGATGGACATCTAGGTTCTTTCCATAGTTTGGCTATTGTGGACATTGCTGCTTAAACATTCGGTGCACGTGCCCCTTCGGAGCACCATGTTTGTATCTTTAGGGTATATACCCAGTAATGCAATCATGGGGTTATAGGGTAGCTCTATTTTCAGCTTTTTGAGGAACCTCCACGCTGTTTTCCAGAGTGGTTACATCAGCTTGCATTCCCAACAGTGTAGGAGGGTTCCCCTGTCTCTGCATCCTCGCCAGCATCTGTCATTTCCTGACTTGTTAATTTTAGCCATTCTGACTGGTGTGAGGTGGTATCTTATTGTGGTTTTGATTTGTATTTCCCTGATGCTGAGTGATGTGGAGCATTTTTTCATGTGACTGTTGGCCATCTGGATGTCTTCTTAGCAGAAATGTCTGTTCATGTCCTCTGCCCATTTCTTGATTGGATTATTTGTTCTTTGGGTGTTGAGTTTGCTAAACTCTATAGATTTTGGATACTAGCCCTTTATCTGATATGTCGTTTGCAAATATCTTCTCCCATTCTGCCAGTTGTCTTTTGGTTTTGTTGACTGTTTCCTTTGCTGTGCAAAAGCTTTTGATCTTGATGAAATCCCAATAGTTCATTTTTGCCCTTGCTTCCCTTGCCTTTGGTGATGTTCCTAGGAAGAAGTTGCTGCGGTTGGGGTCAAAGAGGTTGCTGCCTGTGTTCTCCTCAAGGATTTTGATGGATTCCTTTCTCACATTGAGGTCCTTCATCCATTTTGAGTCTATTTTCGTGTGTGGTATAAGGAAATGGTCCAATTTCATTTTTCTGCATGTGGCTGTCCAATTTTCCCAACACCATTTGTTGAAGAGGCTGTCTTTTTTCCATTGGACATTCCTTCCTGCTTTGTCAAAGATTAGTTGACCATAGAGTTGAGGGTCTATTTCTGGGCTCTCTATTCTGTTCCATTGATCTACGTGTCTGTTTTTGTGCCAGTACCATACTGTCTTGATGATGACAGCTTTGTAATAGAGCTTGAAGTCTGGAATTGTGATGCCACCAACTTTGGCTTTCTTTTTCAATATTCCTTTGGCTATTTGAGGTCTTTTCTAATTCCATATAAATTTTAGGATTATTTGTTCTATTTCTTTGAAAAAAATGGATGGGATTTTGATAGGGATTGCATTAAATGTGTAGATTGCTTTAGGTAGCATAGACATTTTCACAATATTTGTTCTTCCGATCCATGAGCATGGAATATTTTTCCATTTCTTTGTGTATTCCTCAATTTCTTTCATGAGTACTTTATAGTTTTCTGAGTATATATTCTTTGTCTCTTTGGTTAGGTTTATTCCTAGGTATCTTATGGTTTTGGGTGCAATTGTAAATGGGATTGAGTCTTTAATTTCTCTTTCTTCTGTTTTGTTGTTGGTGTAAAGAAATGCAACTGATTTCTGTGCATTGATTTTATATGCTGACACTTTACTGAATTCCTGTACAAGTTCTAGCAGTTTTGGAGTGGACCCTTTTGGTTTTTCCACATATAGTATCATATCGTCTGCAAAGAGTGATAGTTTGACTTCTTCTTTGCCGATTTGGATGCCTTTAATTTCTTTTTGTTGTCTGATTGCTGAGGCTAAGACTTCTAGTACTACGTTGAATAGCAGTGGTGAAAGTGGACATCCCTGCCGTGTTCCTGACCTTAGTGAAAAAGCTTTCAGTTTTTCTCCATTGAGAATGATATTTGTGGTGGGTTTTTCATAGATGGCTTTGATGATATTGAGGTATGTGCCCTCTATCCCTACACCTTGAAAAGTTTATTCTGGAAGGGATGCTGCACTTTTTCAAATGCTTTTTCAGCATCTATTGAGAGTATCATATGGTTCTTGTTCTTTTATTAATGTGTTGTATCACATTGATTGATTTGCAGATGTTGAACCAACCTTGCAGCCCTGGAATAAATCCCACTTGGTCGTGGTGAATAATCCTTTTAATGTACTGTTGGATCCTATTTGCTAGTATTTTGGTGAGAATTTTTGCATCTGTGTTCATTAAGGATATTGGTCTGTAATTCTCTTTTTTGATGGGATTCTTATCTGGTTTTGGGATCAAGGTGATTCCTTCCATTTCTTTTCTTTTTTTTTTTTTTGAAATAGCTTCAGAAGACTAGGTATTAATACTTCTTTAAATGTTTGATAGAATTCCCCTGGGAAGCCGCCTGGCACTGGGCTTTTGTTTGTTTGGAGATTTTTGATGACTGTTTCAATGTCCTTACTGGTTATGGGTCTGTTCAGGTTATCTATTTCTTCCTGGTTCAGTTGTGGTAGTTTATATGTCTCTAGGAATGTATCCATTTCTTCCAGATTGTCAAATTTGTTGGCATAGATTTGCTCATAGTATGTTCTTATAATTGTTATGATTTCTTTGGTGTTGGTTGTGATCTCTCCTCTTTCATTCATGATTTTATTTATTTGGGTCCTTTCTCTTTTCATTTTGATAAGTCTGGCCAGGGGTTTATCAATCTTATTAATCCTTTCAAAGAACCAGCTCCTAGTTTCATTGATTTGTTCTATTGTTTTTTTCAGTTTCTATAAAATAAAAATTTAATAAAGAAAAAATAAAAGAAAGATCCTGAGAAGTTTAAAAAAAAATCCAAATAACATTCAAATTCAAGAGAGAGAGAGAGAGAGAGAGAGAGAATAGAGATCAACTCATTTCATAAGGAGATAGTTGGCACAATGCAAAAATATGCCCATTGTAGAGTCCACATGATTGATAGATTTTAAATGCAATAAGAGATTAATTTCATTTTTTAAAAACTTTCCTTAAAATTGACAAGACACCTGTTAAATGTAATGAAAAGATAGTTAAAAAAAATCTTTTTCTCTTTAACTCTACAACTCTATCTTTACACACCCATACCCACATATACACACAGTTCATGTTTCCTCTGTCCATAAAACTCCCCCAGCTTGATCCCTTCAGGAAACATATCTTCAAGTTCTGCTCAAATAACAAAAAACTTTGTCAAGTGTTGGATGACTCAACTTCTTTAAACAACATTAGATGTTCTTTTATTAACTGCCCCCTTCCTTAGTATATTTTGTACCTTAATCTCATCCAGCAAAAGTTATTTATTTTCATTTCTTAGAATTTAAACTCTCACAGGGCTGAACATTTAGTGGAGTTTGCATCTTCTGTCTCTCATGCACATTACAAGTGATCAATAAGTGTTTGAGGAGAAATCACTTTACCAAGAGTGTTGGCACAAGTCATTTTGTTTGAATGCACAGAAAAACTGAGGGAGTCCATATTGTTGTATCAGTGTTATTAATGACAAATATGGGTGTAACAGGCTTACTGTGCATGAGAGCAGGGATTTTGTTTTTCTGGTTCCCTGGTGTATCCTTGATGCCTAGCATACCAACTGGCACATAAGTGGTCTTTATATAAAAAAATAAAATCAATGAGCCTTAGTTACTTTAATGGCACAGCCTCCATCTAAAGCTAGATTTACTCTCTAGGTGCGTGGTCTTGCCACACTGTCACACCATCTTCTCATTGGCCAGACTGAGTGGTACTTAAAGGGAGAAGTGGTAATATTATCAACTGTGCATTCCCCCATGGTCTGTGCATACACCTTTCAAGTGACTGTTTGTCATGAGTCCAGAATCGTGTTACATGCTTTCATGGTCTTGAGTTGTAACTGAAGGGAAGGCAAAAACTCTTCTCTACCCTAAAGGTCTTCTAGTTGGACTAAGAACTAAATTTATAGGAGACACATTAACAGGAGGAAAAAATATATATAAAGTTTATTAAGTGTGCATGGAAGCCCAACAATAAAATTGAGCCCAAAAGAAACGATCAAGGCCATAAGTTTTTTACACTTTTCAGACAAAGAGGGAGGAAATCTATGAGGAATTGATAAGGCAAAGAAAACTGAACTTTGAAAGCTTCAATTAGTAAGGAATTCTAAACAGAATTTGGGTTGGGGGAGTAAATATGTTAAAAGTAATAAGGGTATTTGTACAGCCTTCTGGGTAACAAATGTTTCATCTCTAGTAATAAGAATATCTGTTTGGCTCCTGGCACTTTCAACATGGGAGATTTGTTTCCTGCTTTCAGGGGGATAGAGGAGAGTCTGAGTGTCTTTGCACAGCCTTGTTCTCAAGTAACTTTTATTTAAAATCACAAATATTTTGGGGTGCCTGGATGGCACAGTCAGCTAAGCATCCAACTCTTGGTTTTGGCCCTGGTTGTGATCTCAGAGTCATGAGATCAAGCCCCGTGTTGGGCTCCACACTCGGTGCAGAGTCTGCTTGAGTTTCTCTCTCTCTCTCTGCTTCTCCCACTCATGCTTTCTCTAAAATAAACAAATAAATCTTAAAAAAAAAAAGTCTCAAACTCACTGTGCACAGAAACATCTTAGAACAAATAAACATACCAGAAAGTTTAAACAAGGTCTGCTCAACAGGACAAAGCTTTTGTGAAAATCTGGCAAAATGATGAGTTCCTTAATGGGCTTTGCCAATTCCTGTCAACCCTTGACAGAGAAGACTTTAAGGAGCTACTTAAATACCAATTGCTTTGAAATGGAAACAAACACAGGGTCAAGGAAAGTATCCTATTTAACTTACCACAACAGAGAGAAGCATTTACTAATCACAGCAGAGACTAGAATGGTGGACAGGTCACATAGCCCCATGAACTGGGAGATGCTGGGCAGGAAATCAGTATTAGCCACTTTAGTTGTTTCTTTGCTTCTGCCTAGAGGTAAAGCTTCCCTCCAAAATACTGGGTAATGTGGATATCTTCAGCCTCCTGTACTGAAGGACAGGAGACAGAGGTTTTAGGAAAATGGCCCTATGATATATGACCATTCCTCCTGTTCTGTTCTCATTGTTTAGAAGCACTGCTCATTCCATGGGCAGTTACATAGGGTCCCCCATGCTCATGGGGACCCATGATTTGTTTAATGTTTGGCTGTGCCTCTACTGAAATTGTTAGTAGTTTTATATTTGAACTGGGGTGTTCTGTAAAGGAAATCTGGTGGAATGTATGGGGGGAAATAATTTTCCCTCTACACTTCTAGATTCTTAGCTGAGACTGCCCCCTTCCCCAATAAGAGAGAGATTAACAGGAGAAAAACAAAAAGAAGTTTAAGAACATGTATAACTCTGTATACACAGGAAAGCTTCAAAGAAACCAAGTAAGTCTCCAAAATGGCCCAAGCTACCACCTTGAATACCATTTCCAGCTAAAGAGGAAAGAAGTCCACTGAGGAGGCAAGGCAGTTATGGGTGGTTATCAGGCAAAGCACAGTAAGCAAGGACATAATTGTTATGTAGACTTAAGTCATTTGTCTTCTTCACTGATAGGAGTTCCTAGAGATTCAGTCATCCTCTTCTTCCTGGTATAGAGAGGAAGACACCTGCAAAATAGAGATTTCTCTTACCCATGTAAATTTCTCTTACAAAAAGGTAACTTCTACTTGATTTTCAACTCTTCTTCTGCGTCTTCTATTTCTTACAAAGAGCAAGCTCAAGATAATCCTTATGCCAAAGAGGCATATTTTGAGGTGGTAAATTCTGCTTGCCTTAAATGACGATGGAGCATATACACCAACACAGGAGTTAAGCTGTTTCTTGTTACTCCTTGCAAGTTAGCATCCACAGTGCCCTTCAGCACAGAATCCTGGTGGAAGTCAGGGAATCTCAAAGAAAGTATAAGGCAAGCATGCTACAGCTGTGATTGAGTGGGGTGCTGACAACTCAAGAAGCCATGCTTTCCATCCAAACCCAAACTCAAAGAAAGAAGACAATGATATTCAAAGAACATTGAATGACCAAGGAAGGACCTCTGTAATAGGCTTTCTTCTTCATGTTACCTTTTGTATTAGCCAACCACTTAAGTTGAAGTTAATTTGGGAAACAAAGGCAGAAGGAAATGTAGATAAATTTAAATGTCCTTATAACTTGCTGCCCATTGACCAATACTTGAGACAGGCAGAGTATAAAGTTCCTCTAGAAAACTCCCAAGTGTCTTAATGTTATTACTTTGCTAGAGGGAAAAACTACCTTAGCTTGACAATAGCAAGGCCTCCGGTATCCTATGAGTCTTCTTTAGCATATGAAAATCCATTTGGAACTTCCCTTACCTTTATTTCCCCCAACTCCAAAGTATTTAATCAGTTGGTTCCCATAATCCTGGGACAGCGGCTCTTTCTGCCAACTGGTTCTGTCGCTGTGCTTTAATAAACCCTCCTTTTTTGTACCCAAGATGTCTCAAGAATTCTTTTTTGGCCATTGGCTCTGGACCTGAGCCATGCTACTCCAAAAACTACATCAAAATGATTACAGAGAAGGAATGAAACAGCAACCCCAGTGCCTTTTCTTCTCAGTTTTCCCTGACTTATCAGTAATCACAGGTACCAAGGGTCCCTACAATGTATGCATAACAAATCCAATGAAAACAGTCGAGTTTATTTTGTGCACTGTTTACGTTGTTCTTGCAGGAATGAGGCACATTGACATGTACGAACTATGAATTATAAATATGTATTTTATTGATTCCTCATATGACTTTTATGCTTGCATTCAAAACTCTACTTTCACAAGATAAACATACAATTCATGCTAAGTGATTTAAAATTTTATTTTCTCTTTCTTTACAATGACAATAAGTGGCAAGTGAAAAACACCATGACAAGTCAAGACAGGACCATGGGAAGAACAAAAAAGCTTTATAATAATTCTTCTTCTAAAATCCATCCTAAACATCCTCTTCCATTTCGTATTCTTACCTGATCTCCCTAGTCTAGGCCCTGATGATCTCTTGCCTGGAGAGAAGAGATCACATGTGTCTTCTCCATCCCACCATTCTTCTCCCATACATATTCCCCATGGCTTCCTGTGTTAAGTGATCTCACCTTTGCTCAAGTATGTCCATTCATCTTCCAGGGTCAACTGGATCCATTCCAAACCACTACCCTTGGCATAAGAGGGTCCTCACATTCTGGAGCTGCGTATATAATCGGCCATAAATTCTACCACTTTTATAAAGTATTAAACCATCTGAGGTATTTAAAAGGGTGGAATAGAGGGACATATGATTTGAAGCTGAAACTAGTCAGTAAGAGAGTGATGTAGGAGCCATATTGCTAGAACCCATCTTCAGTGATCCTATTAAAGTATTTTAATAAGAAATGATTACAAGGGCCCCTGGGAGGCTCAGTGGGTTAAAGCCTTTGTCTTCGGCTTGGGTCATGATCCCAGGGTCCTGGGATCGGCGAGCCCCACATCGGGCTCTCTGCTCAGCATGGATCCTGCTTCCCTCTCTCTCTGCCTGCCTCTCTGCCTACTTGTGATCTCTGTCTGTCAAATAAATAAAAAAATCTTAAAAAGAAAAGAAAAGAAATGATTACAGAACTCCAGGCATCTACTGAACACCCCAGGGCTAAGTAAGTCATAAGGCTATATGCAAGAATGCCTGGCATTTTGTTTCTTCTTTGTCACTTTTTTTCTTTCAATTTGAACACTTAACATAAAATAGTTCACAACATTTTCCCCACCATATCAATCAAATAATTCACATGGAGTTTCCAATTAGTTTAAATCCTTAATTGATTTCTTTTTTCTTTAAAAAGCGAGACAAAGGGGCACCTGGGTGGCTCAGTGGGTTAAGCCTCTGCCTTCAGCTCAGGTCATGATCTCAGGGTCCTGGGATCGAGCCCCGCATCGGGCTCTCTACTCAGCAGTGAGCCTGCTTCTCCCTCTCTCTGCCTGCCTCTCTGCCTACTTGTGATCTCTCTCTCTCTGTCAAATAAATAAATAAAATCTTAAAAAAAAAAAAAGCGAGACAAAGTCACATCTTGTCTTATCTGTGGTTTTCTATACCAGCGGTATAGCTCCCTTTAACAATACATTAAAATCGCTTGGGGAGCTTTAAAAGACATGTGGTCCCCACCTGCAGACTAATTTAATCAATGCTTTAGGTGTAAGATCTGTTTATTCTCACATATACTTTTTTTTTTTTTAAGTCTCCCAGATGATTCAACTTTGCAATTACGGTTTTAAAAAATTACTGGCTTTCTTCAGTTTGTTTTCTCTTTGAAAAAAGGCTACACCATCTGCATGTTATTCGGTGACATCATTAGCTGCCTGACATATCTGTGATGGAAAAAGCATCTGCGCTTCTAACATGATACTTGTTATTTATTATTATTATTTTGTCTTTACTTTCTGTAAACTGGCATATTTAAGAACCATTACAAATTCTAAGACACACCAGAAGAAATCTTTTTAGCATGTTTGTATTAGATTGTCCTCAATTTCCCTCTTGTCCCAGTGAAAACTATACATACAAATTGAATATCAGATTCTCTGCATAAGACAATATAGCTGTTGAGGTTTTACTGGAGGAATTAACAAACACTGTCATCTCATATTTCTTCAGCTTAATTTTTACTTACCAAATGAAACCACAAACACCATTTCTGCATGGGGATTTAGGGGCCTCGAGGCCCTATTAGATTCACTGCTTTGGAATTAGGCCAAGGTGTAAAAGTGAGGGAGTGACTGTTATTTTATAGTAATGGCTGACTGATGCCTCTAAAAAAAAAAAAAAATCAATATTCAGCTAAGACCCCATCCTTTTATCCCATCTCTGCATCACTCTGTTTGGGCTATATAAAATGCAACCCATGAAGAAATAAACCTTATTAAAATAGCCTATAGTGGGAAGTCTGTTTACCTGGTTTGCTTCATCGCGCGTCAGAGCTTCTCTGGAATGTCAAATAATATACACACAGACTAGGTAACAATCTATACCAGCACCTGAAATAGTGCTTTTTACCTCTGGATTTTGTAAGAACAATAAAACACGCAATAAAGAATGAGTGAACATTTGCTACGGAATACAAAATATGTACATTTTCATTATATGTTAACATCATCACAAATGTGTACAATAAACAAGAAACAATGGGAATGTGTTTATAATGTAAACTTCCAAATTGTACTTAAGTAACATCTAAAAAAGAAAAGGAATTAAGAAAACAAGATGCCGTATTCTTTCTCCCTTACATTCTGCTTTCTCCTCTGTCTCGAATGTTGGTCTACCTGGAAAGACATTTACATTTCCTGGGAGCTCATCTTCCATCTTTTCTTCTACACTTGGTTGAACACGAGTTGCAAAGGTATTTGCAAGACTTATTCCTTCCTCAGATATATGATTCTTAATAAGCTGTGCAAATTTCCATGCACTCACTGTATTTATTGATAAGGAGTCCCTCTCCCTTTTCTTTACAGTTTAGTAAGAGAGACTCTAGATTAGTAAATTTACTTCTCCTTAACAGTTTTTCCATTAGTCCCCTCATCAGTGAGATAAAGGGTGGGATAGTTTCATGATCCCTATTGCACCCTCTAATTCAGAGACACTATGATTTTATTTTGTTACACATTCTAGATTTACAAGGACTATAGGATATAAAAATGAACATAAACATAAGAACAAGATTAAACAAAGAATTCTTTGGAAGACATGTATGTACCAAGAAGCTAGGAACTAAGATGAAAAAGAGTCTTGATTTTAACCAGAAGATATCTCTAAAACATAGTATTTTGTTTAAGTTATCACTTTATACTCAGCCAAATGAAAATCTATCGAGTCGTGTGTAGTACTGTAAACTTTCCAGACTCTTATGCTGTTTTATCATGGATCTCTCAATGTATTAAATGCAACAATTGATAAGATACATGAATTAATACTTAAGAAACCTATGACACAAACTTTTATGGTGAGAGAGGATAAAGATTGATCTCTGTGATTCAGAATCCTACAAATGATCCAGACTGACTGTTGGGAACCTGGTTGTAGTCTGACTATTGAAACTGAATTCACCTCTCTGAGACTCTTTTGCAGACAGAAGAATCCTGAAGCCTCCCTCTCCCCTACCCCTTCCTTCCCTTATCTGCCCCCTGGCAGCCCTGGTCACCATTCCCTTACCAGGAAGACTGTGTGGGTTTCCAGACTTCTTTGTCTTTCCTGCTGTCTTTCCCCTTTGTTTCAGGTATTCTTTCTAAAATAAATATTTGGAAACAGGTGCTTGAGTCAGGCTCTTGAGACTATTTGGCCATGCTGACACAACTAAAAAAAATTGGCAAGGTTGCTCTCTACTGAAAACATTCGAAAGGCTTTCCAATTTGGTTAATACTCTAAAAACTAAAGTGCTTTTAATACCTTCAAACTATATCATGGATTGTTTCTTACCTACCTCCAATGTCATTCAGCTCACTGATACCCCAGCTAGCAGCTAGCCTTATTGGTGTCGACACACCGGGCCCTTGTAGACCTGATGCTGCCAGGAGCACACTTCCCTGGCCTTGCACGTGGCTGAATCACCCTCATCCTCAGCTTTCACTGCAAAGGACACGTCTGTGGAGGAGCTTCCTGGGCATTTGACTTTTCACCAATACTCTAGCAAGTTATTCTGCTTTATGCTCTTTATAGCACTTTTCACAAACTGAAATAAAAATGCAAATGTATTTACTTGCGTTCAGTCTCCCTGTATCCCTACAATGTAGGTATATGGAGATAGAGGCCTTGCATTCTACTTCGCACTGTTTCTAGGACAAGCACGATGGCTGATGGACACAATCCATGTCCATATTTTTGTCTAGAACAGACCTATTTCATAAATATTGGGTCAAAATAGTAACTTTTTTTAAAAACAAAGAATAAACACAAAGATCCTATTTTGATGTTAAAAGCTTTAATTGGGGGTTATACATAATATCTCTTGGCTCTATATTTTTATTATTATTATTATTTAAAGACTTTATTTATTTGAGAGAGAGAGAGAAAAAGAGAGACAGAGGGTGTACATCTGTGGGGAAGGACAGAGGGAGAGGGAGAAACAGACTTCCCACTGAGTGCAGAGCCTTGATAGGGGCTCAATCCTAGGACCCCAAGAGATCATGACTTGAGACGAAGTTAGACACTTAACCAACTGAGACTCCCAGGGCCCCCAGTTCTATCTTTAAAAGCCTTAAAATTAGCTTTTATTTTTCCTTTTTCTGTGTATTTCTTGTAGATAAGTGGTTGCAAAAGTTGTGTTTTGGATGTTCTTGCTTTTAAGAATTTGCTTTCATTAAGTACTCCAGAATCTTGAATGAGGCAAGGCTTTATTTCAAATTTGAATGATCAGTAATAGGTTCAAGCTGTAACACTGAGTATTGGGGAAAGCTAGTTAGTGTTTTTCAAGCCAGAGAGTCTTTAATACTATGAAATGTTCAATAATGTGATTGTAACCTCAGCAATCTGAATATGTGTCATTATCCAAAATGTATTTTTATTTATCTTTTTGATGCATATCTTTTGTTCTGCATCTCTTTAAATTTGAGTCAGAATTTACAGTTTCATTGCATGACTGACATCTTCTCCAGAGCAGGACCAAGACTAGGTTGGGGAAAGAGAGGTGCTGGGGTGACTGCCTTTCTCAGGGTTGTGTGAGCATGATACCTGAGAGTGAGGACCTCCTTCAGTTCTGTGCTCTAGCCACCTTTGTTGCATATCCTAGCCAGAACCCTTATCTAGACTTATAAAAAATAGTAATGCTGAGGCCCTGCCTTTCCAAAGTGAGTTCGTTGACTTGATTTTGAGTAACTACTGATAAATCATCTGTGTAACTCTGTTCTGTTAGAGAGTGTTTTAGCTAAGTGAGATTTTTTTCTTTGTTAGCTGCATCCTCAAAAGAAAAGAATTCAAGTCTTATTTAAAATATTTTTATGAGCATCTAGCCCATATTGCTATTAACTTTTTGTATCAGAGACTTAATGTTACTCATTGAAGATCTCATCCACTATGTCGTTGTATGTGATATTAGCTCAATTTGATCCCCTTATTTATTCATACAGGTTATACCTGATTAAAACACATTTTATTTTGCTGTTTTAATGAAATGTTTTAATAAATAGTATTCACTGCATTAATCTGAAGAAGCATGACATTTAAAAACAAGCAAAAGTGAGAGACATACCTAGGAAGTTATGGCTTCTTGCCATTCCGATTTGTAAAGTTTATATAAACTTATTCTCTAAATAACTCATCAAAAAAGGTAGATTCAACTTCTTGAATTCTTCTATGATTTATTTTTCTTATCAGTTTTTTTTTAATTTGAAGAAAACACAAGAATCCCTAAAGTTACTGAGGCTTACCTTTTTTATACCGCTAGACTAGAAGATCTGTACAGTGTCTTTGATTCTATAAATTTAAGGACCCTAAAGTGCTAGAAGTTGGCATATGTACATGAAACTGGCTCCTGAGTGTTCCAGAAGTCACAGTTATGAAGAGAGTTGTATGCTGGGGAAATTTCACTATCTCCAGAATCTTGTTCTGGTTTATTAAGTTTTTGAGGAGGAAAGCTAGGAGACAATGCCTTTTTATTTTTTTTTTCCTCCCAAAGTTTACTGTTGAAGATGTGGTAGTTAAACTCAGATTCTTCTCCCCTAAAATGATACAGCTACTTTGATCAAACACTGGGATTGGATACTCTGCTCTTCTATGCCTTGATCTGATTTTCCTTCTTTTCCTCCGTGGTGCTTTATCCCCACCACATCCCCTGCCCTGGTTGCCCAGAGCTCTAAACATGACCACGATGCAATGACCAGCCTGACTCATAACTTTACACTGTGCAATATCAATAATCATCCCTAATAGTCCTAACAGAGCACTCACATGGAAAATACCCATTTCTCATTAATAGATTTAGCAAAAGTTGCTAAATAATGATGATAGTAATAATTATATAAAGGGTCTAAATACAAAATAAATTTTGAAGCAGGTTAGAATGCAAAGGAAAATCCAATTTTCCAATTTGCACTGCCAAGAAGAGAAACTGCTGCTTGGTGGAATTCAATACAGGTCTGTATGTTTAACTGAGCAAATGAGACCTGCATGCCATAACTA
This sequence comes from Enhydra lutris kenyoni, assembly GCF_002288905.1. Classification (NCBI taxonomy): domain Eukaryota; kingdom Metazoa; phylum Chordata; class Mammalia; order Carnivora; family Mustelidae; genus Enhydra; species Enhydra lutris. The sequence goes on along the minus strand of NW_019154098.1, from coordinate 5,977,330 downwards.
CAAATAATATAATTGCAGGACGTAAGCTTGGACTCAGGGCGCTTCATTTACCACCAGTGTCTCTGTGCCTTTGTACTTCTTGTCTTTGTAGCTTAAGTAAATCATTGCTTAACAACAATAGCATAGAAATATTCAAAATGTTTTTCCTTAATTTCGAATGATCATGAAAACATAATCTTGCACTTTCTTACTTTAAAAATCCCTTTATTAACTCTCTATTGATTGTATGATAAATAAGTTTCTCCATTTTATGACATGGTAGGCTCAAACTCCATCTCTTCCCCCATCTCTTCCATGTCTCTGGAATATTCCATGCTCCCTGCATATCATAGGGTTTTCTATGTAGGTGGCTTGAAGGGTACAAAGAAAATGAAATAACATTCATCTTGAATCATCCCCCAACTACTTCTGATTGCTGGAGATACTAGATGGGCAACAGTTGAAAAAATACTGACTCAGAGCATAAAATATAAATATTTTCTAGTCCTCTCCAGCTCCTTCTATTTCCCTCCTTCTTAATACTCCAATTTTTAGTTCTTGTTGTAAACAGAGAGGAAACCAGAGGCAAATTTCTGCTTAGAATTTGCATGGACCTCATCCAGAGCTTGCACTTACCAGGTTCTCTCTGGGGGAGTTCAGCGTTCATGTATGTGTTACCTCAGTACTTTTAACCCTCTCATTCCCAATGCAAGGTAAGCGGTCTTAAAACAATTTTACAAATGAGAAAATAGCCTCAGAGAGATAAAGTGAATTTCCCAAGTTACACACTATAGATATGGGGCAGTTAAAATTCTCATGCAAAGCAAATGACATAAATCTCTATCCTTAAATTGCACTGGTGCTTGGAAAGTTTTCTGCCACCATGACAGTTCGTGCTGCTTCATAGATGATGTGAATAAAGCCTCATGTGTCATTTCTTGAGACCAGTGTGAAGCACTTTTGAGCCACTATTTTTTACAAGTATATATAATAAGATATATATATCTTATTCGTTACTTGTAAAAAATAGTGGCACTCTCTCTCTCTCCCTCTCTCTCTCTCTCTCTCTCTCTATATATATATATATATATATATATATATTTTAAATCCTACAAAAGTCATTCAGAATAAGGCAGGTGTCAGTTGTAGTAAGTTCTTGTCCCAAATATGATACCAAATAGCTTTGTGACCTAAATAAATTGTGACACTAATATCTCTGGGTATTTGTCTCCATATCAGGGAAAGTTTTGATATATTTGAGAAAGGTCATTTTTTTTGTTTTGGGGGGGTTGTTTTGCTTTGTGTTTTTTTTTGTTGTTGTTGTTTTGTTTTTTTAATTAGTATTCATTTGTTGTATTATATCCCGCACATACTTCATGTTCTGGCCTAATGAATTAATCTCCTTTTTATGACTTTCATGACTTGCCTAGAATTTTTTGGTGATATTTCAGAATACAAATCTCTCTTCTAGATTTTGAATCATTTGAGAATATACTTTTGAGACCAATAGTAATTCAAAATCCATATCTGTTGTATTACTAACAAGTCTGGATCACAGAATAGGTTTATATCTGAGACAAAAAATGGGCTTCCTGCAGTATTCCTCAAATCTATATCTCTGGACCCATACAAGGTAAATGCCATGTCTTTAGTGTTTTCATCCATTCAGTCATTCTTCAAAAATTATTTCTTGAGTGTCTTACCATGTTTCTGCAACTGTTTAGATGCTTTATGTACAGCAAGAAACAAAGAAGACAAAGTCCCATGTTGTTGTAAACATTTTATTATTGAGGATACTGACCTAGCCAGCCAGTGAGCATTCAACCTGATTCCTAGAAGGATGTGCAAGCTCTGACCTGTCATGCTTAATATATGGAAGCCAGTTCAGAGAATATAAGAAAAGTGTGCCCTGTGTGAAGTTCTGCTGTTCTAAAGGAAATTCAGAAGAGGTTAGACTACTCATCTTCTGTAGAGAAACATGGCTCAATGAATGTCTGTCTTTCCCTCTCACCACTACAAAAAACTTCAGGAGCATTTTATAATATAATCCCAAAAGGGTAAAATGTTAGAAGAAGATGTTATAGCTGCCTTTGAAATAAGTTTCAGAGGAAGGAACTGCTTCATCTATGACAGTACCCCTAATGTTTGTTCTTGAAACCCCACTGAGCTTATCAAATAAGCCCGTGGTCAACTAGTAAATTCTTCTGAAGGAGGAGAATAGTAAGTTGGGAGAAAATTCAACTTTAATTCCCTAGAAGCTTCTGAAATAGACAGAACAAAGAATGAATAAAATTAACTGCAGGACTTATTCATTCCATAACTGGAAGTCATGGGAATAAAATGAACAGTGTAGGGAATATAGTCAGTGGTATTTTAATAGTGCTATTTAGTGACAGATGGTGGCTAAGCTGGCAGTGAGCATAGCATAACATACAGAGTCATTGAATCACAATGCTGTATACCTGAAACTAATGCAACATTGTGTGTCAACTGTACTGAAATTAAAAAAAAATAATGATAATAACTTCAGGGCAACCATGCTTGAGGCCAAGCATTTACTCCCTGTCTTGTTTTCTACCCATCAAAGAATGTGAAGCAAATAGTTTTATCTACTCATAATCTAATAACTGCAGATGTCACAGATTGAATTAAGATATTTTAATGACAGTATCAAGAAATCCTTAACCAATAAATTAGAAAACTTGTATGAAATGAAAAGTTTTTAAAAACAAACATAAAGTTGTGGGGCACTGGGTAGTTTAGTCAGATAAGTGGCCAACTCTTGATTTGGGCTCAGGTCATAGTCTCAGTGTCAAGACTGAACCCTGCATTGGGCTCTGAGAGCAGCAGGAAGTCTGCTCCTCTCCCTTTCCCTCTGTCTTTCCCCCTGCTGTCTCTCTCTCTCAAATAAGCAAATAAATCTTAAAAAGAAACAAACACATAAACAAAAAAACATGAAGTTCTAACATTCTGACTCAAGAATTAATATAAAGCCTTGATACTATACGAACTGAAGTAACTGATTGAATAGTTAAAAGTCTTCCCAGGTAGAAAACTCCTGTCATGCATGACTTTATCAGAAAATCCTATGAAACTTTCAAGAAATAATTCTGAGTGCACATATGCATTTTGAAAGAATAGAAAAAGTAAGAACATTTCTTATTTCATTTTGAGATTTATGAGTTTTATACATTACCTTTATGCTGAAACCTATAAGAACAAGACAAGAAATGAAAATCTGCTGCCCAATGTTACACATTAACTTAGAAAGAGTAGTCCAAAACAGAATGTTGGCAAGTCAATCTATGTATCCATCTACTGATATATTGATTTAATTAAAAATGTTGAACCATCCTTGTAGCCCAGGGATGAATCCTACCTGATCATGGTGGATAATCTTTTTAATGTGCTGTTGGATTCTGTTTGCTAGGATCTTGTTTAGAATCTTAGCATCCATATTCATCAGTGATATTGGTCTGAAATTCTTTCTGGTAGGGTCTTTGCCTGGTTTGGGGATCAGGGTAATGCTGGCTTCATAGAAAGAGTCTGGAAGTTTTCCTTCTGCTTCAATTTTTTGAAACAGCTTCAGGAGAATAGGTATTATTTCTTCTTTGAAAGTTTGGTAGAATTCCCCAGGGAATCCATCAGGTCCTGGGCTCTTGTTTTTTGGGAGGTTTTTGATCACTGCTTCAATCTCGTTACTAGATATCAGTCTATTCAGGTTGTCAATTTCTTCCTGGTTCAATTTTGGGAGTTTATAGTTTTCCAGGAATGCATCCATTTCATCTAGGTTGCTTAGCTTATTGGCATATAACTGTTGATAATATCTTCTGATGATTGTTTCTACTTCCTTGGTGTTAGTTGTGATCTCTCCCTTTTCATTCATAATTTTATAAATTTGGGCTTTCTCTCTTTTCTTTTGGATTAGTGTGGCCAATGGTTTATCGATCTTATTGATTCTTTCAAAAAACCAGCTTCTAGTTTCATTGATACGTTCTACTGTATCTCTGGTTTCTACCTCATTGGTCTCTGCTCTAATCTTGATGATTTCCCTTCTTATGTGTGGAGTTGGTTTGATTTGTTGTTGATTCTCCAGTTCTTTAAGGTGTAGAGACAGCTGGTGTATTCTGGATTTTTCAGTTTTTTTGAGGGAGGCTTGGATGGCTATGTGTTTCCCCCTTAGGACTGCCTTTGCTGTATCCCATAGGTTTTGGACCGAAGTGTCCTCATTCTCATTGGTTTCCATGAATTGTTTCAGTTTTTCTTTGATCTCCTGGTTGATCCAAGCATTCTTAAGCAAGGTGGCCTTTAGCTTCCGGGTGTTTGAGTTCCTTTGGAACTTTTCCTTGTGATTGAGCTCCAGTTTCAAAGCATTGTGATCTGAGAATATGCAGGGATACCACCTTACACCAGTTAGAATGGCCAAAATTAGCAAGACAGGAAACAACATGTGTTGGAGAGGATCTGGAGAAAGGGGAACCCCCTTACACTGTTGGTGGGAATGCAAGTTGGTGCAGTCACTTTGGAGAACACTGTGGAGATTCCTCAAGAAATTAAAAATAGAGTTAATTTGCACTCATACTAGTTTATACAACATTGTCCTTTTCCCCCCAGTTCTTTAATATGTGTTTTACCATTTCAGAGACATTTTTTGATGACAGAGTGTGTGCCAGGATCTTTGTGTAAATGCTTTTCTCTTATGCTAATTAAATAATTAAATCACTTGCTCTGGGGAAAAAAAAAACAACAAACTTAAAAAACCTCATAAAAAGTAACAAAATGGCAATAAGTATATACTTATCAATAATTATTTTGATTGTAAATGGACTAACTGCTCAATCAAAAGACATAGGATGAAGGAATTGATAAAAAAAAGCAAACCTTTTTTATCTATATGCTGTATACAGGAGACTCATTTGACCTACAGACACATACAGATTGAAAATGAAGGAATGGAAAAGCGCTTATCATGTAAAATGGACTTGAAAAGAAAGCTGGAGTGACAATCCTTATTGGACTCAATTAACTCAAACTAGAGTTTAAAACAAAGACGGTGACAAGAGAAAAAGAAGGACACAATATAATCATAAAAGAAACAATTCAACAAGAAGATATAACAATTCCAAATATTTATGCACCTAACATGGGAGCAGTCAAATACATAAAGCAGCTAATAACAAACATAAAGGAAGCAATGGATAATAATGCAGTAGTAGTAAGGGACTTTAGCACCCCATTTACGTTGATGGATAGATTATCCAAACAGAAAATCCACAAGGAAACAGTGACTTTGAATGACACGCTAGAACAGATGGATCTCACAGATATATTCAGAACTTTCCATCCTAAAACAGCATAACACACATTATTTTCAAGGTCCTATGGGACATTCTCCAGAATAATTCACATACTGACCACAAAACAAGTCTTAACAAATTCAAAATGATCAAAGTTATGTCATGCATCTTTTCTGACCATAAACTAACTACAAGAAAAAAATCGGGAAAGAACATAAATACATGGAGGTTAAATGATATGCTACTAAACAATGAATGGGTCAGCGAAGAAATCAAAGAGGAAATCAAAAAGTACATGGAGACAAATGAAAATGAAAACACAATGGTTCAAAATCTTTGGGATGCAGCAAGAACAGTTCTGCGGCAGAAGTTTCTCACAATACAGGCCTACCTCAACAAACAAGAAAAATCTAAACTGATACCATGAAATACAAAGGATTATAAGAGAATATTATGAAAAATTCTATGCCAACAAACTGGACAACCCATGGAGTGACAGAGACCCTTTATAGTGAGAACTATTGGCACTTACCCAGATCCCAGATATTATTTTGTCCTTTGTGAAATCTGTTCTGGAAGATTTGTGGGATGGAATCATTAAGTGGAAGGTTTTGACTCTTCATATCCAAATTCAACATCTTAATGCTCTTCTAGTACATAAAACTAGTCTCAGTAATGTTATTTTTAAATAAATATTGAATTTTTACTAGCTATATAAAGCAGATGCATGTATAGTATTATCTACAGAGAAGTGCATAAGTGTGAAGTCACATATATGCTCTCAAACACTCATCAAATTTTAACCAGCCTGTGCTTTTGGTCCATCAATCTAATGAGTGTTTGTTGGTGTGGACCAAACAAGATCCTGTTCCTCATTTAAAAGAGCTCAGAATATGGCAAGAAAAAATAAAGGTACACTAATGTTTTGAAACTATGTGAAAAGTAGATAGAATTCTGGATCTGTATTTGTATAAATCCAGTAGAGTGATCTGTAACTGTGGTGAGTTAAATGGCAGTATGGGATTGACTGCATAGAGGTATAAAGTCTAGGTCTGGTCAGGTAGCTCATAATTCCTGGAATATAAGGTAAGTCAGAGAAACCTGCAGAAAATTACAAATTTATGTTAGATTTTGTTAATAATTTGAAAGTGTTCCCTTTATACAAATAAGAATTATCAAAAACTTAAGAATGTTCTTACCTAGTCATTGATCCCTTCATCTATTATATGTGTTTGTAATGTATGTGTTTATTAATATAATATACATGTATACATATTTTATATATGTATATATACTGTACAAACATAATATGCATACTATATATATTATATGTGTAATATATAATAATATATACATATTATACACATATATTATGTATACATTAAATATAATACATAATAATATATTATACCTTATTCACATACATTATATGTACACATATGTAACACACATGTCATATATTATATATACACATTACATATATCATACATTATTGATATATATAATATATATGTTATGCATATATATATAATATGTATATATTTATTTATTAAACTATGGTTGAATTTCTGATATCAATGTGTCTCCTTTAGCTATTTCCATTTGTCTTGCTGCAGTTTCAAGCTTGCAGCAGATGATCAATAGGTGTCTGTTAAATTATATTATTTTTAAAAAGCAAGTGAGTAGGAAACTCCAAATGTCTCTTTAAAAACTAGCTATAACAAGTCGCTTTGTCATTTCTCCCTTCAGTGGACTTGTTTTGCCTTTGAATTAGTGGTATGCATAAATAAAACTTTCTAGCCCCTGTTTTATAACATTAATTCAAGAAGAGATGAGATCTATATACGGTGCCCGTAGGATTTTGTATCGATTACAACTTCATAGGTCAAATATTATTATAACGAAGAGAGCTCTGATGAGTCAGCACCTGCCGCCTTCATTCGTACTTGTTCATTCACCTGACATTATGGAGCATCTATCTTGAGCCAACTTAAATGACCAAAGCATTAATTAATGGCAAGGTGGTGGCAAATTTCCAGACCATTGTACTATGGCCATGCTGCATGTACATATTTTATTGCACACAAAGCTTAAAGAAGAACAGTAAAATTACAAATTCAACAAAATATATATTTTATTTCCCAGACTTATGACTACCAAGGCAAAGAGAAAATGCAAATAATCACACTGCTGTTGCTCCAGGGATCATTCCCCAGAAGCTAATCATGTTTAAGTCCTTTCTTTTGGCTCAAAAGTAGAAAGACTATAGCTTTGATTTCACAAATATCCAACAAGACCTCTCCCATGGGCTTTTTTTTTTTTTTTAAAGATTTTATTTATTTCTTTGACACAGAGAGAGACAGATCACAAGTAGGCAGAGAGGCAGGCAGAGAGAGAGGGAGAAGCAGGGTCCCTGCTGAGCAGAGAGCCTGATGTGGGGCTCGATCCCAGGACCCCGAGATCATGACCTGAGCTGAAGGCAGAGGCCTAAACCACTGAGCCACCCAGGCGCCCCCCATGGGCTTTTATTTCCCGTGGAGCTGAAGTGCTGAGTGATTATGCCAAGGGATCTAGGAAGTACTTGGCTTCACACTTTGCCCTCAGATATCCTGAATGTCTATTCTGCACCTGTGCCCTTCCCCATCAACACTGTGCTTGTTACCTTAGAGACTCACTGGTGTGTCACTCCATGGCACCCTTGCTATTCTCTCGAGGCAAGGGGCCTGCATGTTCATTTCTTCCCCATTTCTCATTCCTGCTCATTTTGCAGAAAGAATAATCTCTTTGGGAATTTTAAATGGGTAGTAAGGAGGGCACGTATTGCATGGAGCACTGGGTGTGGTGCATAAACAATGAATCTTGGAACACTGAAAAAATAAAATTAAATTAAAAAAATAAAAATAAAATAAAATGCAAATTATGACCCTAGGACATCAAAACAGACTCCAGAAAGGCAAGCAAAACTTTATGCTTAGAGAAGAAAACAGTTCTCTGTCCCTGAGGGGAAGGAGAGTAAAGAAAGGTGTTCGGGCCAAGAGATAGAGGGGCTGAAGATGCTGTTGTGAAATCTCTTCCTAAAAGTTAACAATCTTGCAGCCTTATTGGCGTGAGTGGGTTTTTGAGGAATTTCAGCCTTGCAGTTTGGTAAACAGAAGCAGCCTACAGAGCAGAGAACAAATGTGAGTGTTCAGAGGAGCTAGCTTCAGTCTCAGACGCAAGGAAATGCTCTAGCGTTTAAACCAATTATACTGAAATCATTGAGGTGAGTAAGAGAATCCCAATTTTCATTTAATACCAATTTAACAAACATTTACTAAGAAAACATTAATGAATAAAACAGACATGCTCCTTCCCTAATGGGGCTTAACGGCTGATCAAGAGACAAAAAGAAAAAAAGGAAAAAGGTAACAAATAAATATATAATTACAAAATGAGAAGAATTGGGGGAAAAAGCATTAGTTGTAAAAAAAAAATAAATAAATAACATTAAATAAATAAATAAATAAATAACAATAAATAAATAAATAAAGATAAATAAATAAATAAATACCTGGAATAAATGGGTATTTCCTGAAGGCTCACCATGTTCTAGGACAATGCTGATGATTTAAATGTTTACCAAATTTTGGGGTGTCTGGGTGCCTCAGTCAGTTAATCATCAGACTCTTGATTTTGGCTCAGGTCATGATCTCAGGATTGTGAGACCGAGTCCTCACATCAGGCTCTGCACTCAGCAGGGAGTCTGTTGGAGATTCTCTCTCTATGCCCCTCCCCCAATGCTCCCTCTCTCTCAAATAAATTAATTAATTTTAAAAAAATTTTTAAAAAGTTAACCAAATTTGAATCTTTCCAATAAACCATAGAGACCGTCCCATGTATTAATCCCATTTCCTGTATGAATAAACTCTCCCTTAAAGAGGTTCTTAGTGAATGAACTCAGTCTTGAGAAAGTGCTTCCTTGGCCATCATTTCTAGGGCCGGGGCAAATCCAGGGGATACCTTGGGGATTTTCTTATCTTCTTTGGCTTTAGGCTCTGATGGGGTCCACTGTGCTCCTCCAGATTCTCTTCTGACTCCTGGAAGCTGAATCCTCTCTTGCTGCTGCCTCTGAGCTAGACTGCTCTCCAGAACCAGATTTGCAGATCAATTCCTGCCTGAAGCTGTCCCTTCAGGCTGGTAGTGGAACAGTCCTAAAACCTAGCCTTCCCCGGAAACAGAACTCACTAAGATCAGATTTAAACTCACTGACCTGATCACGAAGATCAGATTTAACCTCCCCAAGCTTGCTTCCTGTCTTCCTCTGTCTTTCCTTTCTGCTTTTAAATCACACCATAGGGGCGCCTGAGTGGCTCAGTCTGTTAAACTGCTGCCTTCTGCTCAGGTCATGATCCTGGGGTCCTAGGATCGAACCCCCTGCTCGGGATCCCTGCTCAGTGGGGAGTCTGCTTCTCCCCCTCTGTCTCTCAACTGGCTTAGGCTCTCACTTTCTCTCTCCCAAATAAATAAATACAATCTTAAAAATAAATAAACAAACAAATAAATCACATCATAATGGTCTCCAGAACACATTAAATGTAATACTTAGGGGGGAATTGAAAAAAAAAAAAAAAAAACTGTTGAGGAAAATAATCAAATGCATAAAAATTTATTCATAAAATTACTATAAATCTTACACATCCAGTAATAAAGAATGGTGGTATAAGTTACACTAGAACCATGTACAGGAAATATTAGAAAGAGGTTTCTAAAGACCTTTCAAGGTTATATATTTCAAACTATCAAAAAAATGGAAGGAAATAGAAACATTTGAGTTCTTATCACTAGAAAGCAGAAGAACATGTAAATACAAAATATTTTTCTATTCCCTTCCCCTACGTTCATCTAAGAGATGAGATAAAAGATAAGAGACTCTTGAGGATACAGAACAAACTGAAAGTTGATGGAGGGAGGTGGAGGAATGGGTTAAATGGGTGATGGGTGTTAAGAAGGCGCTTGCGATAAACACTGGGGTGTTGTATATAAGTGATGAATCATTGAATTCTACTCCTGAAACCAGGATTACACTGTATGTTAACTAACTAGAATTTAAATAAAAATTTGGAAAAAATAAAGTTTAATATTAGACAAAAAATTTTCTATAATGTATATGTTTTTATTTTAAATCAGAAAAATTAGATCAATAGCATTTAATAAATTATATTGATGAGGAACATGATTATGTCATTAAAAGGATAAAGATATTTTTCCATTTGAAATAGACATGTTGGCTCAATGTTTTATTTATTTGACTTTTCTTTTTTTTCAAAGAAGCAAAATACAAAGAAATGAATTGGTTTTCTAGAAGTCACATACTTGGTGAGCCACAGGGACAGACAGCCCTGGAGCTAATGTCCTTCCTGCCTCTTAGGCCAGTGCTCTGAGTTCTCCTCAATGCAGTCCCAGTGATTTTTCTGATGAGGGTCTTGGCAACTCAAGGGTTAAGACATTGATATTCAACTTTGCCCCTTTTTGCCCAATACAGAGTCCCCCAAACGTTTAATAAAAGCATAGAGTCAGAGATGGGGTTAATTTTTCTTTTTAATTCCTTCTTAAGCAGCTAGTGTAGTCCATTGTGTAAAGAGATATTCAGGAAGTACATGCTAAATTACTTTGAGTGAAAGCTTAACATCAGATAAATACAAAAAGAAATGCCACCCAACCCGTGATATTTATATGGAAAATTAAAATCAGCTCAAAGACAGGCATACTGTGAGGTAAGCTTAATGCTCCACTGGGGGTTGTAGGGTAAACCACAAACTTTCTGTACTCAGAAAATAGCATTTTGAGTTATGTTTTCCTTCAGGAGATTTGTGATTTAATATGGATTTCAGAGTAAATGCTAAATCAATCAATCAATCAGTCAGTCAATTTATCTGCAGCTACTTTTTTGCCAACGATGCAAATGCTATAGATTGCGTGTCCCCTTCCCCAAAGTCTCAAGTTCCTATGTTGAAACCTAACCCCCAATATGATGGTACTTGAAGGTGGGCCTTCGGGGAGTGGTTAGGTCATGAGAATGGAGCTCCCATGAATAAAATCAGTGCTCTTATAAAAGAGATCTGGGACACTTGGGTGGTTCAGTCAGTTAAGCATCTAACTCTTGATTTCAGCTTGGATCAAAATCTCACAGTTGTGAGATCGAGCCCTGCAGAGGGCTCTGAGCTCAACACAGTGTCTGCTTATTCTTCTCCCTCTGCTCCACCTGCACTTTCTCTCTCAAATAAATAAATACATAAATAAAATCTTAAAAACAAAACAAAAACAAAAACAAAAACAAAAAACACAAAGCAATTCCACAAGGTTCTCTAGCTCCTTCTACCACGTGCAAAAATACAGCTTTCTATAAGATACCAAATTTGTAGGTGCCTTGATCTTTGCCAATTTCCAGAACTGTGAGAAATAAATTTTTATTAAGCTGCATAGTCTATGATACTTTTCTTAGAGCAGCGCTATTGGGACTTAGACAGATGCCAAGGCATTTCTTATATTTTTATTCAAAAGCAGATGGTGGGAAAATCAATCACTTCTCCAAGAGAAAGAATATTAATTCCATAAAGAAAAATGAATTGATTCTCTGTAGTTTTAAACACGTGGCTTGATAGAGATGCGGTTGGGCAGAAATAGGGTTGGAGTGTGTGCAGTATCAGGGAAACTTCAACAGGGCTGAGGGCTGAGTGTGAACATGGCTGATGGTGGCATAAGGCAGGGGTAAGTCCAGGTTCTTTGCACTCAGAGTCAAATGTAAAACCTGGAGAAAACATTGTAAAACAAGAATAAAACCTGCTTGCGTTTATTATTTGCCTAATGATTGCCACTCTGTAACCTATTCTAAACTCCACAGAAGAGGTATCATTAACCTCAGCCATTCAATAAAGAAACAGGTTTAGGGGGCACCTGGGTGGCTCTGTCGATAAAGCATCTGATTCTTGGTTTCGGCTATGGTCATGATCTCAGGGTCCTGGGATCTGTCCCCGCACTGGGCTCTGTGCTCAGCATGGAGTCTGCTGGAGAGTCTCTCTCTCTCTCTCTTCATCTGCCCCTCATCCCTTTCTCTTTCTAAAATAAATAAATAAATCTTTAAAAAGGTAGGTAGGAAGGAAGGAAGGAAGGAAGGAAGGAAGGAAGGAAGGAAGGGAGGAAACAGGTTCAGAGGAGTTAAGGAGCCTGCCAGGGCCAAGATTTAAACAGTTTGTGCTCTTTTGCTTTCTACAAACACTGAGTCTGGCAGTTAGAGTTAAGTCTGAAGATGGAAGAAGCCAGGCTTGTAGAAATGTGATAACACAAGGGCAATAATGGTGTGAGTTAAGGCTCACTACCCAAAGCCAAAGAAAATGTACCTTGTCCATCACTGAGACAGTTGTCTGTGTTTGTAGAGCTCAGACTTTTGGTGTATCAGAATCAGGATGGTGTGGTACCTGCTAAAAATATAGGTGCCTTTCTTTAGAGTCTGAAGTTTATAATTTGAGCAGTTTGGAGTACAGGTCGGACATACGTATTTTTAGTCAACTCCCTGGCTGCTTCCGATAGACAGGAAAGTTTGAAGGTAACTCTTTGGTATAGTTTTCTGAAGTGGGAAGTACTGTAAAGAAGATAGGATTTAAGTGGTTAAACTGGATTCTATTGCTGCTTCAGCATGGACTGTTAGATTATTTAACATCTCTGTACTTTGGTCTCTTTATCTGTGCAATGAAGAAAATTATACTTCTGTGCTTTGTTTTGAGGGAAAATAAGAGTATATGTGTTTTGTTTTGTTTTGTTTTTGAAAAATAAGACAATATATAAGATTTAACGGGGCACATAATAATTTCTGTAGTATTTCTTATAAAAGTGCATATCTTAATCCTATGGAGGTATCTATCAAACCCAAATTAAGGGTCAGTGTATGAAACAATGGACCTATAGCCATGAAAAAATACAAATATCAGAGAAGACAAAGAAAAACTGAGAAACTCTTGCAGATCTAAAGGGGAATAAAAACCCAGCACATGACATTTAAGTATTATTGTACAATCCTAGGTTGGAATTTGGACTAGGAAAAAATGCTATAAAGGAAGTTAATGCAAGTGGTAAAATTTGAATATAGAGTGATTTAAGAGGTTAGAATGTTCTCTCTTTTAGTTCCCTGATTTGGGCAGTTGCAGTATAGTTTTATAAGTGGGATTTTCAAGATGTGGATTTCCCCAGGTCCTCCTTCAAGGACAGACATGAAGCACAGAGTTAGCAGACAGCCTCCAGCTATCAGCTCCTTCAGGCTCTCACTTGGAAGATGAAAGCTACGTCTCAAGGCATGAGGTCATATCTTTCCATGGGAACTTCAAACCCAGTGACTAAGAGAAATAATGCCTGGTCTCTGGTGAGAAGTTCCCACACCAGAGGTGCTTGGAGACTAGCCAACGCTGTCAAGCCAGCTGGCACCATAGTTGGACCTTCTCTGTCCAATCCTGCTTCCTCCCCCTTTCGTTCAGAAGACGATCCTGAATTAATGTTTTGCACACCAAACTATGTCTCTGCACCAGCTTCCAGGGAACTCAACTTGCAAACTCAGCATGGCAAGCAATTTGAGAAAGGAAGTGATAAGATTCAGTTTTGGGGTTGCATCACTCTTACTGGTAGGAGGGTGAATAGAGATGGCACCTCAGACAAGGGGGCAGTCTACTTTTAACAATTCAACCACATATGGAGAAAACAGTGGTTGGAAATGTAATGGGCTTGGGTAGCCATTGCTGAGCACCACAGATGCTCTCCATGTCCTGATGATGACAAATAGGTAAATGAAAGTCAGTTACGAAAGTCAGCAACCTCTTGGGTGCATAAAAAAGAAGTCTTATAGTTAGTGTGTAGGAAGGCAGAAGAAGGCAAGGAAGAAAAAGTGAAACAGGACTTTTTAAGCACAGTGGCTGAATGTCAAAGATTAACTAATCAAATAGGTTTGTTATGCTAAGAGAAGGGTCCTGATGGGGAAAACAAAGGACCTTAATTCAACAAATGATACTATGTGGATTAATCCCTGAGGTTTTGACCCTCCAGATTCCTCTGACTGTTCTGAGCCTGTACTTGGGACCTAGCCCTCTCCAATAAGAGTCTTCCCTGCTTACCTCCCCCTCCAATAGTAGTCAGAGGGGGAGGCCTCGACTAGCACATTTTTCCACCTCTTCTCCTCAACACTGAGTCTATAACGTTGTTCAGTTGCCCGTAACCTAGCTGGGGATGCTCTGAGCCTGACCAAGGAGAAAAGGCGCTGTTCCTTATAGAGGCTGCAAGATCTTGCTAGCGTGGACCTGAAGGAATTGGGAGAATGTACATGAACTAGGACCCAACAGTATTTGTTCCCTGAACAAATTGGATTGGGAAGGATTTATTCTCCTGCAATAAGGTGTAATATTCTGGAGAGAACCCCAGGAGGTAGGGTGAACTCAGTATAAGAAGGGTAGCTGCTAGAATCATGGAGGAAGCGATCTCACACAGCAAGCAAAATGCAAGAATTGCTGGAGCAGATGGTAGAGGAAGAGAGTACATGCCGTGTGTGGCCATGAGACCTGCCGCATGATTGTATTCCATGCTGAGGTCCCAAGGCAGCGTAAGATACAAGGCTGCAAGGAATTTTTAGACAGCAATGTGCCACACCAGCAGTAAGATGGTCCATCAGTGATGGTTCTTCTCTGTAGGTCAGGGCTGGTATTATAACCGCCTGTTAACAAAATTTGGCCCACTAACATCAGTGGGGATGATAGCACACAAAACATGAAAAGCCTGGGGGGCCTATTAGCTGTCAAAATCGAAAAGGTGTGAATATCACAATAAGCAGCAAGAGCACAGAGAATATTGAGGTTTACTAGAACGAGGCATGGAATCCTACACAGCATAGCATCGTGTAAAGAACCATTTTACAGCTAAGGAGGTGTGGGAGTGAGCCCATGGCCCACGGCCCTAACATTCACAGGTTGTATCCAGACCATGCCATGCAGAACCTGCTGCCCTGCTAGAACTTTGAGATGATCTGCTCAAGGTAAGGCTAAAGCCCCAGTCCAGAGGCACTACTCTGTGAGAGGAAGTGCCACATTGCAGATCATAGTACATGCACTAAATCAAAGACCATCACATGGGTCTGTGTTTCCAGGAGAAAGAATATCTGAATCCAGGAAACAAGAGGTGAAAGTAGGAGTTGTGCCTCCTAAACATCCTACC
This sequence comes from Enhydra lutris kenyoni, assembly GCF_002288905.1. Taxonomy (NCBI): domain Eukaryota; kingdom Metazoa; phylum Chordata; class Mammalia; order Carnivora; family Mustelidae; genus Enhydra; species Enhydra lutris. Next base: position 5,961,830 of record NW_019154098.1, on the reverse strand, counting down.
TAATGCCCCCTGTTCTGCAGGGCTAGATGTCCTCAGGCACATTCATAGGAGACAAGTCAGAGGAGTCCCACTGGATTATCAGCTATGCTGCTACCTGGCACTTTTGCCTTTTGACATCTAGAAACTAGCAGGTGGGAAGAGCAGTCACCTTTCTGGTGAAGTAATTGACCTTATTACCAGGAAGAGGTAGGGCTGCTGTTACGTGATCAGGGCAAAGGGGAATATGTGAGGAACCCAAGTGATCCCATTGGGTGCTTCTCAGTACCCAATTGTGACTGTAAAAAGGTAGGTTCAGAAATCTTGGACCGAGAAGGGCATGGTGATGAGATGCTCTGGCCCTTCAGAGAGTCTGCACTGCCGTTTCCCTAAATCCGCTTCCTTCCTCTTCTCATGCTGAAAAGCAGAGAGAGAAAACCTAAGAAGTCTGGGTTGGTGGCAAGTGTGAAGGACGTATAACTTCTTATGTTTGGGGAAGAGGAGGAGAGAGCCACATCATTGATGCAGCCTTTTAGGCTGTAGCCTTGAGAGATGTGCTGCAAAGGAGTTGACATAATGTAGTTCATCGTGGCTCTATTCAGAGGCTCGGCTAACAAGGAAGTGCTGCCTTAATTTTTAATGCCTATTGCCCCCTTGTCATATACTTTCCTTGACAATAAATTGTGACTGGGTCAAGGTTCAGTTTAGATATTCCTTGTTCCCTCTGCTCAAATGACATCTAATAGAACTCCTGTCTCTCCTCTAATGCATAGTGCCCCCAAACATTGAAAAATGCAATACATTCAGTGTCCAGTCAGGCAGAGAGGGGATGGCTGCAGAGATCCACAGAGAGCTCGACTTGCTTCTCTCCTTGGAGTTCCACAGACAGCCTCAGACACGACATCCAACCTTAGGAATACCCATTATTAGGTAGAGATGAGGGAAGTTAAAGTCCCTGGAGAGGGGCGCCTGGGTGGCTCAGTGGGTTAAAGCCTCTGCCTTTGGCTCGGGTCATGATCCCAGGGTCCTGGGATCGAGCCTCATATCGGGCTCTCTGCTCAGTGGGAAGCCTGCCTCCTCCTCTCTCTCTCTCTCTCTCTCTGCCTGCTTGTGATCTTTGTCTGTCAAATAAATAAATAAAATCTTTAAAAAAAAAAAGTCCCTGGAGAAATTGTTATTGGATGTATGTTTTTTGTAATTTGAAAAGCACCATAAGAGCATGGAATCAAATGTAGAATCTAAAGTTCCTTCATCCATCACAATTAAAAAATGCCAAAAAGCATATGGTCATGGAACAATCAGGAAAGACAAATGAATGAAGCAAAGGACATTAACTGCAGATCTAAATAATCCTGGTTTCTGTAAATGACTGAAAATTTCTTCAAAAGGGAAGAATGACCTCAAACAAGGACCACCCAGAGCATGGTTGACACTGCAATTTAATTCCTCTGTGTGTTTTCATGACCTACCTTCCTTTCTTTCTTACTTCCTTCCCCCTCCCTCCCTTCCTCCCTCCCTTCCTCCTCTCTCTCTTTCTTTTCTTTCCTTTTTCCTTCCTCCCTCCCTTCCTTCCTTCCTTCCTTTCTTTCTTTTCTTTTCTTTCAAGATTTTATTTATTTTGTAGAGGGAGAGAGAGAGGGAGAGCAAGCATGAGTGGGAGAAAGGGGGAGAGGGAGAAGCAGACTCCCTGCTGAGCAGAGAACCCCATCTGGGGCTCTATCCCAGAACACTGGGATCATGGTCTGAGCTGAAAGGAGACCCCTAACGACTGAACCACCCAGGCAGCCCTTTCCTGACATTTCCTGATGCCTAGCACAGATAGGATCTTACAGAGACTCACCTGCTAGGATTTTACCAAACTTTCTTTGAGTAAACACTAAACAAATATAGAAGGCCTTATGTTAAAAATATTTTCTTATTTTCTGTAATCTTGATGCTTTGGCATTTGGAGATTTGTAGACCTGAAAACTTCCCCTTCCAGGGCTAATTCCTTGAGATAACAAACAACTTGGGTGCCAGAATGCATTTTGTTATAGACTGAATGTTTGTATTTCCCCCAAATTCGTGTTGAAACCAATCTCCCTCCCAGGGGAATGGAGACAGTGCATGTGGATGCTGATTAGATTGATGGCAGATTCCTCATGAATGGAATTAGCACCCTTGTAAAAGTGGCCCCAGAAATCTCCCTGGCCCCTTCCACTAGCTCAGGAAATAAAAGACAGCTATCTGTAAACTAGGAAGCAAGCCCTCACCAGACACCAGACACCAAATCTTCAAGTGCCTTCATCTTGGACTTGCCAGACCCCAGAGCTGTGAGAAATAAAGAAATACATTTCTAATGTGTTTAAACTACCCATTCCATTGTATTTTGTTATAATAGCCCCCAAAGACTAAAACACTTTTCATATGTAAACTAACCCATCCATAGTCCAAAACTCCTACGTTCTCATTTTATCTAACTACCAAATTCCAGAACTCTGTTCATTGCTTTAATCACTACAGATCCAGGTACTGCCAGCTGGGGAACGGCCCTCCAAAATTATTCAAGCTAGTCAATCATAAGTTTGCTTAGCTGGTTTCATCCACACCTTTCCCTGGAAAAGTGTCCCCTGCCTGTTCTTGCTTTTGGTGCCTCCCTGAGCAGCCTTGCATGGCGTGGCATACCTTCTGTACTAGGAGACCATAAGTACAATAGAAACTTCTTCCTGGATGGAAATCATTTTCATCTCTGTGTGTCTCACTATACCTGCTCAAAGCAAGTCCGGGGTACATTTTTAGAACTTACTGATTTCAAAACTAAGCAGATAAATAGGTTAAAACACAGACTTTAGAAATTGAGAGATGATGCCTATATAGAAATTTTTGCTTGGACTCTGGGTTATTTTAAAAACTTTTATTCTTTTTGTATACTTGTTTCAATTTAAAAGTATTAATTCAACATCTCTAATTAGTGATGACAATGTGGAAATAGCTACTCAAAACACAGAGTAGTATATAAAGTATAGGGTAGATTTGGTCCCATAAAGAGACTAGAATGAAAGGCTAGATGTATATAGCACAAATATGTATAATTTATAAACAGTGTCATGTTCAAAAATAACTCAAACAGGACACTTTATTGACACTCATCACTACAAATGTTTCCATCTTTATCCAATTGGCTAGAGTATTTTCAGCATTGATGGCATTGATGACCCTTTTACCTGCTATAAAGTCCACTAGTATGCAGGTCTGATGACATCTATAAATATGCAAAGTTCTTACAGGGCCAGAAGACTGTCCAGTGCTCTGAAAAAAATGCACATAAATCCGAGTGGGAATGCTAGTTCTACCACTCACTGGCTCTGTAGTGTTGACTAAATTACAAAATTGTGTTCATCCTCATTTTTCTTGGTTAAATGGGGAAAATAGTATCTCCTTCAGTAATTGTTGGAAAGATCAAATGAGAAAATACATGTAAAATGCATGAGACACAGCAGGTGCTCAATAAACGAGATTTCTTCTTTTTACTGCCTAAGAATGTCAGATAATCATGAGTTACACAGTCTGCTTATACAATAAGTATGTAATACAGACTTTAATACAGGCTACCACATAAAGTCTTGGTTATTCATAGAAAAACAAAGATAATTTACCTATATCTGCACATCTATAGGCAGAAGGAGAGGGTTTTAAATTAATATTATTATATACACCTGCTATTGTTAAGTCCTTTACCAAAGAAAAGAAAACCTCCTGATGATATATAATGAATATATAAAGAGTGCATCCCCTGATGCACGATGCAGTATGGTAAAGCATGTCTTGTGAGGACGATTCCCAGTTAGGGTGTACTCTGTGCTGAAAACACACTACGGGTATCACTTGCCGATGACATATATGCTATTAGTGCTTTTCTCTTCTTCATTGAGAATGTTAAACACCAAAAAAGTTACCTGACTTTTCCAAGGTCATATGGCTAGTAATTTTTTTTTTCAGAAACTAAATATTTAAACTCAGTGACTATGTAGGCTCCAGAATCCAAGATGATGACATCCCCATCACTTTTATGTCTATGCTATTCTCCTAAATATTCTGTGATTTTATATTTTGTATGTATAAGTGTTAGATGTGTAAACATTGATGAATACAACAGACATTTGTCAAACCCTGTTCATTCTGATCTTCTGGCATACTCTTGCTTGGCTGCTAGGGAGCATGTTGGAATCCCCCGGTGTGCAGGGCACACAAATATCTCTCCCTCCCATTCCTCTTCCAATTTCAAGCTGTATTTTAGCTCTTAATTTTAACAAAGCTTAATTTATTATTTTTCCTTTTTTTTTGTTAGTACCTTTTGTGACCAATTTATTGAAACAACAACAAAACAAAAGTCTTCCTACTCCACAACTATGAAGATACTGTCCAGTTTCCTTCCTTCACCTCTCACTTACGGGTCCAATCCGTCCTGCACTGACCCAGCTCCCTTTAATAAAAAGTCACACTTTTTACTCAAGGTTCTCCTTGAGTACTCAAGGTTCACCTCTGTCTAAAATCAATTGACCATATATGTGTGGGTCTGTTTCTGAACTTTCATTTTATTTCACAGATATGTCCTTATGTATTCTTTACCAACACTGCCCCATCTTAATTGTTCTTCCTTTATGACAAATAATGATGTCTCATTCTGTGAGTCTCCCAGCATTGTTTTCTCCAAGTTCATCTTGGCTATTCTTTTCTCTGTGGAACAATTATGAAAGAAATTGAGGCAGACACAAAAAAATGGGAAAACATTCCATTCTCATGGATTGGAAGAACAAATATTGTTAAAATCTCTATGCTACCCAAAACAATCTACACATTCAATACAATCCCTATCAAAATCCCATCAGCATTTTTTCACAGAGCTGGGATAAACAATTCTAAAATTTGCATGGAACCAGAAAATATCCCAAATAGCTAAAATAATGTTGAAAAGGAAAAGCAAAGCTGGAGGCATCATAATTCTGGACTTTAGGCTGTATGACGAACCTGTCATCATCAAGACAGTATGATCCTGGCACAAAAACAGACACACAGATCAGTGGAGCAGAGTAGAGAACCCGTAAATGGATCCACATAAAATTTAGAATGAGTTTGCCATTTTCTACAGGCATAAACAGATACACATGCACATGTACACATACAGATAAATTGGCCAGGATATTGATTGGGATCTATTTAGTGTATAGATTAACTTGGGAAAATAGATATCTTTATAAGAGTGAGTTTTCAAATTCATAAATATAGTTTCTTTCTGTATTTATATATTTAGTGTAATTTATATAGAGAGATATACATATACTATATTATAAATTTATTACACTTGCACTATTTGTGATTATTAAAGTAACAGTCTTATGCATCTTAGAATTATCTTTAGGCAGTTGATGATTTTTATTCAAACTTAGTTCATATTATTTTTAACATTATGATTACTATTAGTTTGATATAGGCGGTAGATGCATAGATACATATGTAGATAATTGTTGAACATGTATTCAGCACTTTCTTAGCAACCATTTTGATCACCTGTTCTATGCTGGTCACTCAGCCTGGGGATAGTGAAATGTGCACTTTGGACCCTCTTTCCCTGAGCAGCTCCCAATTCAGGTGGAGAGGTGCTTCATGTGATGAGCGACTGAAGGAGTCTGAGAAAGCACTATCGAATTAAGAGCAGCACTGCGTTCAGGGGACAGAAACCCCACTGATGACTTATTTCAGTTTTATTCCAGTGAGGCCGTATCACTATCTGAGTTTTACACCTGCTTCCTAGCTCCTCTCCCATTCGGATTATCTTTGGACCCCAAATCCAGTCCAAAGTCACTGTCAGTCTATTCTTCATGCTAACGTGTTACTTCATTATGCTTTTGCACAGAATGTAAATGCACCAAAAGCAGAAATAATATGTTTACTGCTCTGTTTTTTAGTGCCTAAAAGACTGGTAAGAAAAGATGCTCAATAAATACTAACTTTTACCTGTCATATATTTACCCCTTTCCTTTCCTTTAAAAATGTCTTCTTTCATCCTTACACTTGCAATAAAGAGTTTATTAAGATTTGAAGAAAAAAAAAATCTTTCCCTCCATATTCTATTCCAGTGTCATGTCCCCATGAAATCTGACTCTGGAACTCAGCAATTAGCACTGAGAATTGTGGCTTTTGTCTCATCACTCTAGTCTTTGTCATGGGAATCTGCATGTTCTATTACAATAAAAATGTACCCAAATTTCTGTCTCCTCCTCCATCTTTGCCAGAAGAGACACTATCTTACTTATTTTCAACTTCTGAAGTGCCCAAGCTGGTAGCTGATCCACAATAATTTATTTTTCATGAAAGAGCAAATAAATGAAAGAAAAAGTGAGTAAATGAAAATTGAAATAAAAGTTCACACAAATAGCAAGAATTAAGAGGAAAGCCTGTAACAACCAGCTCATGTCAGGAGAATTAGGTTCACATAATAATTCAAAGGCCCAAAGAGCTTTCTTAACTGATAACAGATTTCATGGCCTTTTGGTTACTAGGAAATTTATTTATACTTGTTTCACATCTAGGTCCCAGAGGAATCCAACAGATGACTGTGTCTAGGTGGTTGCATTAATGTTGTTCTTGGTCAAGCAGGAGTTCCCAACCCCTGTTTGCTCTCCCACCCACCCACGTGGGCTGGGAGATGTGAGGATGACAGTAATAGCAAAAATAAAATCATTGCTTCAACCACAGCCAATGCTTCTGAGTCCGTGACATTGTGATGAACATTTTTCCCTGAAGTAATTTCCTTTACTTCTCACAACAAACCTATCACGTATGGGTCAGATTTTTTTTTTTTTTTTCATCCTCGGTGTGGACCAGAAGAGGGTGAGGAACATTGAGACTGATCTCCCAAGGGACACTGATCAAAGGCAGATCTATATCTTACCCATCCCTCCACTACAGAGCAGTATCGATAAAATATATCAGTTACTCCCCGTATGTGATTATTAGCCCATGTAAAATCCAGGTTTGTCAGGAACCATTTTCCTCAGTTCATAGCTGAGGGAACTGGAACAAAAGGGATGAGGCCACCCATCGGCATGGTGCACTGCTGTTTAGTGCAGGGAAACTTGAACTCAGGGTTGGATTCTACCCTTCTTATGAGAGCTGGATACTTAAGAATTTCATTCTAATATTTTGAATAATCAATGACAGGATGATGACCATATTTTACTAGAATATGAAATGAGTGTTCTTTTATCACTAGTACTTATCATTTACACTGTCTGATTCAATAAGCACATCTCACATTTGTTACTTACTGCTTTACATGATATTTTATATCATAATTATAACTTAATCATGACTCAGGCTTATTAAAAACTGACAAGCCCTAGCTATTGATGTGGTTAGTTTTCCCCCTAGTTACTTGGATGTTAAGTCTTTCTCTCCATTCAAAACAATTTGTAGTTTCCTTCCTTAGGGGGAATTCATGGTCTTTTAACACATGAACAAAAATCTGCAAACGCTTGAGGCAATCAATGCAGTGCTTCCTATTTAATTTGTAAAGTTCAAGTCTTTATCCAAAAGTTTCAAGGAGGTAGAAAATGTATGATTTTTTGTGAAGTAATGCCCACATCATATTTTATACATGAATATGGCAGATGGTCCTGAATAGTCTACCCATTTATAAAGAATTCCCGGTTACCTGAATATTTCATTCTAGTAAGACTTTCCTTCTGAAAGCCCGTAGTACTTCATCTCTCCATTTCTTTTGATGTCTTCCTTTTCCACCTCACCTTATGGTTCTGTGTGTGTAGAATATATTAAAAATATATAATGTATGGAGAAAGTTGACTTCAATTTGAACTATTTCACCTCTTCCAAATGTTGTCCGCATGATCTTAGGCAAAGGAGGTTATCACTGAACCTTTGTAAACTCACAGACTCTTAGAAATTGGAGCTGCTATGTGAACTAAAGGCATTAGCATGTTTGTATTTATTTTTGGAAACTAATAAATGATTCTCATATTCCCCACTAAGCTGTAAATTAATTGGTGACTGAAACTGACATATTCATCATTATCTTTGCACCTCCCACAATTACCAAGAAGGCAGAAGGAAGTTGATTACAATTATGAAGAGAAGGCTAATAGAGTTCACTCAGTTATTCTGCTTGGGATAACTAAGTCATCTCAATATCACATCCTCAAATTGTCCTTTAACAAATTGTAGCTGTTCTTCAAAAGTAAATGCAAAAACTATATATATCCATATCCCTCTCATCTAACTGGAGGTGATCTTGATACAAGGAACAGAGCTCCTATACTTACTTGTTATGATTTATTTCTTTCAACCCTTAATTATATATTTGAATTCACAATTTATTTTTCTTCTCCATTTAAGCTAATTGAGATGAGATACATATTATACTATTTATCTTATACTAGGTCTTCCGATGGCTAAAGGTAGCCCCAAGGGATTAACTCCTTTAACTTTCAGGTTGTACATTAGTATGTGCCAGGGTAGGTCCAACAGACATTCTGTCCTATAACATCAATGACCTGAGGCAAGAAAACAGGCATCTAATTTAGGTTTTGTGAATGTGCACTAGACCTCTTGAATCTGTGAGTTGATTGCTTTCATCACTTTTAGAAAATGGTAGCAATTATCTCCTCAAATATGGCTCCCATCTGTGTATCTAGTTCTCTCTTTCTGGAGGGTCAATATATTAGGTCATCTGTGCCCTGCCTGGTTCTATCACTAAGCTTTATTATTTCCGTTTTATTTTGCTTTGTTTTTCTCTTCTTGTTTCAATTCCAGATTTTCTCCTGATTAAGCTTCAAGTTCATTAAACCTGACTTATACTGTGGCTTGTCTGCTGATAAACCCATTCACTAAATTCTTAACTTCAGATATTGCATAATCTTCTAGTGTGGAATATTATTTTATTTTTTTTAAGGATTTATTTACTTGAGAGAGAGAGAGAGAGAGAAGGAACTGGAGGGGCAAAGGGATAGGGAATCTTCAAGCAGACTCTGATGAACACAGAGCCGTACATTGGGTGTAATCCCAGGACACTGAGATCATGAGCTGAGCCCAAACCAAGGGTCAGGTGCCTAACCAAATGAGCCACCCAGGTGCCCTGATTTGATTTCTTAAATGGCTTTTACTTTATTGAAATCGCCACTTTTTCATCTATCTGCCCTTCATTCCTCTACTTTATTTCACATCATTCCAGGAATTTTAAAGTCCTGACTGATAACTTCAATACCTGGATTATCTGGGAATTTGCTTCTGTTGTTTGTATTTCTCTTCTGCCTCCTCACACAGGTGATAAGTTTTCCTTATAGTTTTATTACATCTCAGACCGGGTATAAAAGTACCAACAGATGACCTAGATGATCTGTTTCCCATTTAGAGTTTTCCTCTTTTTTGTTAAATTTGTAGGATGAGAAGCTTATCACCACCACATCATTATGTGTTGGGATGGGCTGGAGTGGTTTTGCATTTTTTTTTTTAATTTTATTTTTTATAAACATATAATATATTTTTATCCCCAGGGGTACAGGTCTGTGATTCGCCAGGCTTACACACTTCACAGCACTCATCATAGCACATACCCTCCCCAATGTCCATAATCCCACCCCCCCAACCCCCCTCCCCCCATTAACCCTCAGTTTGTTTTGTGAGATTAAGAGTCACTTATGGTTTGTCTCCCTCCCAATCCCATCTTGTTTCATTTACTCTTCTCCTACTCCCTTAACCCACCATGTTGCATCTCCTCTCCCTCATATCAGGGAGATCATATGATAGTTGTCTTTCTCCGATTGACTTATTTCGCTAAGCATGATACCCTCTAGTTCCATCCACGTCGTCGCAAATGGCAAGATTTCATTTCTTTTGATGGTTGCATAGTATTCCATTGTGTATATATACCACATTTTCTTTATCCATTCGTCTGTTGATGGACATCTAGGTTCTTTCCATAGTTTGGCTATTGTAGACATTGCTGCTAGAGACTTCTCATTTGTTCTTTTGTGGTCCTCAGGTGACATCCTCCTCAAATCTTTTATTAAGGTTATGGATGAGTTTTGCATCTTGAACTCTGAAGACCTTACCTCATGGAGGTTTTAACCTAGGTCTTTAGCTTTGCCACAGTTTCAAAATCTTGTAAATGTCTTGAGAGGGAGATTAGTTTTGTTCACTGCAGGCTTCTCCCTCTTTTAGGATCTCTGCCTGTCTGGTTTAATCTCCCAGGTTTTGACATTACTAAAGAATTATGCAGATGCCCTATAGGAAGACTTAGACTTGCATTATAGTCTCCTGTAGGGACACCTGGGTGGCTCAGTCAGTTAAGTGTTGTCTGACTCTTGGTTTCAGCTTGGATCATGATTTCAGGGTTGTGAGATCAAGGCCTACATTGGGCTCAGTGCTCAACACGGAGTCTGATTGGAATTCTCTCTCTCCTTCTCCCCTGCCCCCTAAAATAAATAAATAAATAAAATCTTTAAAAAAAATTGACTCCTGTAGTGTCCAGTCTGTTTCAGTAATGCTGCACAGCTGTCAGAAGCCTTCTCTCCCTCAACAGAATCACCCAGCACTGTCTGCACCAAATTCTCAGCCTGACCTCAACTTCAAATGGCTGCAGAGGTAAAATGGCTCAAGAAAGCCATCTTACCTGGGAAGGATGTTTTACTTTCCTAGATTTTAACTTTTTATATTGAAATCATTTTCTGATTATAAAATAGTTGAAAAAATAGTATAGATAATTTCCATATACTTATTACCATATATCCCACCATAGACTATCAAAATTAAGAAAGTAATCATAGTGCAATACTATTACCTAAAGAACAGACCTCCTAGGGGGTGGTTCATCCTACTAATGTCCTTTTTCTGTTTCTGGAGCCCACAGTGAATGATGTCATCATGACTCCTTTATCCCTCCAGTTTGTCACAGGTCCTCGTCCTTCCTTGCCTTCATGACTTTGACAGTTCCACAGAGTATTTGTTCATTTGTAAGATGTCCCTAACTTTTTTTTCTGTTGTTTTTGCAAAGTTCATCTGGGGGTATGGTTTTGGGGAGGAATAGCAGAGAAGAGATATATTCATCTCATCACTTCCTTCCTGAGGGTACGTTAGGTGCATGACATCAACATGACTTACGCGGTTTGTATTAACCTTGATCATTTGGTTATGGTAGTATAAGCTAGGAAAGAGCCAGGAAATACATAGATGTGTATTTCCTTATGTATGTCCACACCAACACAGGCACACAACTGTAATTAGTTCTCTGTGGATTTATGTATGTATGTGACTATCTATACATCAGAATAAACATAAGTTTGTACTGATCTTTCTCACTCTAATCCAACACCACAGGGTTCATTCTACCTTCTCCCTTGTTTATTTGTAACTTCTTAATCTGACAGCAGGAAACCTGGATCCCATAATTTATAATTTGTTTACATATGTTTTCGTACCTTATTTGTATGCATGTAATATAGTTGTAGAGTCAATAATCTGTACTCCTGTGAGAAAGGAATTTATCAACTGGAGTACTGTATACATGCAAAGTTTTTCATTCTTTATTCATATAGTTTCCAGGGAAAAAATATTTTTGAGTATTACTTAGTTTATCCCCTTTCTGTCCCTCCCCCTTCAGTGTGGTTATGTGATTCATTTGTAATACAAATAGATTCATTTGTCCTCGCCTATGCTGCATCTCTCCCCCCAAGTCCCAGTTGATTTCTGCTTTCACATACTTAGAATAAAATCCATTATTTTTGTGGTGTGGCAGGTGGCCTCTAATATCACTCCAATGATCCCTCTTCTTGACGTTTGCCCTCTTTTCTCCTCTCTCCTTGATTGTGGCCTGAAATTATTGGCTCCTTTCTGATAAACCCAGCCCAGCCCCAGCAGCAGAGATGAGGTTACTCGTAAGCTGTGGGTTTCTTTCTTGGGTACAGTCTCTCAACCTCTCTCTGAATCTTTGCTCTGGGGCAGCCAGCTCCTATGTTGTGAGTAGCCTTACAGAGAGTCCCACATGCCAAGGAACTGATTTTCCAGTAAATAACCAGGGAGGACTGAGACTTGCCAAGAATCCTGCAAGAGTAAATTTAGAAATTGTATCCTTGTGCCCTACTCCATCCCCACAACAATGACCTGTATTTGTAGAAAACAGACATTGATATCAGGAAACAACAGAACAAAATATTATCTCAGTACTCATTTAATAATATCACGTGATATTATTATTAACAGTTAATACTTAGTCATGATAAAGATTAAGATCAAAGGACAGGAAGGAATGTATGTAAAATGCTTAACATATGGTCAGATGATACTGAAACTCAATAAGTGCTTGCTATTGAAAGTAATAGTTCACTAATTTAACAGTTGTATGTATCAAGCACTAAGAAAAGCCTGTTGATAGAGCACTGGGAATAGAGCTGGAGTTGGAACACCCGGCCCTTCCTTATACACCTAAAAGTCCAGTCAAGGACCTAGAAATTAAATAAATAATTACCCAAAATGATAGCAAGTGCTATGGAAAGTAAAATACAGAATGCTTATTATAAGATGCTTAACATTAAATTATTATTTAATAGTCAACCACTGCTGGATTACAAAAGAGAAATGTTCAGCTGGGTGATGCTGAGCAGGGGCAAGTCGCCTCACCATAAATGGCATTGTGCCTTGTTCCAGAGCTGTGCTCTGAAAGGTGGGTCTTCTCTCTTCTGAGATGGTGAGGGCTGGCTCATAGGGAAAAATAGGAAGGGGACTGAGACAAAGATCCTCCTTCAATGGAGCTCACAGGTTACAGGGAGAGATAGGAGGATACTAGGTACCTAGGCAATTAGATAGCAAAATTATTACAAATAATTGTAGCTTAAAAGTGGAGAACCTCAGATTATAAATGTGGGGACAATTCCTGATTTAAATAAAGGGACTGTAGGACCACTTTTTAATTGTTCAGTTTGCAAAGTGAAAAAGCAATGTTCAATTGTCTTATTTTCAAGAAGGAATGGAAGTGTATAAGAATTTTACTTAAAATATTTAAAGTTATAAAACCATGTTTTGCTCCTTGAAGTGGAAAATTTCAGCTACTCAAAAAACTTGGCCTGTGTGGAACTCTGGGTGGCTTGATGAATGAAACTTTGCTCCATAGTTTATGGTGACAGGATTTTCCCATGACCATGACCTAGTTTTAAAAGACCACATCTCACATGCTAAGAATCCCAACCAAACCAGGGAAGTTGGTCACCCCACTTCACATATACCTTTAGTTGCATTTGGAAAATTTCAAGTAAAGAGTTCTCTATGTTATAAAATGACATGATATGGAGAGATTCTATCTAGGGGAAGAAAATAAGACTACCATAAGTCTATTTTCACTTCAAGACCTTTGGGAGTAGATAAACTTACGGACCAGAACAAAATGTCATTGTCCAAAGAATTACCAAACCATTCTGAAAATTGAAGAATTCTCTATAGAGAATCTCTGCAGAAGAAAAATGAGAGCTCATAATGCTTTCCTTTCTGAAACACAAATTGAACTACTTACTGCTAAAACAGTACACATTCCATTTTTGTCAACAAAAGCATCTACTTATGATAGGAATTGCTTTTTAAAATTTGTTTAGCTCATATTTTTATCTTTCTCTTTTATTCATCTTTTTATAACTGTGGTTTAAAACATATTTTTAACATATTATATTTTCTCAATAATACGTGCCAATAAATGTTGGCAGAGAGAATGAATGAAAAAGAAAGCAGAGAAATTTAAAAATACGAATGAATGAATGAATGAAATGCATTCTATGGACTTTGTGATAAGTACGACTGTTTTCATCTTGACAAAAAATGTATTACTATGTTAGCAAAGAAATGCATACTATTTGAATTATTTGAAAAAAAAATCTCTCATCATGTACAGATTATATGAAAATTCGTTGATGGAAAAGATTGCACATCCATAAGTTGGGTGGTTTTGTGACTATTAAAACGAGTGATCTTTTGGTAAATGAGATACTATTGATAATATGACTAACATTATGCCAGTTGGTTAAAAGGATATATTAATTAAGTAAAGTTCAGGAGAGTAATCCTAGATGCAGCAGTGTCCTTGCTCGGTGTGATAGCTAGAGACTTCACCCCATGGCCTAGTCTTGCACAAATCCATCATTCACACACTTGTTTGATTGGCATTGTTTCTTTATTGCCATCCTCTGAACATATTATGCAGGGAGAATTACTCCTTCGCTGTGTATTAGCTGGGTGACCTTAAATAAGTTAGCATTCCCAAGACCCTACGTGGATAGAAATCAGTAAATAATATGTAACTTTCATGCTCTCCTGAGGTTTAATAAAATGCTTCTCATTGGCAAATACTAATCTCTGTGATTTGAATTTTCTTAATCATATAATAAAAGTAAACAGATGAATTAAGGGTTGAAGATTTACAAGATTATACCTATCACTCTTGATTTCTAATGAAGATTCTCATTATACTCATCTTTCATCATTTTCAGATAAATGTGTTATATTTGGTTACAAAATAAATGTATGCTAATATATATTATGGGAAATAATAGCTTAGTTCCTGACATTTGTTGGTTACCTCTTAATATTGCCATTTTTCTTCCTTTCTTTAAAGCTGTTATTCCTTGGGGTGCTTGGTCAGTTAAGGGTCTGACACTTGGTTTTAGCTCAGGTCATGATATCATGGATTGTGAGATCAAGCCCCATGTTGGGTTCTGTGCTTATGGGGAGTCTGCTTGTAGATTCTTTCTCTCCCTCTCCTACTGCCCCTCCTCCCCCTCTCTTTCAAATAAATAAATCTGTAAAATAAATAAAGGTGTCATTTCATACTCTTTGATTTCCTTATTATTCTCCCTCTCTCTATCTCATATTTTCCTTCCTGTTCTTGTTCTTGGTAGTAACCAGGTACTTTGTGTCATAGTGCATTTAAAGATGACCAGAAATGAATCATGTTCTCAAGGAGCTGATAGTCTAGTATTGGCCTTTAAACATATACCTACCAATTTATTTTACTTGGGAGAAGTGACCTCAAAGACATATAGATACAGTACTATGGTAATTTAGAGGAAAGAGGTGCTACTTCCAGCCACAGAAATGAGCAATTTTAGTGGAGCAGAAACATATGAAGGGCAGTTAAGAATTGAATATGAAGTGGTACCATTTTCCAATTCTTCCATCATCTTCTAAGTGTAAAACCAATGGCTTCAAGTGGCCCTAGGTTCCCAAAGGTGTGGAGTTTAGAGGAAGGCCAACCCCTCAGCTGAAAAGAATCTTCAGAGAGTCCGTCCTGCCAAAAAGACCAGTCATGAAGAGTAGAACTTAACTTGCTATGGTTGAGCATTGAAATAAAGCTCATGGTCTGGACTGGTGATGTAAGAATAAGATAATGGGAGCTATGAAAAAATAATCAGCAAAGTAAGTAGCATTGGGGCAGTAAAAGGCCAGCAGAGAGACTGGTGATCACTCTATCTATACCAGCTGGATGTGAACCCCCTTGCATATACAGTGTGGTGTAGATCCCTTGAAAAAATGCAAAGATGATGGCAGCTCATCGCTAAGTTTTCTTTCATCCCTTCCTTCTAGCCTCTGAAACAGTAAGAAATAACTGAGGCTATGTAAGGCAATGTTTTAAGTGAAATTGCTCTCAAAATTCTGGAGGTAGAATTGGGAAAAATTAAATAGGTCAACAAAAGCTGAGGTGTCAGTGTCTTTGAGATCTCAGAGTCCCAGTTGTGCTGGACGCAGCATGACTTATTCCACCAGCCACGCTAAACCAAGTAACAGATGTGGGCCAAATATACCTTCATAGGCATTTGTTTGGTTTTCGAGTTTTTATTTGGATTCCAGTTAGTTACTATATAGTGTAATATTAGTTTCAGGTGTAGAATTCCATGATTCATCACTCACATATAGTGTTCATCACAGCAAGTGCCCTCCTTAATACCCTTCACACATCTAGCCTATCCACACACCCTCCACCCCCTCCAGCAACCCTCAGTTTGTCCTCTATGGTTAAGAGTATGTTTTATGGTTTGTCTCTTTTCCCACACCCCCATCTTCATCTGTTTGTTTCTTAAATTCCACAAATGAATGAAATCATATGATATTTGTCTTTCTCTGATTGACTTATTTTGCTTAGCACAAATCTCTCTACCTCTATCCATGTTGTTGCAAATGGCAAATGGCAAGATTTCATTCTTTTTTATGGTTGAGTAATATTCTAATATATATATATATATATATATATATCACTCCTATCTATCATATATCTATCTATCATCTATCTACATCACTTCTTTATCCATTTATTAGTCAGTACACATTTGGGTTCAATCCATAGTTTGGCTATTGTTAATAATGCTGCTAAAAATATCAGGGTGCACCTACCCCTTCAAATCAATATTTTTGGGGGTACCTGGGTGGCTCAGTCAGTTAAGCATCTGACTCTTGGTCTCAGCTTCGGTCTTGATCTCAGGGTCATGGGTTTAGGCCCCACACTAGACTCCAGGTTGGGTGTGGAGCTTACTTAAAAAAAAAAATCAGTATTTTTGTATCTTTTGGGTACACCTAGTAGTGTACTTGCTAGACTGTAGGTTATTTCTATTTTTTACTTTTTGAGGAACCTCCATACCCTTTTCCAGAGTGGCTGCACCAGTTTGCATTCCCACCAACAGCATAAGAGGGTTCCTCCTTTCTCTGCATCCTCACCAACATCTATTATTTCCTGTTGTTCATTTTAGCCATTCCAGCAGGTGAGGTAGTGTCTCATTGTAGTTCTGAATTGCATTTCCCTGATGATGAGTGATGTTGAACATCTTTTCGTGTATCTCCTGTCCATCAGGGTATCTTCTTTGGAAAAATGTGTATCCATGTCTTCTGCCCTTTTCTAACTGGATTTGTTTTTTGGGTGTTGAATTTGATAAGTTCTTTATAGATTTTGGATACTCATCCTTTATATGATATTTCATTTGCAAATATCTTCTCCCATTCTGTAGGTTTTTTTTTTTTTTTTTTTAGTTTTGTTGATTGTCTCCCTCATTGTGCAGAAGCTTTTTACCTTGATGAAGTCCCAATATTCATTTTTGCTCTTGCTTCTCTTGTCTCAAGGGATGTGTCTAATAAGAAGTTACTAAGGCTGATTTCATAAAGGCCATTGTGTGCGCTCTCTTCTAGGATTTTGATGGCTTCCTGCCTCCATTTAGGTCTTTCATTCATTTTGAATTTATTTTTGTGTATGATATAAGAAAGCGGTCTAATTTTATTCTTCTGCACATGGCTGTCCTTCATAGATTTTAATCTGCCAGTCGTATGGTAGAAAGTCGTATGAAGCAGAAAGGCCTCATCTATGTAGAGAGCACTCTGGGACCAATGGGTATAATGAGTCAGAGTTTTCTGACTATTGTGACTATCTAGTTTAATTTTAGCATCATAAGAGCTCATTGAGAGAAAAGAAGATCAATACTGTTTCTTTTTCCTGTCTAGGAAACCACATCCCCTAACCCTTCATCATCTTCTAATTTATGTGTATTAACTATTTTTCTTTCCTTCAGGATTCAACTTCTGTACATCTTCCCTGACCTCTCCAGACGGAATGAGGTGTCTTGGCAGATGATTTTACAACATGTCACACTTCTCACTTATTGCACTCATTCCAACTTTAATACATTTATAACTTGCAAATGTTTTTCTCAAAGTTATAGCTTCCTTACTTGAACAGAAACTACATGTACATAAACAGGAAATGTGTATGTCATGTTCTATACTCTGGCACCTATCACAAGGTCTGCCTTATATAGCAGGTGCTCTAAAACATTACTTTAAAATAAATAAGTCTAGGTGGCTCAGTTGGTTAGGCAGCTGCCTTTAAAAGGGCTCAGGTCATGATCCTGGAGTCCTGGGATCAGGTCCTACATCAGGCTCCCCTCTTGGCAGGGAGTCTGCGTCTTCCTCTGACCTCTCTCCTCTCATGCTCTCTCTCATTCTCTCTCTGTCTCAAATAAAGAAATAAAATCTCTTAAAAAATAAATAAAATAAAATAAATAAGTCTGTAATGAATCAATTAAATTTACAACAAAAGAAATTGATATTCAGAGAACTAAAGTACTTATTCAAAGTCACACTCAGGAAATGTTAGAAGGGCATGGTGGAACCCACATGTTCTTTCCCAGATTACAGTGTTTCACCTAATACCCCTTTTTCTTTTTCAATATAAAGTAGAAAAGACAGTATGTGAACAAAAATATACAGAAACACATATTAAAATTTCAGAAAAGTGAATGGAATTTTTAAGGCATGTGTGTCTGAAAATATGCTCTATCCTAAAACTCCCAAGCTTCATTTCTACTTTCCTTTACTTCTTGAACTGAGCTTCACAAAAGCAATTATCACATAATTTGTTGATTTCCTTCCCAAGTGAATGTTTGCCAAACACTCCCCATCAAACATTTCATATGCATTAAATATTTATGCCCAATCTGTTACATAGAAAACTTGAGTATATACTTTGCTTTTAGAATTAATTTATTTCTAATTTTTTAATGCAATGTAATTAGCTGAATTGCTCTTATAATATAATCACTTGTTATATATTTGAATAAGTTAATCATAGCTTTGTGGAACTGTGACTGGTTTATAATTATCTAGGTGCCTGAAATGTTCTTTTTGGGTAAAAGAGTATGATCAAACTTAGTGGCCACTTAAATGGAATCGCATTAAGAATGACTTTATGCAAAGAGTCACTCATGGAAAATGTGCCTTGTTTCTCTAGTCAAAAATGAAAGTGAGAGGTTTTGAAGGAAATCCCTCAGACTGTGTCACATTTGTAGGAGAGGCAGTGCAACTGATAAATTAGCAAGAAGACTGGGAGGCAGAATGCACTGTATGACCTTGGCCAAAGTTACATTGTTTTCCTTAAGTTGAAATTACCGCATTAGCCTAGCTGGTCTGTAAAGGACTTCCTTAGTTTCACTCTGCACATTTTGTGATTTTAAAAGATAGATCCTGTGCGAAACAGGGTCTAAGAACTTTAGTGACGACCCTCGTATTTGCACAAAGATAATGCTTTCCTACTAGATTTTCACAAGGCCAGGAGGAATTATATTATTGTCCCCAATTTACAGCTAGGGAAAGAATCAAAGTTCAAAGATCAGTGCCTGATGGCTGACAGTTCCAAACATTCTCAGACAGGGAAGCCACGTGTATCTCTCTACATTCATTTTCACCTCATTGAAGGTCAGAAATTAACCTTTCATTTCTAACCTTATTGAAGACTGGAATTTATCCATAGTAAACCAGGTTATTTTTCTGGTATACCTTTCCCCCTTCAGATTCATTCTACAGAGTACCCTTTAACACTTTCAAATTCAAGCAGGAATTTGGGCTGCATGTACCGACGCACCATAATGGCATTGCCTTCTCAGTTCTGAAGGGGTGCACAGTGGGGATTGGGCTGATGGGGCTGCCTGACTGCAGAGACCTGGTCCTGGGGATGTCTTTGTCCTAGAGCCAGTCTTGTCGGCCATTGACATTGAATTCCTTAATCAGTCTGAGAACAAGTAAAGGAACCGAGGGTGGATAAGTTTGAGAATCACTTATTTGTTGGTACATTCTTGGTGGAACTAATACTCAAAAAAATTGATAGATTTTTTAAAAAGATTTTATTTATTTATATGACAGAGAGAGAGACAGTGAGAGAGGGAATACAAATGGGGGAGTGGGAGAGGGAGAAGAAGGCTTCCTGCCGAGCAGGGATTCCAATGCAGGGCTTGATCCCAGGAGCATGGGATCATGACCTGAACCGAAGGCAGACACTTAATGACTGAGCCACCCAGGCGCCCCTAAAGTGATATAATTTTGATATAACCCCAAATCTGTCACCGATATAACATCCTAGCAAATAATTTATCTATTCAATCTTCAAATAATTACCACTTAGAGTGATCACAAGAATATTGTGAATGATCATGATACTACTACTACTTTTCCATTATTTGCTATGTGCTAAACAATATACTAAGCAATTTTATTTCTACAATTGCATTTAATCTTTCCAATTTTCCTATCACAAAGGTATCATTTTACCAATTTTATAGATAGACTAAAATCAAGTCTAAGACTAAGTTTATGCTGCTGAATACTTTCTATGCCCATGGTTAGTGTTTCTAATCCTGCATGTACATCGGGATCATTCTGGAAACTTGAAAAAAACATAGTGCCTCAGCTTAAGAATTGTTTATTTAAATAGCTCACTGGTTGTAATAATCACATTTTGTGTTCATTATATTATGCAACAGGTGGGAAACTAATGTGTTTAGGTGTTGGTTAAACAAACAAAAAGAGGAGTTGGCTTAAAAGTACTTTGAGCATTACAGAGGAAATGTCATAGAAACCCAGTAGTAGAATATTACAAGCCCAGTAATAGTGATGTACAAATACTTCATTGAAAGACAGAGTGGAGATGTCAATTTTTCTAATCTTAGTCTATTTCTATCCTCTGTTAATGAGGATAAAATAGCTGTCCCTCAAGGTTATTGGGAGGTTACGCTGGAGACCTTATATTAAGGATCCTTAGTGCTTAGGTTGGTGAGTAGTCAGTGACAAAAAAATGGATTTTCCATTCTATATTTACAAAATGCTATGGAGAACCTCATTTTCCATCTGTGAAATAGTGATCATAATACTGCCTTCATAGGTTCCTCTGAAGATCAAACAAGACTTGACAGTTCACCCTTGAACAATGCAGGGGATTAGGGGTATCCACCCCCCATGCAGTTGAAAGTCCATATATAAACTTTGAATCCTCAAAGACTTAGTTACTAAGAGCCTACTATTGAACAGAAACTGAAATAGCTGATTAACATAGATTTGTATTAATAAACATACATATATATTATATACTGTATTCTCACAGTAAAATAAGGTAGGAAAAAGAAAATGTTTTTAAGAAAATCATAAGAAAAAATACATTTTCAGTATTATATTGTATTTATAAAAAAAAAAGAATTGCCTATAAGTGGACCTGTGCTGTTTGAACCCATGTTCAAAGTTATCAGCTATAGATGTGAAAAGTGTTTTGCAAAATGCACCAAAAAATGCAAAATGTACTTATGATTCTAAATATCTAAGCTGGCAGACATCTAAGACCCTACTCCAGAAATTCAGTTCTTCTGTCATCACATCCACCTTGTGAGGAGCTTGTTTTGAACTGCATCATGGTTTTTATGAGAATATATTCTCTTTGAACCTCCAGAACCATGTTTGTGCATTTGGCTTCTTGTCCTGAAATATCCATGCATAGTCAAAATAAGGGACAGCAGGGCTGTACTTGACAGTTATCTTTTGGAGGTGGAGTAATCAGAGCCTGGGGAATTCTCACTCCACTTATTTAAGCTGTTTCATTTTTTCTTCCTCCCTTCCGTCCTTCCTTCTTTCCTTCCTTCTTTTCTCTGCTTTCTTTTCTTTTCTTTTTTTTCTCTTTTCTTTTCTTTCCTTTTCTTTTCTTTCTTTCTTTTCTTTCTTTCTTTTCTTTCTTTCTTTCTTTCTTTCTTTCTTTCTTTCTTTCTTTCTTTCTTTCTTTTTTCTTTCTTTCACCACTTTCAGTGATTCTTCCTTTCCACCCCAGCACCCTGGTAACTGAAGGTCCTAGGCATGCTGACTTTCTCTTTTAATTCCACAAAATACCAGATCTATATTCTGGAGAAGTGACTGACTCCAGGCAATGACCCACTTAAGTTTCATTTTATCATCCTTCCTTTTGAACTACCCATGACTCTTAGGATTGAAAAAAAAAAAAAAAAACTCACAAAATTCCACCATCCACAAGAAAAGACATTACTTTTCTTTAAAATAACTTTCATAAGTTTTTGGATGAAGTATAAATTGCATGGAAGTGGAGAAGAGCCTGGGCCTGGGTATTTGTGTTCTGAATCTCACTCTTGTGTTTACTGTGTGGTCCCTGGTGCTTGCCCAGCAGTTCTGGGCTGGGAGGAAGAAGAATGGTGGATTATGGATTTTCAGAGTTGGCTGTCTGTGAAGGAGTGGAGTGAATCCAGAAGGCACTCTTCAGCAGGCAACTATATGGCTGAGTTAGAGCTACAGGCTTGCTGTTTGGTCCTATGACCACAGTATGCTTGTATGGACTCTGTGTCTCTTTATGACACAGCAGATGTGAGCCTGCTTTGCAGAGAAAAATAAGAGCCTGAAACTTCTCTGGCTCTAATCTGCACCAGCTTTCCACCACTCCAATCTAGAGAAGGACTCAGATCCATTTCCATAAGAAAACTAGTCTCAACCTCTAGATAAACTTAGAATTTTCTTCCTTTCATAAAACTAGAAATGGCTTTCCTCTTTTCGGAAGGTAAATTCTTTCATAGTTACAACCTAATAATAATTATTTTTTGAGGATTCTCTGTTATTTGTTTAAAGCAAGACAAACTTTTTTGATGATGATGATGGTGATGATGTTAGTCACCATACAGTACATCATTAGTTTTTGATGTAGTGTTCCATGATTCATTGTTTCTGTAAAACACCCAGTGCTCCATGCAATATGTGCCCTCCTTAATACCCATCACCAGGATCACCCATCCCGTGACAACCCTCCCCTCTGAAATCCTCAGTTTGTTTCCCAGGGTCCATAGTCTCTCATGGTCTGTCCCCCAACTCTGATTCCCCTCCTTCATTTTTTCCTTTCTTCCCCCTAATGTACTCTGTGCTATTCTTTATGTTCCACACGAGTGAAACCATATGATAATTGTCATTCCCTGCTTGACTTATTTCACTCAGCATAATCCCCTCCAGATCCATCCATGTCCATGCAAATGGTGGGTATTCATCCTTTCTGATGGTTGAGTATTATTCTGTTGTGTATATGAACCATATCTTCTTTATTCCTTCATCTGTTAAGGGCATCTCTGTTCCTTCCAGTTTCACTATTGTAGACATTGCTGCTGTGAGCATTGGGGTGCACTACATCTGTATCTTTAGGATAAATAGCCAGTGGTACAATTGCTGAATTGTAGAGTAGCTCTATTTTTTAACTTTTGGAGGAACCTCCGTACTGTTTTCGAAAGTGGTTGTACCAACTTGCATTCCCACCAAAAGTGTAAGAGGGTTACCCTTTCTCCACATCTTCTCCAACATTTGTTATTTCCTGCCTTGTTAATATTTGCCATTCTAAATGGTATAAGGTGGCATCTCAGTATGGCTTTGATTTGACTTTCTCTGATGGCTAATGATGTTGAACATTTTTTCATGTGTCTGTTAGCCATTTGCATATCTTCTTTGGAGAAGTGTCTATTCATGTTCTCTGTCCATTTTGACTTGATTATTTGTTTTTTGGGTGTTGAGTTTCAGAAGTTCTTAATAACTCTTGGATACCAGTCCTTTATCTGTAATGTAATTTGCAAATATCTTCTCTCATTCTGTAGGTTGCCTCTTACTTTTGTTGACATTTCTTTTGCTGTGCAGAAGCTTTTGATCTTGATGAAGTTCCAAAAGCTAATTTTGCTTTTGTTTCCCTTGCCTTTGGAGATGTGTCATTAAAGAAGTTGCTGTGGTCGATGTTGAAGACATTACTGCCTATGTTCTCCTCTAGGATTTTGATGGATTCCTGTCTCACATTGAAGTCTTTCATCCATTTAGAGTTTATCTTTGTGTACAGTGTAAGAGAATGGTTGAATTTCATTCTTCTGTATATAGCTGTCCAGTTTTCCCAGCACCATTTATTGAAGAGACTGTCTTTTTTCCACTGTATATTTTTTCCTGCTTTGTCTAAGATTAGTTGACCATAGAGTTGAGGGTCCCTTTCTGGAGACTCTTCTGTTCCATTGATCTATGTGTCTGTTTTTGTGCCAATACCATGCCATCTTGGTGATCACAGCATTGTAATGTAGCATGAAACCAGGTAATGTGACGCCCTCAGCTTTTTTTTTTTTTTTCAACATTTCCTTGACAATTCAGGGCCTTTTCTGGTTTCATTCTATGTTCATGGTTTGGGAAAATAAACATTGTTAAAATGCTTATGCTGCCCGGAACAATCTACACTTTCAATGTCATCCCTATCAAAACAAGACAAACTTCTAAATGTTTCATATTTTTCCATCATCTACCATTCTAATGAATCTCCCTTTGCATAGAGATTAGACTCTGAGCCCTCTGGCACCTGTTTGGATCCCCAGCAATGCCTCCCTCCTTCCTGGGGCTTCACAAACTGCACCCTTGCTCTGGAGTGTCTGCTCTCTCCAGGTGCGTTCTAGTGCAGGGATGGCATGCAAAAGAACAGCTAATAGTGCCTGTCCTCAGGAAGCTTGTTGCTTAGTGGAGGCGATAAATCCCTTAGTTTTCACAGCACAATGCCATCTTTTGCTTTGTGTCTCATCCCACTGCATTTAGCACTTTGAAAAGGACTCTTCCTTCTTCAGGTATCCCAGCTGGTAGAAGATGACTTTTCAGTGCCCAGTGGTCTTAGTATCTCTCAGTGCAGCTGTCTCTATGACCTTTACCCACAGCCCCGAGTAGTAATCTCAGTTATCCCAAGGGAGCAAAAGAGTAATCTTCCTTTTACTTGACTGTTGTTCTCATAGCAAAGTGCTCTTTGAGGGAGGGAACTATGAGTTTTGCCTTGTCCCCCAGCCTAGAACAGTGCCTGCTTAAGAAGTTCTGAATTACTGTGGATGAGGATATTTAAGGAGTGATAAATCTATGAATGAGTGAGTGTAATGGCAAACACTTCTTTCAAGACAGACATTATTTATGGAGGATCTCATTCATTTCTACATGTTGTAAAATTGGTTTTAACTGAACACATTTACTGACAAGATCAATAGTACATTTCCTTCTTTTCCATAATTAATCCTGCAGTGAAACAGGAAGTTGAGGAAAGAAACTTAGTGTTCTCCTTTTGCAAAACTCTGAACACTTGCACAATCTGAGCAGTCTCAGTGAGGGCTCCTCATCTTTAGGTGGTCTATTACATTTTTCTGAGCTGGAGAATTCCCCTCCTCAAATCTTAAGTAAGGGTGGGTAGGTACTTTCAGTAAATAAATCTGGAGTAAATCAAAGGAGGTTAGTGACTATTTAATAGATTTAAGGTAATTATTAAATAATGGAATGATATTTTCCATGACTATGCATTCCTGCAATATTACAATCCCATGTGAAGAGATCAGAAGAAAGCTTATCTAGAAACTCAGGGCGTTGCACTTACCAGATTTTTGTCATTTATGAACCTTGTCCCTTTTAGCGAATGTGGAAAATGAATTAGCGTTAATTCATTTTCAATAATTCAATAAGTGTAATATCATCCATTTATTTATTAGGTGTTATGTTCTCCTCTGTATATTTGGTGTACTCATGTAAGGCATTGGCTGGTTTTCCACACAAGATTTCATACAATTTGCAACATTAGTCTACTGCTACATGTTTTACATTATCCCTGTGGACCAATCAGGAAAAGGATGTACAAGGCTATTACAGAAGATCTAAGGTCACCTACTGAAGAGTGCAGACCAAAGATTCAAATTCAGATTTCTTGAATTTCAGAGTGGGTTCACTTTCTACAATCAGAAGTGATCAGTGACAAAAATGTGAAGTGTTTACTTTTCCCCAAAAGCAGCTCTGTTGTAACAGAAGCAAATGCTGCTGGTCTAGCTGAGTCATCTGATCATCAACCTTCACATAACAAAAGGCACTTGCTGTCTCTGTCTTTCTCTGGGGATCATGCTGGGTTTACATGAAGGGCAAGCTCTAAGTGCCAGAGGATTAGTACCTACTGGAGATGCAGCCTTCATCTACGGGCACATGGGGAATAGTGGAATCATCCACCACTGTCTTTATCCTTATATTGGGAAAACTCTGAGGTTTGTTCCATAATCTCTGTCATTATTTCCCAGGGGGAATTTGCTTCAGTTGCCCATGGTGGCTACTAGATAATTTTGTAAATTTCATTGGCCATGTTTTCTTTCCTTATCTCAGTTTCCCATTCAACTACTGGTAATTCTTGAGATAAATTCACAAGTAAACTACTTCCCCTCAGATTCTTGTCTCAGAGTTTGCTTCTGGGAGAACCCAAACTGAAAAGTAATCTCAAATTTCTTGAAACTTCCATATATTTCACTCATTGCAGGTTAATTGAGTCCCCTCACTGCTTCCATATTTCCCTCTTAAATGTGTTCCAGTTGGATCATTTTTGTCCTTGAAGCAATCTCAATTGCTTGGATTGTGTCTGTAAAATCCCAATCCAGTAGTTAATACCTATTTCTGGTACATGTAGGGAAATGTTGTCTCAGGCAATATTTGCTTATTTATCTACTCTGTAGACTTTTAAAACCATGCCCTTTTCTTAAACAACCCCAGGGCACATGCACAATAAAGGATTCTGTTAATTAAAATGCAGCCAGCACATTAATAAAACATCAAACTAAGACTGCAGAAGACATAGCCATTTGACTGTCCCACTCCTTTGTTAGGTCAAGTGTTTGCACCCCCCTCCCTTCTTCTTCCTTAATAGTCTTATAGTACTCCCTGAGATGGAATTTGGGTTGAGGATCAGGAATACCTGGACCTTAGAGACAGCTACACCAACTTCAGAGAAGCCAGAAAGAATTAAAGCATGCTTAGGTGAGCATTTGAGTGGAACTTGGGGGAGAGAAATAGGACTCCCTCAAAGAGTTGGAGGGATTTCTTATTTCTTCTCACTTCACGTGTTGCTCCTTCCTTCAACTTTTGTCTCTTTTCCTCACCTTACAAAAACAGTGCCCTCAAGTCTAGTGAGACAAGGCATGTGGCTTCATATCACACTCTCTGCTTCTCTAAACTAAGAAGGATTATTCAATACATTTCGCTAAACATGTCTGATTCCTCCATATAGCCTACAGACGGCATTAAAAAAAAAAGATTTTATGTATGTATGTATGTATGTATGTATTTATAGGGAAAGAGAGAAGGTGAGTGTAAGCTGGGGGAGGGGCAGAGGTGGAGGGAGGAAGGGAACCTCAAGCAGACTCCATGCTGAGCATGGAGACCAATGCAGGACTCAATCTCATGACCCCAAAATCACAACCCAAGCTGAAATCAAGAGTTGGATGCTTAACCAACTGAGGCACCCAGGTGCCCCTCTCCAGGACTGTCTTAAAGTGGAGATAATCAAATCCTAAAATTACAATGATAAAAAGACAGGCCATTTCCCAAAGGCTTTCATGAGTTTGCATGCATCTGCCTTAGGGGACATGGTGTTTTACTTTTATGGAATAATAATATCCATAACTTCAGAAGTGTAACTATTTCTATTTATAAAATAATTTCTACTTGCTAAGCATCGCTTAAGTGACCACTGTCTCATGCATTTTTCATTTACTTTTCATTGTAGATCAATAACATTGGCTCTATCATTCATTTGTCCCCATTCACACAAAAGTCAATGTATCTTATCAAGTTCTACCTCCACGTAATTGGTGGTGGGGGGGGAATCATGCATTATTAAAAATATATCTGCACTGTCCAGTACTGTAGCCACTGCCCATATTAAATAAAACCCCCAAATTAAATTATACATAAAATTGCATTTGAATTAATCCTATTAGCTTCATTTTGTTACTCAGGAACTCTCTGTTGTCAATGGCTACTGTATTGAACAGCACAGAATTTCCATCACGAAAAATCTTATTGGACAGTGTTGTTCATTGCATTGACATTGGAATTTTTTATTTGCAAATTTTTGTTGTTTGAATTTTATTTTGTTATTTTTTATAGTAGTGAACATTGTATATCTATAAGTTAGATCCTATTTTTTTATTACAAAATCATGAGCATTTTATCACAACATTAAATTTTATCCTATTTTAGATGACTTAATATAACTATACCCTAATGCACTATCTATACAGGCTATAACTTTTTTCCCTTATAAATTTGACTGAAAAGAACCTTTGTATATAACATATTTTTATATTGGGGTTATTTGAGAAGGTGGCTCAAAAAAATGTTTGTCAGTTCCCAGTTGAGGTAACTTCTGAGCGGCTTCCATATATGATCAAAGCGGCCTTCTCTTTTTCTTTTTCTGCCTGAGAGAAGGCTATCTGTGGAAAGCATGGGGGAAGTTTTGTTTACCTGGAGCTTGATTTCTGTGGCATTGCCTTCCTGTAACAAATCCCTCCACTGTACTCTTTTTACCTTACCAAGTTCATGGGATGTGCATCTTCTATGTCCCTCATCTGCCCTTGCAGAGAGCATTGGCAGAATTTTTTCTTTTTGGTACACGACCAAATTGGACTCCCCATTTCATTTCACTCTGCAAACTCAAGGTGCTTTACCTTTTGGTATCTCCATGTCTAACACAATTGTACTCTGAGTAGGAGCTCATTATTATTTTAATTTCTAATTTTTAAAAATACAACCTGAACTGATTTCTCTTCAGCTTTGCCCTGTTCCTTTAAAGTTGGCATATCCCATCCCCCGCACAGAAATGCCCAAGGCCCTGGAACCGGCTCCTGTGGGTGGGGTCCCTCAGGCTAAATCCTGAGCAGTTTTGTCTCACCAGCTGCTGTCCATTATGACACAATAATGTACTTTCAGATGTTTGCCTTATGCGATATTTGCTTCTTGTAGCTTCAGCCTGGTTCCTGGGATGATGCCAGTCTTCACTTGTCCCTTTTTTTCACACTGTGTCTGCACCCTGCTGTTCCAGGTGACAGACCAAGCCTGAGCCCAGACCAACCACCCCCAGTCTAAGCCACGAGCCCTATCCCATCATGTTTACTCATACTCATCCTAAGAGAATTCCTCCATGCATTCCCCACCATTTGCTGTCCACTTATTGAGATTTTTATAAGCCATTAATTTTATTTCCATAGAAAATAGAACAGTAGGATTCCATCTACAGAAAAGAAGTTGTTCTGCACGGAAATATTTTTTAGAAAAAGGGAATATTACACTATAAATCTGTCACATAAAAGTGATTTCCTATTTCTGTCTTAACTTGGATGCATCTGAACAAGAAATATTATCTTTCTTCTATGTATGGTGTTCTCTAACTGTCCTGTTTGTATGTTTAATGAATATATTTAATGACAAAGCTAGGGAAGGAATGACAAATGGGGACATAGAAGGCTGAATAAAGATACTGATAGATACAGACACCAAGAAATCCACAGGAAATGTAGGGCATAGCTTAGCTTCTTATTCTTCCATTACTAGTGAGATGAGCCCTTTGCTTCAACATTCTCCAACTAATGACTCCACACTTTCAGAATATCCCACTCTACAAGGGGGAGGAAGTGTCTGACACCATCTCTACTCACTAAGAGCACGCAGTTTGGTGAGAGTGACAGGAGAACTCACCATGTCAGCACACTCCGGCATATGAAACAGAGCAGCAAAGGATGGAGGAGAAACACAGAGTATATTTGAAGACTTGAAAGTAGCTGAGAATTGCTAAATCATGGGCTGGAAGTTTACCTAACAAATGTAAATAAATATATATGTGTGTAAACAAATAAATAGATGGGGGAGGAGGGAGAGAGAAACAATCCAGGTATTATATGTTTTCAACATTATCAACAGGATCCAAACCATCACCAACTTTCCATTCTGCCATCAGATCCACCACTTACATATACTACCAAAAGTTTCTTACCTCTATTTCTCTCCTAACTCTCCTTCTTTGTGGATCAGAGTTCATTGTTCTCAAATAAGGTCCGAATCTGGACTCTCCATTTCTTCACTACCTACTACACTTCTCTGTTTCTCACATCATCATGTTCAATCAAAATAGCTTGTCCTGGCATAAGTTCTGATCTAGTAAGTCAAAGAAGACACTCTGGTCTGGTTGTCAAAAAATTTTTTTTTAAAGATTTTATTTATTTATTTGACAGAGGTCACAAGTAGGCAGAGAGGCAGGCAGAGAGGGAAGGGGAAGCAGGCCCCCTGCTAAGCAGAGAGCTCGGTGCGGGGCTTGATCCCAGGACCCTGAGACCATGACCTGAGCCGAAGGCAGAGGCTTAACCCACCGAGCCACCCACGTGTCCGTGGTTGTCAAAATCTTAAAACAAACATACAATTCCAAATTATTTCACTTGTGGTGGTGAATAGGATCTTTATCAAACATTTCCAGTTCTCCTTGTTGCAAGCACAGAATAGCAGGAGAATTCTCTGCCTCCTTGGAGTGAGATGTCACCATTTTACTTAAATCTCAACCCTAAGTGATACACACCACCATGGAGCGAATTTGAGGAGCCATTGTTTGATTTTCCTCGGCAACCAGTAATGTTCGAGATAGTGACTGCTGGATCTTCAGGGTCCATCTAGAATAGCAGAAACTGAGTTTCAATGACCAATGATATGCTACCAAGACTACGACAGCAACAACAACACACACACAATGTAGTATTATCTTAGGGGCTGGTGAGGAGGCATTAAGGATACAGATATCACAGACCGGAAGGAAAAGAAAACTTGTTACCTAGTAGCAGACTTTTGGTGAAACTGCTGCTTGCCATAACTTCAAAGGTGGAAAATAAGGCCAATAAATGTCTTTTTAACATTGAGATACTTGTAGATTCCTATGCAGTAGTAAAAGTAATACAGAAATCCTCTGTATCCTTTCCTCAGTTTTCCCCAAGCATAGCATTTTGCAAAATTATAGCATAATAGCACAACCAGGATATTGACATTGATACAGTTCCCTTCTTAGTCACACTTCCCCAGTTTTACTCATGTTTGTGTGTGTGTGTGTGTGTGTGTAAGGTCTATATCATTTCATCAGCATGTGTGTTTGCATTTCCTCCACCACATTACAGTTATTGAAAGTACAATGCCATGAGGATCCCCTATTTTGCTCTTTTATAACGACATCCACACCCTTCAGTCCTCTTCCCCAACCCCTGGAAACTATTAATCTGGCTTACATTTCTACAGTTTTGTTATTACAAATAAAAACATATCAAATATAACCTGCTGGGATTGACTTTTTCACTCAAAATGATTCCCCAGAGATTCTTCCAAGCTGTTGCCTGTACCAATGTGTAGCTCTTTCTCATTTCAGCTTTAATTTGCATTTCTTCAAGGGCTGATGCTGTTGGATGGTTTTCATGCCCTTCTTTGCCATTCATATATATGCATTGGTGAACTGTCTGTTCATCTTTAATGGGGGTTCTGAGACCCAACCACGAGGTGTGTGGGAGAGGACTTTTGCACACTACCAGGAAACTGCAAAATCAACTGGGTGTTTTACAATTTAACTGAATTCTGACATTGTCTACTGAGAGATAGAGTTAGATTCCACAAAGTGAGGTTCAGTCTTTCAAGACCACTCCCCCCACTGGCAATACAGACTTTCAGAAGCCTGGGTTACATTTCCCAGAGAGCTCACAGAACTCAAACATTTTACTTACTGCATTGCCAGTTTATTACAAACAGACCTAACTCAGCCACAGCCAGATGGAATAGATGCACAGGGTAAGGAATGGTGAAGGGGTAGTTCATAAAGTAAAAGTGTTTCATTTTAATGAGGTCCAGTATATCAATTTTCTTTTTTGATGCATTGTGCACTTGGTGTTAAGTCTAAGAATTTTTTGCTTGGCACTATAAACTAAGACCTTCCTCCTATGCTTATTTATAAAAAGGTTTATACTGTTTGATTTTACATTGTCTATAATCTTTTTTATATCTTATTTTATTTCTTTTCAGTGTTCCAGAATTCATTGTTCATGCACCACACCCAGTGCTCCATGCAATACATGCCCTCCATAATACCCACCACTAGTCTCACCCAACCCCCGACCCACCTCCCCTCCAAGACCCTCAGTTCATTTCTCAGAGTCCGTAATCTCTCATGGTTTGTCTCCCCGCTGATTTCCCCCAACTCACTTCTCCTCTCCATCTCCCAATGTCCTCTGTGCTATTCCTTATGCTCCATAAGTAAGTGAAACCATATGATAATTGATTCTCTCTGCTTGGCTTTCACTCAACATAATCTCTTCCAGTCCCATCCATGTTGATACAAAAGTTGGGTATTAATCCTTTCTGATGGAGACATAATACTCCATTGTATATATGGACCATATCTTCTTTATCCATTCATATGTTGAAGGCATCTTGGTTTTCCACAGTTTGGCGACCGTGGCCATTGCTGCTATGAACATTAGGGTACAGATGGCCCTTCTTTTCACTACGTCAGCATCTTGAGGCAAATACCCAGTAGTGCAATTGCAGGGTCATAGGGAAGCTCTATTTTTAATTTCTTAAGGAATCTCCACACTGTTTTCCAAAGTGGCTGTACCACTGTGCATTCCCACCAACAGTGTAAGAGGGTTCCCCTTTCGCCACAACCTCTCCAACACTTGCTGTTTCTTGTCTTGTTGATTTTGGCCATTCTAACTGGTGTAAGGTGGTGTCTCAATGTGGTTTTGATTTGAATTTCCCTGATGGCTAATGATGATGAACATATTTTCATGTGTCTGTTAGCCATTTGTATGTCTTCTTTGGAGAAGTGTCTGTTCATGTCTTTAGCCCATTTTTTGACATGATTATCTGTTTTGTGTGTGTTGAGTTTGAAGAGTTCTTTATAGATCTTGGATATCAGCCCTTTGTCTGTAGTGTCATTTGCAAATATCTATTCCCATTCTGTCTTTGCTTTGTTGACTGTTTCCTTTACTGTGCAGAAGCTTTTGATCTTGATGAAGTCCCAAAAGTTCATTTTTGCTTTTGTTTCCTTTGCCTTTGGAGAATATCTTGAAAGAAGTTGCTGTGGCCGATGTTGAAGAGGTTACTCTTTTGAGTTAATTTTTGTACAAGTTGTGAGGTTTATATTTTCTTTATTATGTTTTTATTCTTTTTCCTTTTCTTTTTTTCTGTTGCCGACAGAAGTCCAGTTGCTGCAGACTATATTCCCTTCCTACTTAATATCTTTTTCCAGTTCCATCAACCTGCCTAACTGTCTCTTGGTGGAAGAGAGGAGCCTTAGACCCATAAGGGAAGGAGAGGAAACTCCTTTGTTGAGTTGGCTTTGTGTTTTATGCCTTTCTCAAAGACAAGTTGAGCATATTTGCCTTGATGTATTACTGAGTCTTCTATTCTGTCCCATTTCACCATGTCTGTTCCCCTCAAATATCATATTACCTTGATAACTGTGGCTATATTGTAAGCCTTAATAATAAGTAGGGTACTTCTTTCTACTTTATCTTTCCTTCTCAAAAATGTTTTAGTTATTCCAGGACCTGAGCCTTTCCATATAAACATGAGAATAAGCTTGTCTGCATCCTCATGAAAATTTTTGCTTGGTATTTGTTAAGAATTGTATTAAATCTGTAAATCAATTTTAGGCAGAATTGAAATCTTTATGATGCTGAGTCTTCCATCCCATAAATAAGGTGTATCTGTCCAAATACTTTGGTGTTCTTTGATTTCTTTAATCATCGTTTTGTAATTCTTTGCATGGGTATTTTTATAAGCATGCTTAAGTATTTAATTTTCTCCGGAGTAATTGTAAATGTTATTGTGTTATTACTTTTGCTTTGTGAACAGCACATTCTTTATTAGTAGATAGGAATGTGACTGGTTTTGGTGGTAAACTTGTATCCTATGACACTGTTGAGCTTTACTGATTACTTTTAAGAGTTTTATATGGACTCCATGGGATTTTCTCCATGGACAGTTATGTCATCTGCAAATAGGAGTACCGTTATTTCTTCTTTTACAATATGCGTGTCTTTTCCCCCTTTTTCTTGCTTTAGGGTACAGGCTGGAAATAACTTCTAGCACTAAGATGAATAAGAATAAAAAAGGATAGATATCTTTTTTTTCTTTTTTTAATTTTTGAGGAAAAGCATTCAGTGTTTTACTGTTAAGTGTAATGTTAATTGCAGGATTTTGTGTAGATGCTTTTTACCAAGTTGAGATCATTTCCCTCTACTCATAGCTTCCAACAACTATTTTTGGAGCTTCTGCAGCATTATTTTTGTTTGCCTGGTATGTCTGGTACTGCTGGGCTCCCTCTGATCCCTGCTGATATTGTCAGGCCAGGTCCCCATCATGTATCTTCCGCTGAGTGGTGGCTATGGTGGGCTTTCTCTACTGATGTACCCCAGCTCAGTGGAACAAGCTATTGAGGAAAAAGAGGCTTGCTGTACCAGCACACTTGGTGTGTCTGAGTCTCTTTTTCCAGTTCCATCAGCCTGTCTAAGGTGGAAGAGGGGAGCCTTAGATCTATGAGGGAAGGAGAAGATCTCCCGCGGCTGTTTAATTCTGGTAGGATTGCCACTCAGTCCCCCTTGTCTGTGGTGTCACATTTACCTATGCTGTCAGAAAGACTCATGTTTGATGTACTATATGTTGACTAACTGAACATAATAATAAAAATCTAATGGCCATCCAATGTATTCTCTAAGACAACTTTATTTTCCTTGAATAAAGGCCTGCTTTGGTAAAACAAGACAAACAACAACAACAAACACACACACACACACGCACACAAAAACCTCATGTTCAATTTGGAAAAAGAATGAGCCCACCTCGATTACCTTCTCTTTCTGAAGTAGGGGACCTGGAAATACCAGGTCTGAGTACACTTCCTCTCTTGGATACAGGGTTCTAAATACCCTGTTGTTGGGGGCACCTGGGGGGCTCAGTTAAGTGTCTGCCTTCAGCTCAGGTCATGATCCTGGAGTCCTGGGATCTAGCCCTGTTTCAGGCTCCCTGCTCAACAGGGAGTCTGCTTCTCTCTGTCCCTCTGCCCCTCCCCCTTACTCATGGTCTTTCTCTCTCTCACTCTCTCTCTCTCTGTCAAATAAATAAAATCTTTAAAAATAAATAAATAAATAAATAAATACCTTATTGTTGTATTTGTTGTTCTTCCATTCTTGAAGTCTCAAATAGCTTACCTTCTTTTCACCATTCAGAGTACCTATTTAGATTTATCTTGTGCCATTTTCAAGTATTAAAGTTGTGCTTATCAGGGAGAAGCAAAAACAAAACAAAAAAGAGATGGCCTGTGCCATGATGTTCAAACAAAAGGTCTAAAACAGAATTTTAGTATGAGTTCTTGTTTCTAGTAAACTTTTATGTGAAGGGAAAAGAAGAAACAAGTTAAAACATAATATTATGTGATATTTCTTATTGGTTGTATTTGACAAGTTATGAGATTTTGGGGTGCCTGCATAGCTCAGTCAATTAAGCATCTGACTCTTGATTTCAGCTCAGGTCATGATCTCTGGGTCATGAGATCAAGCCCCATGCCTCGCTCCATTTCAGTGGGGAGTCTGCTTAAGATTCTGTCTCTCTCTCTCTCCTTGCCCCTCTACCAGCTCACTCTTGTGCATGTTCATTCTTTCAAAAAGA